>NC_141101.1:39354829-39954829 GCF_041138505.1 Cibotium barometz | reverse complement strand
TCAAGACAATCGTGAGGTGTCTAACATGATCGTCAAGAGTATGACTAAACCAAAATATCGTTAAGGAACACCACCACAAACTTCCCTAAATGTTCACGAAAAAGATTGTTCATAATTTGTTGGAAAGTGGCTGGAGCATTGGTCAACCCAAAAGGTAATACGAGAAACTCGTAAAGGCTATACCTAGTCCGAAAGGCGGTTCTTTTGATGTGCCTTTCATGAATACGTATCAGGTGGCAGCCAATACGTAAATCTATCTTAGTGAAATACTTTGCCCCTACTAAACGGTCAATCAGGTCATTTGATTTAGGAAGAGGATAACAGTTCTTGATTGTCACTTTGCTCGGTCTCTTGTAATCTACACACATTCGCCAGGTGTTATCCTTCTTTCTCCTAAGTAGCACAGGCACACCCCAAGGTGATTTACTTGGATGGATTTGGCCTATCCTCAAATAATTTGCAAGTTGTTTGGCCAACTCATCTTCCTCAGCATGGCTCATCATGCAAGGCGGAATGCTAATAGGTTGAGCACCAGGGACTAGATCAATACGATGATCCACTGCTCTTTCGGGTGGTGAACCCGATGGTAGCTTCTTAGGAAATACATCTTGAAGTGAGTGAACTAACTTCTTTAATTCTTTGCTTTCAAACACACTTAATTCATTAACATCCATAGTAGGTACGAGAAATGAAGAAAGTGGAATCAAGACACAGTGGAAAGCAGTATCAAAGAAGAATCCATTATATTTCCAAAATCAAATGTATTTACAAGAGGTCCTTGAGAGGAATGTATACAATCACCCTGAATGTAAAATTAGGTGTTCATATATTCAAAAGAAAAAGAATGACTAAATCAATCTATCTGGACCTTAAGGGTCTTAAAACCACTCAATCGCTAATAGCAAGTCTACATGCTCTAGGTGCATAACATAGCACTCTAGAATACCTCTGTAGTCCTGAATCCGGATTGGTAGCTTCTTCACCTTTCGATCCCACTTGCCGCCCCGCAGGTAGGCGTACCTCGTAGGGACAATCGCCAGGCGTCGTGTCTAGACCCAATTTCTACACAAGTTTGTAATTGACGAAGTTGTGTGAGCTTCCGGGGTCCATAAGAATGTGTATCCTATGGCCGTTTACTTCTCCATAAACTCGGAGAAGATCATGCAAGTCAAAAACCTTAGAGTTGAACAGACAATCGGAACATGAACTAGGGCGAGAAAGTACATTGACTGAAGTACCTGTCAAAGACAACTAGTTGGCTGCGTTCGTCTTGGGTCCTGCGTTTGTCTTAGCACCCTTCTTCTTTGGGCACTCGTTACGCATGTGTCCTTTTTCTTCGCAGATGAAGCAACGTCTCTCCTCCTTGAGCTTCAAAGCCTTGAGGGGGACGGTTTTTCTTCGCTGGAGTCGAGTTAGAATTCTTCAAAGGTTGGTCCGAAGACTTTTCTTTTGTCGTGCTAGTCATTGGCACAGGGAACTTCCTTTTGTGCTTGTTCCCCTACTTGGTTATGGTCTTGGTTTTGGAAGAGACCATCGTATTATCATAAATATGAGCAGAGTGAATGGCCTCATCCAAAGTTTTGCACTTGTTATTCTTTACTTGTAAATAGTACGAGTCGGGTAATCCTGCTACGAATATACCCAGTAGAGTAGTAGAATCCATCTTCGTAGCTTTCATTTGCAAGTCTCTAAATTTTTGGAGGTGGACCTCATAAGTGAGGTTCTGTGAGGTCATGGTCAAACTGGCAAAGTGAGCAACTATGTTGTAGTCATCCTCCTTCTTGAGGAACTCTTTCTTAAAGACTTCTTCAAACTCCGCCCAAGTTGTAGGTTTAGGTTTGAGTTCTTTCCACCGGAGCAAAGCTTTGCCTGAGAGGAAACCTGCTGCTAATTGAATCTTTTTGTTATCGCCATATGGATGAAACTGGAAGTGGACCTGCCACTTATGTAGCCACATGTCCACAATCTCCTTGGTACGTTGCTTTTGCTCGCCCCCGAATTGCTTCGGAGTGATGTTGGGGCCTAAAGTAGATGCCAAGGTATCCATGCCCGAAAGAGTAGACAAAGTAGTGGTTAATAAAGAGAGAGAATTCTCCAAAGTATGCATCTGCACGGCGACCTGTGCTGATGCTCTTGGAAATAAGCCTCGAAAGTAACTTTAAACTCTTGAAAATCAGATTTAGTCACGAAATCTTCGAAAAGATCACCATTGGTAGCCTTAGGAGTTGGCAAGTCTTCGTGCTCGGGAGCGGGCTCATATTTGATTCTTGGGTCGACATCCCAGAGGAGGAGAGGCAAAGAGAAAGCAAAAGCTCCCGAAAGCTAAGAGAACCCACGCACAAAGGGTTCGGGGAGCGCTAAGAAGAGCTGGCTACCAAAGGAAGAGAGAAAACAAGGAGGCATTGCCAACCCGAGATGGTGCAAGAAGCCTTCACGAGAAGTCCCGTGCTAAAGTCTGGAAACCCATGCTGGTTTTTTGAACCCACGTTAGTTTTTTTTAAAAAAAACTTCCATGCTGAGTTTTTTAAGTGCGCGCGAGTTTTTTTTAAGAAAAACTGCCACGTTGGTTTTGAAAAGAAAACCCATAACAACCTTTTTGTGAAAGGCCACGCTGGATACATGTTTTTGTTTAAGCCATGTCACATGCGAAAAAAAAAAACAAAAAAAAGGGGCTGCCATCAAAAAACGTGTGAGAATCCAGTTAGCGCTAAAAAAAAAAGTGGAGTTCTTAGAAAATTGACAGAGCTAAAAAAAACGGTGCACCCGGGCCTTGTTGCATTGTCTTGGTTGATTAGAGGAGACAACAGTGTGTGGCTTTTGTGGGACACAGATCTGTGTGTGTATCCTCTTTGCTAAGAGGTCTTAAGGGTTGCCAGATTGGACATGCAGGTTTCTTTTCCTTGACTGGCTTTGTTGTACTCAGTTAAGCTTTTCCATTGAATTTGAATAAAGAAATACCGAAAGGGGCGCCAAGCTTTGGGACCAACAGGTGTCGTTCTCCTTCTTGTTTTGGAGCACTCTAGCTCCTGTTTATTTGATTAATTGTCTGGACTACAATTGGATTGGGTGACTGCTAGTCTACCGCACTTTGGTTTCTACCAGAGGCCGGTTTCACTAGCCATCCTTCACGACCCACTTCTTGACCACCACACTTCTACACGGAATCCAATGATGCAAAGAAAGCAACAAGTCTAAATATCAGAAAAAAAACGGGGTATGACATGAAATCATACCTCTTCTTGACCTCTTTCTTTTCCTACCTACCAACTTGCTCACTCTTCGAGGCATGTTTTGATACCACTGTCAATACCCCAAGGGTCACCTGGTAGAGCAATCCATAAATAAGACCCGAAACTTGCAAAACAAAGCCATAAACCGTGAAGGGGGTGCACGCCTGACTCACCACCCAACCATGATAGCCGTGGGCAAAGCCCACAAGACCTGGCTATCCCCACCGAGCCACGAGCTGAGCTAACTAGCTAGACGTACCGACCAATCTCTACTCCATGACGTCCCATACCGCCAATGGAGCTACCCTCGCAGGCCTCTAGACTGCTGTCAGTCTCAGCTACATGAAGCAGGTGGATGTCTGCACTAGATCCAGGCTCCTGACTGTAGAACTCTCGCATAGCCTTGCAAGACTCTGGCGAACTGACTGACCAGGGCCACCCTTTTATAGACTCTTGGCCGATCACCGGGCGTCCACACATGTGCGCATGTCCGTGAATCCATCCCTAGCCCAGCTTGCCAATTTGCATGCAGAGCTCCAAGCTACCCCAAGCCTCGAAGCTAGTCTTGTGTGCGTGTTGTACACGATAGATACACTCTGTGCACATGACAGCTCTATAGCTTGTCCCAACACACCACCGTGAGGAGTGTTAAAAGAGTGGTTAGCAAACATTGTAAGATAAGCTAATCACAAATATTAGTCTACTTGATTACAAGAGACAACACAAAGAATAACAAGGAGCGTTCCCAATCTATTCACAAGAGAGCAACCATAGATGGCTTGCCTCTTGAATAGATGACTACTCACAAAGAAATGAAGCTTGCATAAGCAAGAGACAATGACTAGAGTATTGTTGCCACAAAGGCTCACGTCTCTATTGCTCTCCAAAGGAATACACCAGAAAGTCTACAACAAAGAAGTGTCTACCCACATAGGGTGTTGGGGGTATTTATACATCTTGCCAAGGGGGGCCGCCTAGATCAAGTGGGCATGCTACTTGCCTCCACAAGGTCATCCTCCACCACATATCCAAAAAGTGCCTAAGATACCTAAGGTCACCTTGGACCACTATGATTAATCACATCATAGTCCAATGGCTTACAAAGTATTAAAACCACCCACTTAAGGTAGTGTGCCTACAACTAATGTAGATCACATCTTTCAACACCATCTCTTGATCTACGTACATCATGTGCCACATAGTCTGCGGAAAAAACAGAGGCAAATGAGGCACGAGGAGCGAGTTTGGTGGATTGACAAGGACCATCCAAAGGGATATCAAAGGGAAGTATACCAGAATCACGCATGGTTTGTTGATACCAGCGAGGTAAAGGGTCCCTGGGTGGTTGTCGAGAGGAAGGAGCCTCCTCAAGAGGTGAAGTTATAGGTAATTGATGGAGTTCATTTGGCACAGTCTGAGATACTTGTTCAGTTGGTATGGGCAACGGAAGGCGAGGTAAGTCTCGCTCATCAAAGACAATGTCTCGACGAACGAAAACTTTATTTGATCGTGGATCAAAAACTTTGTAAGCCTTTGATTCAGAAGAGTAACCCACAAAAATGAGCAACTCACTCCTTGGCTCAAGCTTGCCCCTTGTATCATTCAGAGTGTGAGTATATGCTCGACATCCAAAGACATGGAAATGGGAAACGGTTGGCTTTTCGCCAAAAAATGCCTCAAATGGGGTCCTGTGGACTTCTTCCACCTTGACCAGTATGGGATTATTATGACCAGTATGGGATTATTTGGCATTGAAATTGCACTTAAGAAAGATTTGCGGCTAAGTGCATCTGCTACCACACTATCTTTCCCAGGGCGAAATTCGATGTCAAAGTCATATTCTTGTAGAATTTCAATCCATCTCCTTTACCGCATGTTGAGGTTAGGCTGGGGTGAAGGTCCATTTCAAAATTTTGTGGTCAGTTACAAGCTGGAATTTGCCCCCTAAGAGATAATGTCTCTATAATTTGAGGCAATGAACAACTGCTAAGAGCTCCAAATCATGGGTGAACAGCAACCGTGGGGCAACGGTTCAGAAGATACACTGTAGTGTTGACCGACTCTGACCAGAGGCGTTCAGGCAGCTCAGCTGCAAAAAGCATGGAGCGTGCCATATCCATGACTGTTTGGTTCTTGCGCTCGACCACTCCATTCTGTGAGGGAGAGTTGGTGGAGGTGAGTTGGCGTTGAATGCCACGATCTTGCAAGAACTGAGAAAATTGATGGGAGATAAATTCACCACCATTGTCACTACGAGCAATCCCAATTGAGACGCCCATTTGATTGGTGACTAACCAAGCCCATGTGGAAAAGTATTGGAAAGTGTTAGATTTATGCTTTAGGAAATACACCCACGTGTATCTTGAATAATCATCAACAATCAACATGTAGTATAGAGATCCATTCAAGGAAGGGGATGGGGATTGGCCACTCAAGTCGAAATGAATCAACCTGAGAATTCTCGAAGCTCGATGAGTAGCGTGTTGTGGGAATTTGGAGTGATGTTGTTTACCCAGTTGACAGGGCTGACAGACATCCTTTGTTAGTTTGAGGCTGGGTATACCTTCAACTAACTTGTCTCGAGATAGTTCATAGAGAGTGGAATAGGGTAGATAACCATAGTGAAAGTGCCATAGTCGTTCAATGTCCGAGGGAGCTTGGGTCACATAGGCCTGAAGCCGATGAAACTATGAGCCAACAGAAGATGGCTCAGTTACAAAAGTGGAAGGTTGAGACCTAAATTAGGGACAAGATAGACATTGTCCAAGGTAGCCTGGTTGGGGCCAGTGTTGGTGTCAAATAAGACTGTGCCAATGGATTTGATGGGCATCATTGTGTTGTTGCCACATCGAACTTCTCCCTTAACGGGACGTTGAGAAATGAAAATGTCAGCATTACGTGCCATATGGTGAGTAGCGCCACTGTCAACTACCCAAGTGACAGGATGACCACAGGGAAGAGTTGGATGGGCCTCAATAATGGGCACAGAGGGATTATCAGGTAACTGACAAATCTGAATGAGGGCAGAGGCCTTTCCTTGTGGATGACCTTGTTTAGGCCTTCGTTTCTTCTTTTTTGTGGAGTGGTGGCTAGAATCAATCTTAAGTGTGACCGGAGTAATATTGGCCGAGGGACCGGGATGAGCTGTAAGGGAAGACCAGTCAGACATCTCTTCAGGAGTGGTGAAAGAAACTGACTGGGAAGGTGGGGCTTGAGCAACTTGACTATTAGCTCACCACTGGGAGGAACACGGGCTCGCCACTGGGAGGAACGCGGCCAAGTAGAACCATTTCCTTGTTGTTGGGTCCTTGGAGGGGAGCTTGGTAGAGTAGGTGCTGGATTGCTACCCCCTGTGGAGCGCCAATTTGGGGCATTGCGACCACCTTGGTTGTTTTGGCGGGTGGAGGTAGTGGGGTTGGAGTTGTTGCCTCTATTTTCCTTGGTTTTAAAAAAACACTCATCATCAACATGTCCAGGTATTTGGCAAGAAGTGCAAAATCTTTTCTTTTTGGGAATATTTTGCCAGTAGGGAATGGGTGTGGAGGCAGGATTTTTGGAATCAGTGTTGTTGTCGAGAGATTTGCCTTGATTTCCTAAGTTGTTGTTCCCTTTTCCTTGCTGTCCTTTTTGAGTAGAGGTTGTATTGGACACAAGGGCCTCCTCTTGAGTGGAGGGAGAGGATGACTTCTTGGGATGAAATTGGTCATGCAACTGAGCGAAACGCAAGAGTTGGCATTCACACTCATATAGGTTAGGCGTAGGCTCTAAACTAGTGGTTTGTGTGACCAAAGTAAAGAAGCTATGTGGCAACTTGTTTAGTATAGAGTGATAACCTGATCTTCCTGGGACTTGGCAGAGCCAGTGGTGGCAAACTCGGCGCTAAGGCGCCGATATTCAATAACTTTGACGGTCAGGTCATCCCCTTCTTTGGTAGAGAAAAGTTAAATTTGATGCTCAAGATCAATGCGACGCGTACGATCATGTGCGGCATTTCTCTCTGCGAGGTGTGCCCATCTGTCAGAGACATAGGGGAACTGCTGGAGTTGTGAATGAAACTCGGGCAAGAGGCCTTGCATGAGCACCACTATAGCAATGGCATTTCTAGCTTCCCAAATGCGGATGACTTTAGGAGGTACTAGAGAAGGGTGGGGTTTTGGTTCAAGGCCCTTTACTAGGTTCTAGGAACCTTGGGAAGTGAAAACTTGTTCCATAAGATTAGCCCAGGTTGTATAATTAGACCCGTTAAAACGAGTCTTTTCTGTGAAAGTATTTTTGGACTTAGAAACATGAAAGGAAGATGGTGGGGAAGTCCAGGAAGGCGGGTTTCCATATCCAGAGTGTAGAGTGTTGAGGAGAGAAACCTGACAGTCCACCAAGACCAGGCATGGATGAAGGATCTGTCAAGGGTGCTCCATAAGATGGAATCAAGTTTCGGGTACTCAGCATAGGTGGAATACCAGGTTGAGGTACGAAACCTGGAGAGGGCACATAATTGGGAAAAACACCAGTGCCAGAGATGGGTTGGTAAACCACTTGATACCTTGGAATGCTGGGTGGGACCGCAGTGCCAGAGGGCGTCATGTTAAAAGATAACTGGGTTGGGTAGAAACCATACGCATGACCCAAAAGAGGTGCAAGCAATGATGACTGCATGCCAACACTAGTAGGAAGAGGTATGGGTTGGGAGGGAGGGTTTTGTGTTTGAATTTGGGCAGTATTCCATAACACATTAGGAGTAGGAATAGAAAGTGAACCAGAGGAGAAAACAATGTTACCTCCTTGAACACCAGAAGTCGGAGAGTGAATTATACTCCTAGACCCTCCTCTATTTGGGTTCACAAAATGCCAGGGATCGAGGGTAGTTGATGGTACCATTTGTTGAACTTGTGTCATAGAAGAAGATACCCATGTAGAGTTAGGAACATACGTACTATTAGGCACATATGAACCTGAGCGGTCATCGACAGGGATGATGATGGATCTCCGAATGATCGAGGAGGTACGTGTCCTTCCTGAGGAAAAGTCCCATACCGAAGTCGAGTTTGTCGGCTAGAATGAGAAGCAGAGCTCTCTAGTTGAGGCTGAATACCTGGGTCCAATACTGGCACACTGGCTGTGGGCATGTATCTTCCTCTTGAAGTAACGGCTGATAAGCTCGGAGAAGAAAAACCATATGCCAAGGGTGTAGAGGGTGAGTGGGTAAAAGTAGGCTGGTTGTCTCCCAATGAAAGACCTCGAATAGGGCTCTCCAGTGAATGAGGAGTTCCATCCTCCGTGTGATCTATATCAGAATAAGGGGAGTCAGTATCTGGTATGAAAAGCTGATCCTCCGGAATCGAGGGTAGATGATCCATGGTGTGTACTTTCAAGGTCTTCAATCCCTTTGCTCACGATAGCTCTGATACCATGTGAGGGCAAAAGAGACCAAAGGACCAAATATATGAAAGATCAGAGTAAGAACACACAGCATGCAATGGTGATGTGTATATAAAAGATGAAGTCCAGTACAGGAGCTCTATGTGAGACTCCGAATAAGCAGAGCGAGCAGTCGTCCCATAAAATGCAGATAACAGAGCTGAAGTGACCCTGATGAAAGCGCCGATATAAGCCTGATGTAAGGCTGATGTGAGCCTGAAGTAAGGCTGCTGAAAAACGCTGATGTCAGCCTGAGGCAAACGCTGAAGACAGCCTGAAGTAAACGATGAAGTCAGCCCTGGTGTGGACGATGAAGTCAGGCCTGATGTAGGCGATGTAAATGCTGATGTGAGCTTGATGTAGGCAGCCAGTCCAGCAGCAGTAAACGCTGTAGATGAACCTGATGAAGTTATATGAGGTATTGGTCGGCCAGCATAGGAGTCGGCCCTTTTTGGGCTGGGTTAAATACCTGTTTTGGGTATATTTTCACACAAGCCATTTGTATCTTGATGGCCCAAGTGTGATACTTAGATTCATCATACCTATCTCCCCTTTTGAAATACCCATTTCCATTGCTCCCCATTGTTATAAAATGAGAGAACTACCCTTTATAGATGAGGATTTGTACAACAAAAAAGATAAGAGAACTACTACTCTTCTTGCTTCACAAAGAAGTCTCCCTCCATACAAATCCGATTTTTTATTTAAAAAACCCGTGAGTCCATTTTATTCATGAAAAATTCACAGGTAAGGGGTTTTTTTAATATGTTTGAATGCACGTGATACATAGGGTTTCTTAGTAGTGCCTGAGGTGTATGTGTATGTGTGCATGCATGGTTAGTGTTTTCTGTGTGTGTATGTGTTTATGTGTGCATGGTTGGTGTTTTGCCCATGTATATGTGTCTATGTGGGTGTGGTTTAGTACATATATACACGTGTGTGTGTGCGAGCGTGTGCGTGTGCATGTGCGTGCGTGTGCGTGTGCATGTGCGGGGGGGATAAAGAAGGGGAGGGGGTGATTTACATCATTCCCAAGATGCCTTGATGAGATGCCCAAAGAAAACAAGTAGCCCACTGCTACTTCTTTAATGCAGCCAGCAGCACAGCTCACTGCCATAGAGTTGCCTTGTTGAAGCTGCCCATCAAGGGATAATGCTGCACAGAAGCTTGGTCGTCGAGTGCTGATTGGTGCAGAAGCTGGCCATCAAGAATTCTTCACCACCTTCCGCTGGCTGCCGTACAACAGATGTAGCCGCCGTGAGTCGTGGCCGCCTTACACCTGATACAGATTTGCTTGCATGCTCAGATGTGGCCGCCTCCACCAGCTGCAGGTTTGCTTGCAGTGTCTGCTATGGAGAAGATGATTGGCCGCCTCTTCCAACCAAGGTATGCCTGTGCTGTTTGGTTGGTCAACACAAAAGGTACTGACCGAGTGTTGCTACAGCCAAGTGCATACAGTCAGCCATGATAATCACTCACTCCCAGTTCAGACAGGTTCTCGACAAAGAGAAGATTTACACACACAAATCTCTCTTTTCCTCTTACTCTTACTCTTACTCTTACACAGAAATGCTTCCTCTCTCTCAGATTTGTAGAAAGCTCTTCCTCATATGGAGATCACAATGATCACATAGATTTTGAGAGACCTCTCTCTCTCTCTCTCTCTCTCACAAGTGAATGCCTTACAGGAAGTCACTCAAATACACACACTTTCTCTCATGCTTATTTTAGCTTGTGGGTGTTGTTTTCTTTCACATTGGTGAGCTAATGAAGGTGTTGTTAATCCTCATTTCCTTCTAATACTAGTGATAATCCGGAGAGTGAGAGTGAGAGTATTTCATTCATTTGAAAGAGAGATGCACTCTAGTGTGTGAGAGGGAAACACATTCTACATTATGGTGTTACCCAAACAAACTCTCTCTCTCAATCTTGCCACTAATCAATGATTAAGAGGTTAGTTCTATGAAGGTGAGAATTAGTATTACTTCCACATGATTTCCCTAATCCCAACATGCGCCACTCAAATGGAGATTAGTTAGAGAAATAAGGGCTATTCTCACAACAAATTGACTTACCAAATCTTCCCACAAACAATGAAGCTCAACTCACAAAGGGTGAGTTACAAATAACAAAAACTTCACAAAGAAGATTAACAACACATCCCACTACTTCACCCATGATTCCCACACATGAAATGAAGGCCTAGGAAAGTCGCTCTGATACCATGTTAAAAGAGTGGTTAGCAAACATCGTAAGATAAGCTAATCACAAATATTAGTCTACTTGATTACAAGAGACAACACAAACATTAACAAGGAGCATTCTCAATCTATTCACAAGAGAGTAAGCATAGATGGCTTGCCTCTTGAATAGATGACTATTCACAAAGAAAGCATTAGTGTTAAGTAAAAGTTAGATTATTCAATCACGGGCCATTATTAGTGTTGCTTTATGTACATGCTATTTATTTTGAAGGTGTTAATGTTAAGTAAAAGCTAGAGTATTCAATCATGCTATTTATTTTGAAGGTGTTAGTGTTAAGTAAAAGCTAGAGTATTCAATCATGCTATTTATTTTGAAGGTGTTAGTGTTAAGTAAAAGCTATATTATTCAATCATGCTATTTATTGGTATTGATTTATGTACATGCTATTTATTTTGAAGCTGTAGTGTTAAGTAAAAGCTAGATTATTCAATCATCAGCTATTACCACTAAGAGGTATTACCACTAAGAGGTATTAATCACAATGAATAGCTTGCATAAGCAAGTGACAATGACTAGAGTATTGTTGCCACAAAGGCTCACTTCTCTATGCTCTCCAAAGGAATACACCTCAGAGGCTACAACGAAGAAGTGTCTACCCACATAGGGTGTGGGGGTATTTATACATCTTGCCAAAAAAAGGAGGGGGGGGGGGGAGTTTAGATCAAGTGGGCATGCCAATTACCTCCACAAGATCATCCTCCACCACATATCCAAAAAGTGCCTAAGATACCTAAGGTCACCTTGGACCACTATGATTAATCACATCATAGTCCAATGGCTTACTAAGTATTAAAACCACCCACCTAAGGTAGTGTGCCTACAACTAATGTAGATCACATCTTTCAACAAGGAGGATACTAACACCCAACACCACAACACCAGCACAAACACCAAATCAAGGTACCAATCCACTCAATTGATGTCCTCTGTCCTCCAGCTGACATAGTCGGACACTTGAATACTCTCGAAACCCCTCAAACTGATCTAGCTGACTCTACTAGGTGTCCTCCCAGGTGAGACCTTACCTTCCATAGCCCTGATCTTCTCTCTCAAACCTTCAGCTGAACTCTTCTGACACCCAACGGACCAAAGAGGCTCTCTGCTGACACTCAATTGATCAAATGCTGAGACTGAAGACTGAATTGGATAGCTACTGCTGACCCCAATTAGAAATATGTCTGCCAAGCCTCCTCAAAGTTCCGCCAACCTCAACAAACTTCAAATTCCTTGCTTCAGAACTTCACTAATCCTATTAGCTCCCCTCTGCTGACTTCCTGCTGACTGAGATCTGACTTAGCTACGTCAGCTGACTCAACCCTAAGTCAGATCTCACCACCCTTGTGTCTGCTGACACCTCCAATCCCTTAAAAACCTCAAATCCCACCAGGACTCAAGTCCACAAACTTAAGGCTGACAGCAGTTGACTGTCTGCTGACTCTGGAACACTTTTTCCTTTAATTTTGCAACTCTGACTGCTGTTGACTGACCTCTGACAGTCAGACCAAACCCTAAATCACTTTCTCTCAACCCAAAAAGACCAGATCTACCCTTGTACACCCCTAACTGATTCCTACTGATACCCAGCTAACCCTATCTGACACCCTTTTGACCTGAATCAGCCCTCAGCTGGCCTAGATCACCATCCAGTCCACAACCTATCCAATTGACTTTTGACTACTCTCTGATGGTCACCCCAGACTTCACAAGTTTCAAACCAGACACAATCTACTCTTTCACAGCATCATACTTAGCTGACTCTAGTTGACTCAGCCATATACTGCTGACTCACAATTTAGGATTTTTGACACAGAGCCGATTCAGTAAACCTTAGATCCGCACTCACACATGTTTTCCCTTGGCAATCTCAAACCAAACAACTTATACTAGAGTATAAACAACTCATAAATCAAAACCATAAACTTTCTGCATATAGATGATAATTGGTCTGTCTCAACAACCCTGAGACCTGGGGATTAAACAGAAAAGAAAGATCATCAAGAACAAGAGGGTTCCTCCACGAGATCATTCCAGCAAGTTCTACAAGCCTTTTTCTTCATTGGAACTTTTGCATCAGCAGGCAGACTGGTATCCATCCCTTCTGAATCCTTCTGAACAGTCATGATTCTGCACCAATATGCCTTGAGCCTGTAACCATTGACTCTTTTGGAATGCAACTGATCATCCAAGTCAGCTAGCTGATAGGTACCATTCTCATATGCATGCACGACCTTGAAGGGACCCTCCCATTTGATTTGAAACTTGGTCTGGAAGGTATTATCCAGTCTGTTATTGTATCTGAGAACCAAATCTCCCTCTTTGATACCTTTGTCCTTGACAGTCTGATTGAAAGCTGAATATAATGGTCCAAAGCTTCCTCTCTAGCCAACTGCAGTTCTTGAAGATCCAAGAGCCTCTCTTCATACTCATCTAAGCCACTTTCTTGATGTTTCAGAACAAACTGCGAACTAGGAATCTCCACCTCAATAGGCATCATGGCTTCTTTTCCAAATACAAGATGGTAAGGTGAAAATTCAGTAGCTGATCTGATAGCTGCCTTGTAAGCCCACAATGCTGAAGAAACATGCAGATCCAACTGCTTGGGATGCTCCTCCAAACACTTGGTCAACATAGTGCACAATTCTCCATTGAACCTCTCTACTAGCCCATTGCACTGAGGATAATATGGAGTGGAGTACCTATGTGTAATATGTAATTTTTGCATCAGCTCTTGTACAACCTCTCCTCGGAATCCAGGTCCCTAATCAGTCAGTAGCTCCAAAGGCATGCCAAATCTGGCACATATGTCTTCGAATACAAACTTGGCAACCTCTTTAGCAGCTATATTCTTCACACAACTGCTTCAGTCCATCTTGTCAGATAGTCTACTCCAGTCAGAATGTAGGTCTTACCCCTATCAGTAGTGGGTAGAGGACCAATGGCATCCAATCCCCACTTTTCAAAGGCTTCATAAGATACAATACTCTTCCTCAGCTCATATGGCAAAACCCTTCTGCCTTGTTTCTGACAGGGCTCACAGCTCCTGCACCAATGATATACATTGTTTCTCAAGCTAGGCCAAACATACCCCGCTGTCAAAATTTTCCTAAGTGTTAGCTTTAGGGCAAAATGTCCTCCACATACTCCTTCATGGCAGGAGGCCAAAATGGCAAATATCTCCTCCCTTCTAGGAACTCTCCTCAGAATCAGGTCCTTTCCCTTCATGTACAGCTGATCAGTACTGCAAAGCTTTCCTTATGAATCCATATTTTTGCCTCTTGGATATATCTGAAGGTGCATGACCTGTGTGTAAAAAGTCTTCAATCTCCTGCGAGTTCTCTCTTCCAACATCGTTGGGATGGGCTACAACAATGGCATTCACATCCAGATCCTTGCCCAACTCCCCTTTTGCCAATGCATCTGCAGCCTGATTCAACTCTCTCTTCACATGCTGTATTTGCACTTCCTGGAATTTGTGCAGCATCCTCTTTATCTGAAAATTCCATTCCTTCGATTTAGGGTTTTTGGCTTTCAAATAGCTTGAAGTTGTCTAATGACCAACAAACTGTCCCCTTTGATGATAAGCCTTTTGATCCCCTTCTTAATGCACTGCTGAAGCCCATACTCCAAAGTAGCATACTCAGCTTCATTGCTAGGCTGCACCTGCAACTTAATCCCTTCTTTAAATACTTCTTTGCTGTCACATGCACTCTGGACTATAGTGCATGGTGACAAGATGGCTCATCATCATCAGTGCAACATTGTACATTATTAGTACCTTTTAGGATGATATTTGTCGTACACCGTGACCCCATTGTAATCCTCAGTCCAGGATAAGTCAGGCACGAGCTGCGTAGGTCATTCTCAGCCTTAGACAGTCAATCAGTTAGTCCAAGTCCCTTAACCCACTTGAAGAGAAGCATTCATGCATGTAGAGTCACTAGAAGCCTTAGGGTTTGCATTAGAAAGCACTCTGCATGATGCATAGCATTCATCCCCTGCATTTAGACCAGTCCAAAAGCCTTCAGATAACATCTAGCATTCATTAGAATTTATGCAGTATTATTCCCATAATTTATAGCATTTATTGGGCATTTTTACATCATTTATCCATTTATCTAGGACAAGATGCAGTCGGCCAGCTCTGTAGCCACCCGACCAGCATCAATTGTCCATGTAAATAGCTGAGCATATCATTCATTCATTCATTCATATCTCATTCAGCCTTGAAGACCTCAACGCGTGGAGCCTTCAGCACAAGGAGCATAAGCGATTGGAGAATTCAGCACATCATCCATCAGTGTTTCATCCATCAGCATATAGGAGCATCAACGCTTGAGCAATTCAGCCTTCATTCAGTAAAACGTAGCATCTACATCATTCAGCCTACAGATCCTCTTGCGTTTTCAGCATCCTTGTTTGCATCATTTCGCTACAGCCATTTGGTGAAGGTAAAACTCAGCATGCATACTCATTTTCAGCATTCATACAAAGCCTAGAACATGCCCAATCAGCCACAATTTCTCTCTCTCTCTCTCTCTCTCTCTCTCTCTCTCAAATCTCTTAAAGTTTGAAGTCATAAAGTGGATTGCTAAACTCGTGAAACACACACACACACACACACACACACACACACAGAGTTGCACCCGGAAGAAAGGACACACCACAGGAGGGTCGACAGAAGGCGCTTGAACAACGAGAGGTTGGATAGGCGAACAAAGGGGGTAGGCAACAGGCGGCAATTGGTGTAACAGAGGCAGCAACGGACGACAGGTGGCAACGGCCACTTGTGGTGTCCTTCTTGTCGCTTCGACCGCTTCGTAGACGCTAAGCTTGTCAAGAAGTTCCCTTCTCTTCTCGGGTGTGACATTCGTGCAAAACCTCACCTCATGCCCACTCTCATGCAAGAGGTGGGCTCGCACTTTGTCGGCGCCACCCGTTCGCTGGTACGGGCAAAGCTTGCATACCCATGGCCGAGAACCGCCTCCATGAACGGATGTGGTGTAGTTAACCTCCTCCCACCATGTCCATCCCGTTGTCCTTCTACGAGAAGCTCCGGCACGTGAGGAGGATGCCATGGTTGAAGATGGCTTGACTCTTGAGCCTTGAGGAATGAGAGAGAGAGAGAGAGAGAGAGAGAGAGAGAGAGAGAGAGCCTTGAGGAATGAGAGAGAGAAATGAAATGATATATTAACGTCTTCAGAAGGCCAAAATGACCTATGAGACCAAAAAGGTTACAACAATTGGTGGATCTGATACAATGTCTGTGTAAGAAAAGCTAAAAACAACTAACTGAAACTGAAATAACTATGAGGAAAAGTACAGTACTAGGAGCTCCTAATGGATAACATCTGGGAGGAAAACTCCAGCAACAAAGGTAAGCATCATACACATCACTATCCAAAGAAGTCTCTCATCGGTCGATGGCGGATATCCTCAATGTCCTCCATGGTGAGTACTCTGACTGGACGTCTCCCATGCCGTGCTAGTATGGTCTTGATCCTTTGTTGTAGTCTCCGCCGGTGTGGAGATGGGCCTCTCATCTTGGGGCGCCTGGACCGCCCCAGCTCTATAGCCGATCAATCAGTGTACCTCTAGTGCGGCTATACTCTGGGGCTAGCTGCAATGCCTGCTGGCCTGACTGCTCAATCTCTGGTCGAAAGAAGTCTGTAATCTGCCTGTGTAGGTGTCTCTCCCTCTCTGATCCCCTCCCTCTCAAGAGACCCTCTCTATGTCTACGAAGCTCCAGCAAGTATAATCTGAGGCATCTCTGATCCTGGTATCTCATGACTCTAGAAAGTGGTCCGAAACCCTCTCTAAACAGGCAGTGAAAACGGCCTCATATCTCATAATATACTGGACAGTGACATATGTAATGTAACTCTGTCTCTGGCTCCATCTGGCACAGCTGACAAATCTTGGCCTCAGCTGGTACTCCTCTGAATAGAGAGAGAGAGAGAGAGAGAGAGAGAGAGAGAGAGAGAGCCTAGAGGCTTGGAAGTTCAAGACTCAAGAGGCTTGAGGGAGAGGTGAGAGCCTAGGCCCTAGAGCTTGGAACTTGGAAGTTGGAAGAGAGAAGAAGCTTGAGCCTTGAAAGCTTGAGCCTTGAGAGTTGTGAACAGTGAACTTGTGTGTGCTTGTAGCCTTGTAGAGGCTTGTTCTTATATAGATAGGCAAGAGAGAGAGAGGAAAGCCTCAAGGGCAAGAGAGAGAGAGAGGACCAAGCCTCAAAGAGCCAACAGGCATAAACGGCTAGAAACGGGCAGGCACAACGGCAAAAAACGGCAGGCGCAACGACTCTCTGCCGTCCCCGCACAACGCCGTCCCCGACCGCCGCCCCCGTCCCTGCGCCGTCCCCGTCGTCGTCCCCTGTGAGAAACGTTTCGTGGGGGACGTACGTCCGTCCCTGTCCGTCCCCGTCCCTGCGCCGTCCCGATTCGCCGTTCCGGCATTCCAAGCCTCCGTCCCCTCCATCCCCTGTGACTATGCTCATATGTCCTAGTACACTTACTCCTTTACTTGAGTACGTGCTATAACTCTCGTGCACTTGTTTGAGTACTTGCATCGACACCCGTGTACCTATTTGAGTACTTGTAATTACACCCGTGTACGTGTTGAATACCAATTCTTTAGTGAGTGCCCCTCACTTATGGGTGCCGACTCCAAAAATATTGGCCTCTAGGGTTGCCAAATTGGGTGCCCACTAAGTTGGACCCCAAGCACTTTATAAAACTGTCCACCCATTTTTAAATGAATGTGACGTGCAAAGGTTGTAAACATTACAAAGTATTTTAATAAACTAATACAAGAGTTTTTGAGTGCACTTACCAGTGATTCGTTGGCCACAAAATACGTCAAAATACAATGCAATCACACGGTTCACAGTTAAGTATCCCAAGCCCGTGAATTGAACATTCATAGCAAGCAAGCACATGAAACTGTTCACGCGAAAACAATTTCAAGTATGCAAACATGTGTGCATGTGCACTTTGTTATGAGCAAATCTCCTGGATATGGAACTAGTACAACACTAGCATTTTCGAGCACAAACCTGGCACATCGGAAAGCAGGGAATTGGGATCCTGGGCACTTGGATCCACACACTGGCCATGAACAAGTGCGAGAAACTGGGAGCCCGAACACTCGGATCCACAAACTGGCCACACGGGCACAAGAAACTGGAGAGAACCATTTGGGTCGCCAAATGGTGATAGAAGCTCCCTTCACGAAAGCACACGGGTGTGGGGCTATGACTTTAGGACAATATTCTTCTCCATCTCTGTTATTTTGCAATTTAAGTTTTAAAGTTTTGTGTTGTAAAAAATCTTACTTCTTGTGAGTGTTCCCTTGTATACACTGCACATTGTCTTCTCTTACAAGTACTACTTGGTCCTGTAACTTGTGGTCACAGGGACCTTTTGTTTTGTTGTTTTCATACTTTCGATGTATTTGGAAAATGTGGTGTTCACCAGATGAGGTTCTCTTTGGGCATTCCATCTTGGACGAGGACATTTACTCCTTTTGGTAATATAGACACCTTAAAGTGAGGGCTGCCGCCCCCGGGGGGGGGGCGGGGGGGGGCTATCTTTGGTCCCTAGTGTGGTGTGATTGTTTAGATGTTTTGTGATTTCAATTGTGAGGTTACCGTGCTGTGTTAAATTCAAGTGTTCTGAGTTCACGCATCCCGTTACAGTGTCGGTGGTTTTCATTAGATATTATGTTTGTATTCATGGGATTCTTTTTGTCCTAGCATGGCTAGACAATATTAGTAGTAGCGTGTTCCTCTTTTTGTTGTCTTTTGAAGGTATGAAAAAATCATTTGGAAATTATCTTGAATCTAAATTCTTTTGTACACTATGTTGCAGGTCCATGCTAAAAACAAAGGTTGGAAATCCGAGCTTGAAAAAGAGAGCCTTCTGAAGGAGGTTGCCAGTTTAACACCGGAGCTTAGTGGTGCAGAGCTACAGAATGTTCTGTAAGTATGTAACTGTAGTTTCAGAAATTTGTCCAGCACAACACTGCACCTTTGCTCAAAAAATTATGTGATTAGTATGTTTTATGACAGTTGAAGTTAGGATCTACCATGTTTTTGAGAGGATTTACCATCTAATTTTAATAAAGGGAGGACTGCTATTTTGTTATGCAGCATGTGCAAAGGCCTTAACACTGAGTGGGTTTTTGATTATTGTTTGTATTCATCAAGTTGGAAAATGCACACAGGAACGAGGCTTCCATACTGGCAATCAGGAGAGAGAAGTTATATATCGAAATGGAGGAACTTACAGAGGCCCTAAAAAGAGTATATTACTTTTCTCTCCTTTTTTTGGGTTTTCTGTTCGCAAAACACAAGTCGAAGTGGTATGTCTTATTTGCTTAGCAACGATCAAGAAAAAATTCAAATACTCATTTCCTCTTTTGTTTCTCTTTTCTTCTGGGTTTAAAAAGTTTAAATTGATCATTAATATACATGCATGCATGTGTGTATGTAAATATACAATATATAATACTATCACATACATAATATATAAATAATATCATCGTTTTACATTATTACGTAGTTTAATTTTGATCATTATATTACCTTTTCAGAACATGCATTACAAAAAATTTTAGTGAACAACGAATTTCAATTCATAACATTTATCATCAATAAGTATTAATAGCCTGATTTTTGATTTCTTGATTTCTTGTAATTATCATGTATCATAAAAAGTATAGTACATAATACACTATATATGTAAAAAGCGAAAGATTAATTTTCTCAAATTTCAACCCTATAATAATGAGTTCCATTGTTTGGTTTTTCCTTCAACTCCAGCAAGAAGGTCAATTCAAAACTGGGTATGAAGATGAACTCGATGTTTCAGCTGAGGCCAGAATTAGGGTGGCATATCGGGAGGCTGCAATCGCGGTGTTGGAATGCTACTTTCCCAATAGACATAAGCCTTTCTTGAAGGTGATCTAATACCGGATTCAAGCATTTTAATATCCTCAGATTATGTCTGTTTAGGTGACAGTCATATGTATAATGCGGGATTGATATATGGCTTTTTGACATCCTAAGATTATGTACATTTAGGTGGTCATATGTGGTATTGATATATGTATTTCAAGGTTTACGGCTGTATACATGGTTGACTTTTTTCTGTGGGAATTTGTAGACAACAATTCGCTACCTTGACACCACTCCCAATATGACTTATGCACAGCCACGGGGTTCAGTATATACCAAGAAGTCGGATATTCTTAGCTCAATAGTTCGAGCTTGCGCTTGTGAGTGCATTTAATCTTTTTGTTCACTCCATGTTTTTTTGTAGCTTTGCAAATCGACTAACTTGAATACATAGAAATTTGATCAGACTCTTGACACTCAAAATCCTGTTGGATTAAGCTATGTGATGCATCTCTCTCTCTTTTTTTTTTTCCGAGAAAAGATCCTTTCATTAGTTATATAAAAACGCCCGTAGGGCTACAAAAGATCTCTCCTGCTCATAAGAGAGGCAGAGCAGTGAATACGGCAAGGCAGCTCGGGAGACTTTCCCTAGGTGCTGCAAAATACAAGCATCAGTACAAAGGACTGAGGGGCTAGATCATACAATAGGGGGGGGGGGGGGAAGCCAAACAGGTGGCTTGTAATGCCAACGGGGGGATCCCGTGTGTAAGGTATAGAAGGGGCCGCTGCGCCAGGTGGTGTGAAAGGCCTGTCGCCGCAAGATCGCCTCATCCGAGTCGCCCCGGATGCGGTCATACTGTCCTCGCAGGGTATGGATCAACTTCTGCCAAATCCCCCGTACAGTCTCTGCTGGGGGCTCCAGTCTCCCCTCAAAGGCCGTGAAACACCAGGCCCTCCAGGTGAACCAGATGGTGAGGCTGCTGAGGAGCTCCCATCGTAAATCCCTCTCCTGTGTCCAGCTGGCGGACGAGAAATCCGGTGTCGGAACCAGGTGAGGCTGGCCCCTAATGAATCTGATGGCCTGACTATCCTGCTCCATCTCATAGCCCATAGCAGGCCCTGACGAAGTCGACCAAGTAGCGGCACCCCACGTATACATACCCTCTGGAGAGATGGGGGCCAGAATACGCAGCATCTGCAGCCAAATCTGCTGCGCCTGAGGGCAATCCCAAAGGCAATGTCTCTGTGTCTCCATAGGGTGGCCGCATCGGACGCAGGCCGCCGGAACACCGCTGTAAACAAGCCAGGTGCCAACTGCTGAGCCACTGTGGGCGACCAGCCACTGGAAAGTCGAGATCCTGCGGGCCTGTCGACTAGCCCAGAGCGGAGCCCAAAAATCCTCTAGGAACTCCTGTGAAAGTCCTTGTAGCCGCCAATGCCCCGCTGCAGCTAGAGAGACCATCCTCCTCGCTGTCAAAATATGCCGTCCCAGCCAAACTGTATACTGGAAAAAGGTGATCTCTGTGGCCTCAAGGGATGCATAAGGATCATGCCACTCGTACTCCCCAGGGTCCCACTGTAGCCGGGCCAAGGGGCGCGCAACATATGCCCATATACGCCAATCCAGGGGCACATCTGCAGGGTCGGGGTCAATATGCCACTTTCGAGAAGCGGCGGCCACTACCCGTATCCTCTGGAAGGTGCACTCTGCAACCAAAGGCGACTCCACCTCCACTCTCTGAAGTCTGCCCTCATCCTGAATCTCATAGTAGAGTCATCTGCCATCCTCAGTGCAAGCTCTGACAGCAATCAAGATCTCCAACTGGGTAAAGGCTCCCATCCACCGTGGGGCCACTAGCTCGAAAGGCGTGAACCACTCCTCTGTGTGAGTGCCTCCTGAATATCATCCCTCATAATCAACCCCCCTCTGAAGTGACTCAGCCTCTCCACCTGGATCTCCTCTGGGAGACTGCAGAAGGCCTGCCAGTCTCCAAAACTACGTGCTGGGCTTGCCGCTAAAGGTCCCCATGCTAGACGAGGCCGAGAACCCAGCATATGACCCTGCTCTGTGCGAACTGCTGGGCTCCAGATGAGCGGCTGTCTGGCCCGCTCTTCAACACAAGGAGGAGGTCGCTGAGAGAGCCCCGGTCTCATCAGCTCCCAAGCTCTCAGGATGCTCAAAGCAAATCTGTCCGCCCATCCTCTACTGAGGCCTGTCCTCCTCATCTCTATGAAGATCCAGCGAATCTCTGGTGCCCAAGTGCCCCCTGCTGGGGGAGCCCGAGCCTGTAGCCGCTGCAAGAGAAGCTCTTTCCAAGGCTCAGCGCCTGGAAGCAGCCCCCGAACAATAAGCTTCCCCAATAAGGCTCTACTCTGATCAACTGGATCTATAATGCCCAAGCCTCCCTGAGCCAGCGGAAGTGTAATAACTGCCCATGCAACCTTTGCCCGGGCTGGCTGACTGTCCCGCCCAGACCAAAGAAAGTTCCTGATCAGCCTCTGTACCTGGCTGATGCAAGAGCTCGAGAAGATCCAGCAAGACGTAATGTACCACATGGTCGCTAACAGCACCTGATTTGCCACCACCACCACCCTCCCAGCCAAGGATAGTCGAGCTGTACTCCAATACAAAAGCTTCTTACGAATGCTCAGAAGAAGCGGGGCAATCTGCTGCTCAGGTGACAAATCTAGTCCAATCTGGCATCCCAAATACCGCATTGCTGTGCCAGGAGGAATCCATCTAAAACCGGGGTCCGGGCTCCATGCCGGAGTGGGAGCACTACTGATCCAAAAGGCCACTGTCTTGCGCCAATTGATCAATGCTCCCGAAGCTGCACTAAAAACCTGGAGCGACTGCTCTGCTCGAAGAAGATTGGCCTCTTGGCCATGCAAAAATAAGCCCGTGTCGTCTGCAAACTCAGCATCGAGCAGGTCCTCCCCCTTGACTGGGAGCTGGAGTCCTCTCAAACCAACCTCCTCTGCCATCAAATACATGCTCATAGCCTCCGCAAAGAAGAGAAAAAGAAAAGGGGCGAGGGGACACCCTTGACGGACTGATCTAGTCAGCTCAAAACTCGGCCCCCGTCCTCCTACAATCAACACCTGGCTACGAGCTGTGGAATACAGAGTCGCCACCCCTCTGATCCATCCTGGCTCAAAGCCCAGTCGAAGCATAGTGCCCTCTAAGAAACCCCAATCAACTCTATCGTATGCCTTCTCAAAATCGAGAAGCATCACGACCAAGTCCTCGCCAAGAAATCTAGCTCGGGCCGTCGCCTCCCAGAAAGTAAAGATGTTGTCAAGGATACTACGCTCCTTGACGAATCCTGTCTGGGTAGCATGAATCAACTCCCCCAGGAAGGGCTGGATCCTCAAACTCAAGGCCTTTGCTAAGACCTTGTAGACAGTATTGAGGATCGTAATAGGCCTCCAATGCCGAATATCATCTGATACTCCCTCCCCCTTGGGGATCAAGCCCTCTGAAAAGCTCTGTGGCATCACCCCAGTGTCCAAAACATACTGAAAGCCCCTGCAAAGGCCTGGCCCCAAAAGGTCCCAATAGTGCATAAAAAGGCGTCCTCCCCTGGGCAACTATGTCGTGGCAGGACCCTCAAGGCCTCGGCAAGCTCAATCTCTGAAAGAGGCGCACCAAGAACTGTACGCATACGATCTGTGACCCTCCTCTGCACATGGGCCCACACAGTCTGTCTGCAAGCATCTTGATCTTCAGTGGCTGGCTCCGCTGAAAGCAAGTCTCTATAGAATGCAGTGGCAATGGCTCTGATCTCCCCGGGCTCAGTAGCTACCGATCCATCCGGTCTACCAAGCTGACGGACTCTTGCTCGAGCATGGCGGGGTCCAGTGATCTCAAAAAACTCCCTAGTCACTCTATCCCCAAGCTGCGTCCACTGAGAGGCCTGACGACGATAGTAAAACTCATGTCTTTGCTCCTCTGCCTCTCTAACCTCCTGGCGTGCCTGGCTCAGCTGTGACGCCACCCACTTGCATGCAGGCTGCTGCTCCTGAAGGTGCTGTAGCGAAGCAAGGCTGTGTCTCAGCCGATGCTCTCGCTCGCGAATCTCTCCCAGCCGTGTCAAAGCTGTAGGGTGCAAAAAGAGCTAAGCTCGATGAGTCCCTGGGCACACTGGCCTGCTGCATCCTGGTCAGAGCACTGACTATCATGCCAGATCCTCTCAATGTCCTCCGCGAGACTGGGATCTGTAAGTACCCTCTCTGGGATCCTCAACTGCAAGCTGGGCTCCCGTGTTTTCTCCTCCAATGTCAAGATAACTGGCGAATGATCTGAAAATGAAGTGCCAGCGAGAATGCCGACGGAGCCCCCCCGCTTCCCTAACCAGTCGCCCACATAAAAGCGATCAATCCGTGATAGATTAGTCCCTCCCTGCCGGCGATCCGACCGAGAGAAACTAAGACTGTCCTGAGAGCGGGAGAAGGCCCCATGCTGCCATGCATCAGTGATCCTCAGTGACATGCAAAACCAGTCCCAAGCTGCAAGCTCCGTGCCGTGCACTGTAACATGACTGCCTCCCACCCTATCGGCCGGGTCCTCAAGCATGTTGAAGTCTCCCCCGACACACCAATGTGCGGCCTCTGGCAATGGATCCGTAACCTGGGTCCAGAACTCTGCTCTGGCACTAGCATGATTGGGCGCATAGACGTTGAGCACGCCCAATAGCTCATCATGCATCCTCAGAATGACATACTGTGCTCTCCCAGGCACAATGATCCCTCGATCCACAATGGCCTGCCGCCATACATCTGCAATGACCATGCATACTCCTCCCTGTCCACCCAAAGGACCAAACCTTGCAGACCAAAAGGTGTCCCATCTACCAGGCATCACCGAACCATATCTGTGGATCCTGCTCTCACCCAAGTGGTGCTCTTGCATCATCAAAATATCAATGCTACCACCAACCAGGCATCTCTGAAGCTTCTGTCTCAAGCAACCACGATAGCGTATAAAATGTGCTCCGCCGAGGCCCTGTACATTCCATGAGATGATCCTCATGGATGACCTGCTGAGGTGGATGCTATCTCAGCCGTACGGCGGGCCTTCGCAAGCGGCTTGGATGGAGAGTAGTCCCCATCCGAGCGGCTGTGAATCTGCCCACCCGGTGTACTGCAAGAATCACGGATCAGGCGCCAGTGGCTGTGGCCCATGGCGACTGCCTCCCGCTCAGACAAAGCAACCTCGTGTATACATACATATCCAGGGTCGCGTGCTAAGTCTGCCACTATGCGAACGACTAAATGACGAATCCCTGAGGCATCCACACTCCCGGGATCCAAGAAAAAATGAGCCAACTCCCATAGTCGGCCTATCACATCTGTCACCTCCAAATCGCTCACATGATGAGAAAACTCAACTGCCTGAGTCTTCAAAGTGCTAAGAGCGAGCTCTAGAGTCCACTCCCGGTCGCAAGGGCCACACAGAGGGAACGAGAAGACCACCGCTGAATCAAGTGCCTCCTCCCCGCGGGCCGGAGGTATCACTACGTGAACTCGGATGGGTGCTGGCTCATGGGGGCCCTCTGCTCCAAAAAGCCGTGTGAACTTTGAAGGCGTAATCAAAAGCCTCCGAGCGCTGTCTAATGCCGAGGCGACTCAGCCGACTGCGGATAGATGATATCCGTGAAGCCCGAATCGGCATGGTGGGTCTCCTCTGTGGTGCTCGAGCGAGGTCGGTGCTCAGCGCCCTCCGGACTGCAGGTGAACGCCAGGGGACTGCCAGGGCCTCCCGGGAAGGTGAGGCGGGGGGGGGGGGGGCAGAGGGGGGTGGAGAGGGAGCCGCTGCCGAAACCGGAGCGGGGACGGGAGGAGGCGAAGGTGGAAGCGAGGCGGTGGGAGGGGACGGGGGTGGGGGGGGCGAAGGAGGGGGTGCTGGCATCTCTTGGTCCTCAATCGTCGCCGCAGGGGTCTCCTCCTGGAGAGGAGCAAAGCTGTTCCTCACAGGAACCCAGTGAGGTTGAGACTGTGGCTGCTGCTGCAGCGGTCTCTGCCACTCCGAGGTCTCTGTGGCCTGAGCAGGTGTCCCGGAGGCAGCCTGTCGAGCCGCATCTGTAGGCGGGCCATCTGGGGCCTGCTGCTGTGGTGAGGGTCGGGGTCTCCTGCGAGGGCAGGCCTTGGCCAGATGACCGACCTGCCTGCAAATGAAGCACTGGTTCGGGAGCCCCGAGAACTCCACTCTCTGATCAATCCATCCCCCCCTATCCTAGGTGGCTGAATGACCTTAGGAAGGGAGGAGATGTCAGACACCAAAACTCTGACCGAAGGTAGCCCAGCTGCTCTGGCCACCACTGAAGCTGCTGTGGGGCCAGTCTCTAGTACCGAGCCCACCAATGCTCCTAGCCTAGAGAGGAGCGGAAGATACTCCCGGCGGAGTCCAGGGAAGCAAACTGTAACATGAAAAAGGTGCTCTCCCTGCTCAGTCGCTGCTGGGTCAAAGCCATGCTGCCAAGGTCTGAAGAAAGCCCGAGCACCCCTGATGTCAAGGGGACTCATGGCAAGGACCTTGGCCACGCTCTGGGCGGTCTCGAACTCGATCTGGTAATGTCCACGGCCCAGTAGCTGTACGTCCAGGATCTTGCCCACATCTGCAAGAAGGCGGGCCTGGAGAAGATCCTGGATCTCCCCTCTGCTGGGGCGAGTGCCGACTATACGGCAGATGGTGGAATGAGCATGGAGGCGTTCCACCTCTGCGGTGAGGCTCGCTTCCTCTTCCGGCGAAAGAGAAAGCCTGATGGGGGTGTCCTCAGGGGCGGGCGAGGGGGCTGCGGATGAGTCCCTCTGAGGCGGGGCTGGAGGAGCCTCCATCAGAGTCTGAAGCTATGGCGAAGGCGAGGTGAAAGCGGAGATCCTGCAAGAACCGAGCTGCACATAGAAAGGCGGAAGACGAAGGCCGGAGAAAAAGGAAAAAACCCCCCTGGGGGCGGAAGTCAGCAAGAAAAAGGAGGGGGGGGGGGTGAAGCGGTTAAGGAAAAACCCTTGAGGGGGGCGCGGGGGGGGGGGGGGGGTGGCGGGAGCTGCGCGCAAGAGGGGAGGAGTGGAGAAAGAGCTGGCGGAGGGGGGGGGGGACGGGGCGCTGCAGAGTGAAGGTGGGCGCGAAAGAAGGGGGGGGGGCGCGAAGGCGAGGAGGGGGGCGCAGCAGCGAAGGCAGGCGGGGGGGGGGGGGGGGGGGGGGGCAAAAGGAGGCGCAGTAGCGAAGGCAGGCGGGGGGGACAAGGGGAGGCGCGAGGAATGAGGGGGGGCGCGAGGAAAGAACAGGCTGGTAGGCGGGGGGCGCAGGTGTGCAGGTAGCGCGAGCAGGGAGGGGGGCGGGAGCTTCAGCGAGCGTTGAGTGCACCGTCATGCTTTGTGATGCATCTCTCTTTACATAGATTATTCCGAACAATCTAAAGAGTGTAAGCTGACCCTTGTTCTGATTTTGTGTATCTGGTAGAAAGGACGAAAAAGGCACGACCTGCATATTATTTTATAGTATTTCTTTATTCCAGTCAAATGTCAATTTCCATTGTGCCCTCTGACAATGCTGTACACTACTGGCCTAAATTGCAAGACCTAAAAAGCTAGGGTATAGCGTCTAGAAGAATTCATGATAGCCGCCAAAGATAGAAGGGCTGGCATTGCACATGCTTTTATAGGAATTTCATCCCTTGATAGCTTGAGTCGAATTTACAAGGAACAAAAGCTGGAGGATCTGTGTAATGCATTACGTGCGGCAAATTACCAAAAAGCGGCAAATTATTAAAACCTCAAAGCAATTTTTTACATATACCAGTATTTGTCTCTCATATTCATGATGTTTTGTACAAGTTTTGATCCACCTTGAGTATGTTTTGATCAATCTTCATAGTTGAATTATCATATCCAACATTTGGTATCAGAGCATGATCCAATTAGGTTTAGTTTATTAGCAAAATCCTAATCTTTCTCTTAATCACCATAGCTTGTTTTGGACAGCATGCTGTAGATTGCTTCCATGCTTGCATCTGAGGTGATTGTATCCCAATATTTTGATATAGGCCTCTTGCTTTGCTCCCACGCTTGCCCTAAAACGGAGATCGTAGACCAATTTGATCGCATCTTCGCGAATTCGTCATCGCCATCCAAACAGGCCGTTTTCTGCTAATCCGGTTCATTCAGCGCCGTCTCTACGAATTAGCCTAATTCCTCTTAGGTGCTTCAAGGCTATCATGTGAGGATTCAACATACCAAATCTTGAAGCAATTGGTCCACAGGAGCTGCTGCACGGAGCTGTTTTCCAGTCGCCTGTTTTCTGCTTCTCTTGCTCCAACAACATGGTGATTATTATTTTGATCTATATTGATGATATTATTATTATTTGGGCTTAAATCATCTATATGAGCAAGTTATCAACATCAAGCATCATATTGCATCATCATGAGCTCCAAATTTCTCGACAAATTCAACGGAACTGGGTTTCATACCTGGCAAATCAAGGTGAAGGGCTACTTCATGAAGAAAAATCTGTGGAGTACGGTCAAGCCACTTACTGAAGATGAAGCAGGTATTTTTGCTGCAGTTACAAGAGCTACAACGGCTGCACTTCAAGCAAAAGATGAGCAAGCACTTGGTATTATCATTATTGCTTTAGAAGATGATTTTATTCATTATATTGATAATGTTGAGTCAGCTATGGAAGCTTGGGAATTACTAGAACGTACTTTTGGTGCAAAGGCAAAGCATTCCAAGATCAGTTTGAAGATGCAACTCTTTGATCTAACCATGGAGAATAATGAAAATTTAACAGCTGTGATTAAATGGTTGAAGAGCTTAATGACACAATTGGTTTATGTTAAGTCTCCTGTTCCTGAAGAGAATGCTATTGCTATTTTGCTTAAAAGCTTACCTTCAAGCTTTAGGCAAATTGTGACAGTACTTAAAGAGAAGGAGCCAGTCCCTTCCTTGGAAAGTATCATAAATTCTTTGCAGAAAGAAGACAAGAAGATTACAAAGGATGTGATAGATCCTTATGCATATGCTATTACTTCGACATCGGCAAAGAAGAAGTGTACTATTTGTGGTCGTACAAATCATCTTACTAAGGATTGTTTCTCCAAACATCCTTGTAAGTATTGTGGAAAGACAAATCATCCATCCTCAAAGTGCTACCAAAAAGATCAAAAGCTAGCAAAGGCACATGTGGTTGAAGAAGTCAACCAACAAGAAGAAACAAATCTTTGTTCTAGTCTTAGTATAAAAGATGTAGATGATGATTATGCTTTTTAAATTATGTCATGTATGTGGTTGAGTCAAGACTTATGTTGTTCCGACTTGACGAGTTGTAGAGGAGAGTACACCACCCTATGTTGTTGTTAAGGGGGGACTCTTACTCATTGTGTCAAAGAGGTATGTTAGACTTGGTCATGGTCTTGTAAGAAGTTGGTCTTAAGGGGGGATTGTTGGATAAATGTAATCCCAACTCCTTAGTCCAATTTAATGTGTGGTTGTTAGGCTAGTGGTCAGTGGTTGGTGTAAAGTCTACAAATGGTTGGTGCATATGGTTCATGTAACTCATGCAACTAAAAATAAGGTAGAGGAGTCTCTAAATAAGATACAAGTCGTGATCAAGTGATTACGTAAGTTTGGTTCATGCCTAATCATAATTAGTGTCATCTTGTGTTAATCTCAAAGTAATTTTCTGCATATACCAGCTTTTGTCCCTCTTATTCATGATGTTTTGTACAAGCTTTGATCCATGTTTTTATCAATTTTCATAGTTGAATTATCATATCCAACAAGGCGCTTGATGCATTCCGTGCACTCCAGAAAGAAACCTCAGAAGCGCCTGTTCTGAAGTTAGCATCTTGGGATGAACCTTTTGAGGTCATTACGGACGGCAGCAATGTAGCCATCGGTGCAATTCTTCAACGGGACAATAGACCTGTGGCCTACTACAGTAGAAAGTTGGATATCGCCAAAAAGAACATCGGTTTATGACAAAGAGCTTTTGGGTGTGATCACAACGCTTAAACATTGGAAGCCTTTACTTTATGGTCAAGTTTTCAAAGTCAAAACAGACCACCAAGCAGTTAAGTGGCTTCAAACCATGCCAAGTGCCCAGTGGACTGATTGGCAAGCCAGATGGAGTCAGACGCTCCAACGATTTGGAGGCATGATCGAGTACTTCCCTAGTAAGCATAACCAGTTGCAGATGCTGTAAACCGGCCTCGGTCTTTAGACAAAACCAAAGGGCGGTGCAAAAACAAATTTGCACACAAAATACTTTAACACCTTTGAGGAACAAGAAAAGGAAAATAAACAGGGGGAGCTAGAGTGCTCTTGCAAACAGTACACGGACACCGATTGGCCCCAAAACGCAGTGGCGCCCCTTTTGCGGTACTTCTTTAATTGATTATAAGAGAGCTTTGATTTCAATAAGCTGGAAACTCAGCCGTCACGGTAGAACTCCTGAATCTATATTCCATTGGAAGAGTGCATAGGCTTGAGATCAGTCATCATTGGTGCTTCTACAGCCATGTACAGCTCAGCCCGACTCTTGGTCTTTCAAAGGTCTTGCGTTTGGCTTATCTACAGTCCAAATTCAATCCTCGTTCATTCTCTTCAAAGATAATAAAGCAAATACTCGTAGCAATAGGAGGGGACCCTTTAGTTGGTAATTTGGGACCCAATAAGGTGTACAGATCTATCTATCTCTCTCTCTCTCTCTCTCTCAAACTCGCAAAACTCAGGATAAAGAAGGCGGTGTGAGACTTTGTGTGACAGGATCCTTCATTACACATAATTCCGTTGCATGTTACATGAAGTTTTTTGCGCTGTCATAGTGAGAGTAAGGGATATAGGTTATATGACCTTGCTACTCACAAATGGAGATGGTATCTTTGCTGAAAATTCAGGTCAGCCACTCTCTACTCATAAACAAAGTGTTGGAAGTCCAAAGGATATGTATCATCAAAAACCCTTAAATATAGAAGGTAAAAAGTGCCCCTTATAAGCTCACGTTCACACCTAGCATTACCACTATGAGTTTTCCTTCAATAAAGTGGTGTGATTCAGGATCCCAAGGATCAAGTGGTGATCCTTAGGGGTCAAATGGTATGATTCTCGGATCTTGTGGTCAAGCAATAGGATTTTTGGACTATGTTAGATAATCTTGTCAATTTGGAACAGTTGGCCATAGTGCATTTGGGATGGAATAAAGGTATGTCTTTTGAAATTCTTATGTGGTGAACCGTGAAATTCTTATATGTGCGTGTAGCGTTAAGTGGATAAACTTTGTGCCTTCAATTTATGTGTTTAATCGCATTGATAGTCATGTATGAACCCCCCGGATTGGTTACAGTGAAGGACGGGCCTATGAAGACCACTCCGACACAAGATGAGAGGATCTCCACGTGGGATCCTTTATAGGGAGAGGACTGTCCAGCCCACACTTGGTAGGAAAGACCATGACCTTGGTTTTGCCAAGGTTGAGGTCTCTCTTCTCACAAAATCTATGTAATGCAGCTAGATGTCTTTGTAACCCCTTTGCAGAATCAGAAATCAGCACAGTCCATGTAACCCCTCTGCAAAGAAAGGAAGAAATATTAACTCCTACAAAAGGTTCGAAGGGCCTGAGACCATGAATAGTACGCGGTATATAGTGCCATGGAAAAAAGAAAATAGAACATGAAAAATGAAAACTGAAACATGATTTCATAAGCCTCTTGGTGGCAAATGTGGCTATTGTGAGGGCATGTCATGTCGTTGGAGAATCTCATGGATATGCTTGTGTGTGGTGATCCTCGGTGCTTTGGGTCACGGGCGCCTGGAACATAAGATGGAGTAGGCCTGCTCACTCAAGGCTTCTTTGTGATGTGAATGGTGTGGGTGGCTGATGTGGATGCTTGTGCCGCCGGTGAAGAAGTCAGTGAAGGGTGTCCGGGCAACGTTTTGTGAAGGCTGGCCTTGTCTCTCAGCATGTCCTCTCAATGCTCGGTTCCTATGTCGTCTGAGAGAGAGAGAGAGAGAGAGAGAGAGAGAGATTTTATTAACGTCTTCCAAAAGACCGAACTCGGCTTATGAGACAAATCAGTGTACCTGTGTGGGGTATCCTCTGCCCAGGCTTAGTTCCGTACGTCGTACGGATCTGTCCGTACACACGAATCGTACGGTACGGTACCGTACGGATCCGTATGATCAGGTACGAATTTCGCCTGTTTCTGCCCGTTGGAAGTAGTCATTTCTGCCCGTTGGAAGTAGCCGTTTTCTGCCCATTTTTTTGGTTGTTTTCCTTTCATCTCTCTTGAGTCCTTCTATAAAAGCCTCAAGGACCAAGCCTCTCCTCCATCTACTCCAAGCCTCTCCTCCACCACCCTCCATCTACTCCAAGCCTCAAGGACCAAGCCTCTACTCCAAGCCTCTCCTCCACCCTCCTCCAAGCTCCTTCCATCCCACTTGAGCCTCTACTCCAAGTTCTCTTCCTCCAAGCTCTTCCCATACTTCATCTTCTCTACGCTCTCTCCTCTACTCCACGCTTTAGCCCTCCTCTTATCCATCATGCCTCGAGAGAAGCATGAGGCTTTTGATTTGCATTGCCTCAATGTGGAGAAGGACACCAAGAAGTCCAACTCCCATCATTGGACATGCCGATATTGCGGCAAGTCATACACCAGTGGAACAACAAGGCTTCTCCAGCACCTTTCAAAGATTGGGGGACAAGTTGCCCCATGCAAGGAGATTCCACAAAGCATTGCCGATGACATTTCGTGGAAGATGAGCGGCGGCTCAAATTCAAGTAGAGGAGCATCATCAACATGCGCACCGGCACCACCACCAGCACCACCATCGGCACATGATGAAGCGGCCACCGGCTCTTTCATTGGTGTATCCTCCACTGCCACTTCCACGGATGCACGTTCCGCCTCCGCACCGGGCAAAAGGCAAAGGGTGGTGGAGCGTGAAGGGGTGCAACCCTCTCTCCACCAAGTCACGGGTAGTGTGAGAGATTCGGTTGCATTCCTTAAGGAGCGGCAACGCCTTGCGGAGATAGAGATTGCTCGCACCATTATTGAATGCAATCTTGCCTTCAATGTACTCCAAAAGGAGCAATGGAAGAAGATGGTGACGGCGATTGCAAATGTGGGCCCATGTGAGGGGTGGACGGGGGTCTCTTACATGGCTATGCGCACGAGGAAGATTGATGAAGAGAAGGAGAGAATTGATCGAGCCCTTGACCCGCATGGACGAAGTATGGATGTTCTATTCTCATAGATGGATGGAGTGATCAAAGGAAGCGTGGCATTATCAACATCCTTGTGTCTTGCCCGCTTGGCACATACTTCTTGCTTGCGGTTGACACCGGGAGAAGGGGGAGAAAGACTACCGGGAGTTTCATCTACCGCCATATTAGGCAAGCGATCATAGAGGTAAGCATTATTTTACTTAAGTGTGGCTGATTTTGTCATTTGTGCAAAGCCCTCAACTCATATGATTTATCTACCATGTAGGTTGGGGCTCAAAACGTGGTGCAAGTCATCACCGACAATGCATCAAATTGTTGACGCATGGGCCGCTTCCTTGAGGAGGAATTCCCGACCATTGTGTGGACTCCATGTGCGAGTCATTGCATTGACTTACTCATGGAGGATGTGGCGAAGCTCGGTTGGGTGAAGAGGATTGTGCAACAAGCTACATCTATTGTCAACTTCTTCATGCTAAAGGTGAAGGTGCTTGCTATGTTTCGTGAGCATAGCAGGCTTGACTTGAAGAAGCCATCGGCCACCCGCTTTGCCTACATGTGGCTGGTTTTGGAGCGTCTATACGATGTGAGGCCCGCCCTTCGCCAGACAGTTGTTTCCACCATGTGGAACGATTGGGATGAGCACGTCACTGAAGAGGCCAAAGCCATGCAACGCTTTTGCCTAGAGGAGAGATTTTGGACTAGAGTCCGAGCAATTGTCATTGCTATGACTCCATTCTATAGGCTCTTGCGGATGACAGATTGCGAGGGGTCCACCATGGGCCTTCTTGTCCACTTCTTTAGAGCTGCCCTTGTGGAGTTGGAGGCTTGCACAGACATTACATCTGAGGAGCGAGCACAAATCATGGAGATTGCACAGAAGAGATGGAGGTGGATGCACAAACCAATCCACGGGTTTGCAGCATTGGTACATCCAGCCTACAAGTCTCTAGTAGTTTGCACCAATAGGGAGCTTCGACAAGATCGGGATGCATAAATGCTTCGAGCTGTGCCAGTTGATGAGCACAATGCCTTTCTAGAGGAGTTGGGTTGCTATGTTGATCAGAGAGGTCAAACCTCCTTTTCGTCTCCCACTTGCTGGAGGAGGGAGTCACTTGTGAAGCCCCTTTTTTGGTGGGACAATTTTGGGTATGGACTAGAGCATCTCCAACCCATAGCCTTAAGGGTCCTAGCCCAGGATTGTTCTACGGGTGCATGTGAGAGGAACTGGAGTTCCTATTCTCTCATACACACGAGGATACGCAATCGACTGAGCACACGACAGTTGGAGCGGTTGGTCTACTGCCGCACTAACTTGCGCATGATGCAGGGCATTCTTAGTATGGGTAGTCCCAAGCAAGTAAGTGACAAGTCTAGACTCTAACTTGTCATGACTCATAACTTTTAAGTTTTGTGTACACTGTACAGACTCTAACTTTTGTGCCTTAATGTGTAGGTCAATGTTGACACTTTCACGTTGACGAGTGAAAACTTTGCAAGTGTCAATCAACAACCTGATGAGGAGGAGGAGGCAATCTTCATGGAGCTCTATAGTGAGCTTGTGGCAGCAGATACTCGCAGCACGAGGAGTCAGCATGGACGGGGCCGAGCAATTGGAGTTCATAGGCCTCCGCCTTCGACATCGGCAAAGGATGGCCTCCTCACATATGTGAGGCGGGGATCCTCGAGCTCCAATCCCCGCCTTCATGATGATATTCCATTGCCCCCTCATGATGATACCCGACTGCCTAGAGAGCCCTTGTTTGATGATGATGGCAACCTACTTAGCGAGAATGATCCCCAGAGTGTCTCGTCCACCTTCGAAGAGTCCTCTTTAGAGAACTCTCTTGATGGACACTCTAGTAGTGATCATGTTGATGATCATGCAGATGTTGGTGATGATGTAGACTTTTGATATGTTATAGCTCTCTAGGCATTGGGCATCTATCTCCTTCTAGCCCATCGATGATGTATTGTAGTATGTAGTATCATGTATGTATGTATGTTGGCGGTCGCCCATGCCATGAGTTTTTGGCCTATCCTTTTGTAGCAATTTTGTACTCTAATGGCATGATGACATTATGTTCATGGTTCTACTATTTTGTAACTTCTTGTCTACAATTTTTAAGTTTAGGAAGTATTTTTTTTAAAAAACGTACTAATATCGTACTGTACCTCAAAAAATTTTAAGTACCAATTAGTACCGCATTTTATGGTACCGTACCATATCGTACCTTTCGTACTAACTAACCATGCCTCTGTCATCCCAACAAAATGAAAAAGTATTGAACTAAAAAGCTGAATCTGGGTGTGCAATAAGTACAATGAGTGGGAGCAAAAACAGCCCATGAGACCAATGGTGGTACTACGTGTGGGTGCTGTGGTGGGAGATCCACAGGGCATCGCCTAGAACCTAAACAAACCATAATACATGAAATATGGATGGAAACTTTGATTTCAGATTTATATTCTTTTTGTTGTTGTGGACCAGATAGGGTTGTCGAGGAACAAATTTTTGTTGTTGGGAACCAGATTTATATTCTTTTTGTTGTTGTGAAGCAGCTAGGGTTGTCGAGGAGCAAATTTTTGTTGTTGTGAACCAGATTTATGTTCTTTTGTTGTTGTGAACCAGCTAGGGTTGTTGAGGAGCAAATTTTTGGCAAAGAAAATGTATCATGGATATCAGGTACCTCACTCGAAGAAGCAGGAGCAATAGCTGATTACCTGATTCTTCAAACGGGCATGACTGCTCTAGGGAAGCTTCATTATGAGACAGAGCAGGACGTTGTGACACATGTGAGCGTCAAAGAATGCCCATAATAGCAACCTTCGTATAACATATTTTGTTGTGAAGCATTTGGACTTAATAAACTTGGGTTTTTTGGAACTCAGCTTGGGCAGAAGGTTCAAGCATTGAGAGATGAATACATGCGATATGCGTTGGAGAAATGTGCTGCGGTACTAAAAGAATATCGCTCAGCCGTGGAAACTATTGCAGGTTCAACGGATTGCTTATTGCGTCTTGCTTTCCATCTCGCTAATAATAAAGCAAGCTACACAACAAAGCTCTGATACTGCATACCATCACCTTGCAGAGTTTTTATTGGAGAAACTGGACATTGAGGGGGCTGACATATGGAATATCTTCAATAATGCACCACGGATTTCTCAGGTACTGTAGTCATGTAGTTGCCAGTTGGGTTTTATAAGAAGCGTTTTCTAAATGCAGGATCTTGTGCATCTCCCTGTTAATCTATGATTACATGTATCATATGTTGTGACTCGTAAACTTTTCTACCCAATTTATTTTTGTCTTCACTGCTCTTAGTAGCTTGCAGCCATTCGTTGTTGGGTGTTGGACTCACACACTGACACACACAAACCTGCACATTAGGGTTAGGTGCAGGGTAGAATAGCTCACACACAGAAATGAGAGAGAGAGAGAGACAGAGCCAAAAGTGTGGTATCCACAAAATGCAAGTCAACCCTTGCATGTGTGCCACATCCATATAATATAGAAGTACAAAATATTATATGTTAGAGTGTCCTTTCACACTTGATGTCCAAGGGGAAAAACCACATGGGAAAAAGTGCCCTTGGTTAAGCCCTGTTCACACATAGCACTACCATAAGTGAGCATATGCCTACAAATCTCCCTTGTAGTGGAAGTGTGAACCTGTACAAGGTAGCAGATCACTCTCTGTATGAGAGTAAGCCCAAAGCTTTGCGGAAAGCTTCAAACTTTTCTCGAGGTAAAGCCTTTGTGAATAGATTTGCAACATTATCCTGTGTGGCTCGAAGCACCACTATCAAAATACCATGATGCATTCTGTCTGTCAGATGCAATGCAAGACATATCAGTGTCTGAAGCACTTGGTGTGTCACTAGTGCATGTGACCAAAAAAGTGTACTCTTCTTGGATTACATTAGCTGATTGCTGTGCTTTGTCATCAGAAGAGTCTCCTACTGCATTGCCTGCTTCTTTCCTTTTCTCTTTTGCAATCCGCTTCCTACATTCACTGATGTAGTGTCGAGGCTTATGGCAGTAGTGACATTTGCCCTTCTTTTTGGGCTTGTTTGCATCCCCTTTGTCAGACTTTTGAGGGTTGTCCATGACCAGCCTTGCTAGTCTGTCGTCCCCCATGCCTAAAGCTCTTTGCTTTACCCTTATCCTTGGCTGTAAATGCTTTGTCTCCACCACGGTTGCTCGATAAGTTTACTCTTGTTTGCTCTTCCTGCAAGAGTAAACCCACGAGCTCTTCAAAAGTGACGGGATCAGCATCTCCTCTCATTGAGAGGTTGAGAGAGGTGTGAAAGCCCAAGTAGGAAGGCGGTAAAGAATGAAGAGTGTTGGTGACCATCTGTCTGTCTGGGATAACCTCATCAATGTTGAGCAATTGTTTCTGCAAATCTTTCACTTTGGTGAGATGATCTGCCATGGAGTCACCCTCATCCATAGAAAGAAGATCCAATTGCCTCTTCAAGTAGACAACTCTTGCCTCGTTGCGTACCTGATACATTGCTTCCAATGTGTCCCATGCAAGCTTCGATGTCTTGCATGAACGAATGTGCGGAATAATAGTCCTTTTCACTGAAAGGGCTATCAATGACATGGCCTGTGCATCTCTCGAGTCCCATCTCTTCTGCTCTTGTGTGGGAGCAGGTTCTACATTAGGAGCTCTTTGAGCACCTCCCCTTTGAGGCGTGGCTGGCTGAATGATAAGTGGGCGTGTGTCATCACCACACACGATGCCCCAAAGCCCTTTGGCTACCAGCAAATTACGGATCATGAAACTCCAGAGGGAGTAGTTAGATCCATCCAGCTTGTCCTCCTGGGTGAGCACACCAAATACATCTGTAGCATTCTGTGCCATGTCAACAAAATATACCTGCAAGCAAACCAAGCACCAATGTGCACTGCCAGGCAACCAAATGTCCTGTGCAAATGTATGCCTCCAAATCAAAGCAAGTGTAAACCTGCACCAAATTGTCCAATTACACACAATGTGTATACATACGCGACAAATCGTAGCTGTAATGCCCAATTACATGCTCCAATCTGAAAATCCCCAATTTTTATGCACTCCAATCGCTTCAATGTGCATCTAATTGGCCAATTTTCGCAAAAGCCCCAAATTTCTGCAAATGAAAGAGGTTCAATTTGCCGATTTTGACCTCAATTTTGAAAACCCCCAAATTGCAGGCAAAGCAACATGCCCAATTTTTTCAATTTGTCCTGAAATTGAGAAATCCCCCAAATTGCACGAATCCTGTACCACCTGCAAGCTTTCAAATTTTCCTGGCAAACCCCCAAAATTTGTCGAATGTGAAGCGGAGTGCCTGCAAAGCTTATTTTGTTTACTTTGTTTAATTTATCTGTTTGCTGAAACAAAGGTACCTGCACGTGTGGGCAGTACTGGCAGCCAAATGGAGGCGTGCAGAGTGTCGAGGAGCTGCAGGTGTCGAGGTGGGCAGGCTGAGGTGCGCCGACGAGTTGCCTGAGGCGGAGAGCAAGCGCTAGTAGCTGCAGCAGGACCCGTCGGCCTGGAGTCATGCACAGCGCTGGGGAGTGTAGGCAGGTGTCGGGCGCTCAGGTCGGAGCTGTCGGCAGGTGCCGGAGGCGGTGCTGGAGTCGGAGCTGTCGGCAGACGGAGGCGGCGCTGGAGTCGGGCAGGACCCGTCGGCGGCCTTGGAGCAGCACGGAGGGCGCAGGGGGGCCTGGAACGGGCTGGTCGGGAGTGGAGGTCGGAGCCGGACGCGCCGGCCGGAATGGAGCAGGACCGCGCTGCATGCGGAGGTCGGAGCAGCGGACGGCGCGAAGGACGTTGCCCAAAACGGAACGGCGAGGGCAGGTGGCCGGAATGGAACCGCGACGGCGCGAAGGACGTCGCCTGTTTTGGAACGGCAAGGGCGGGTGGTCGGGACGGCGCGTCTGTGGGCGGCTGGATGGAACCCATATCCTTCAACATTAGGATGGCTGATAATAGGACTGTGATCCCAGAGGGAATCATGAAGAATGTGAAGATGACCATAAGAGAGATGGAATTTCCAGTGTGGACTCCTTGTTGAAGAAGGCAATGAGAGCAGTCTTGCGCACAGTTTGTGATTGAGAAGGTTCCTCTTATGAGGCCTTTCACACTATAGAGCTTGGGAGGAAGGAGAATGCTGTTGTGGAGACTGTGATGGAGTCTCTTAAGGCTACATGGACCAAGTATGGATGGACTTAGCTTTGTGATAGCTGGATAGATATAAGGAAGAGAAACGTATATAACATTCTTGTATCCTCCTAGGAAGTCACCATGTTTGTTTTGTTGTTGATGCACCTTCGCCATGTAGTGTATAGGGACAAAAGAGCATATTATGAGGCGTATAGGTCAAGTTGTACTTGATGTTGTTTCTAAGAACATTGTACTAGTTACTACAGACAATGGTTCCAATTGTGTGTCTATGAGCAAGATGCTTGAAGAAGAGCTTCCTAAGATGGCGAATTTTGTCACTAAGGCCGAAAGTCTTGAGCATGTACCTAGCAAGCAGTGACCACATTTATAGACATGTTCACTGTTGTGGAGAGGGTATTGAGTGTGGCAAGGTCTACTTTACACTGTTGTTTGTAGGGAGTCGTACAAATTTGTGCTTGAACAGCTTTTGCGATGGTTTCTTTATCGAGATGTGTATCCTTGGCACATTCTTCCTTATTATATTTTTCCTTTGTTTACAATATTGTAACGCTTGGTGTGAATTGCCCCACTGAGCCTCGTGTGAACCATTGTTTGGGTGATATGTGGAGAGTTTGAGCTCTTTGAATCGCTTTTAGTGATTGAGTTGTAAGGGCATGGCTCTTACCTTTGTTTGTGTTTCGTTGTGTTTCTCACTTGAAGTGAGATTTTTCCACTGTCGTGTTGGTGGCCAACGTTTGGAGGAAGGGCCGAAAATGGAGTTAACTCACCTAGATTGCTGGAGCTAATGAGTATGGAGTACAGGGGTGAATACACACAAGTATGTATCACAAAGGAGTGTTGGAAGTTACAATGATGGATGTTGTGTCTTTGAGCGTAAGTGTACATCTTTGATTATTGTTTTGTTCATATCTGCAAAAGTTGTTTGCAATTGGGTGATTGTAAAAGGAAAAAAGGGATAGAAGAAGAGTTGATGAGTTGGATGGATAAAGGTTGCATTTATTGCAATCAAGGATGTGGGTAAGTTTGTCATGATGTGGACACAATTTGGGCCACTTATGTGGCATATGAGGTGGCATGATTATGTGGTGCTTGTAAACGCAACTAAGCTATATTATGGTGTGATTGGAGCTGATGTGTATGAGAAGATTTGCAATATAATTAGCACTTGTGTGTTGAGTTTATCCTTGTCGTCTGCTGCCCATCATTTAACCATGAGGGTTTGAACCCCTATGAAATTCTAACAAAGATTGACATCCTTGTGCTATATGTGCATCATCTCATTGCAGGCAATGTAAAGACCCTAGGCTAACAGACCTTGTGATTAGGGTTGTTTCTCGTATCGGTACGAACCTATTCGTATTGTACGGTATCGTACGATACAGTACCGTACGATATCGTACGGTACGATTTTATTTATTTATTTATTATTTTCTCCCAACCTTGGGAAAAAAATTCCAAATGCTCAAAAAAAAATATAAATCGTGCTCAACAAAGATCCCAATTGCCCGCAATACTAGCAACTTTCGTGTCCACTCAATATTCCATATGAGGTTGCTGAGAGACCTAAAAAATTTGGCAAGGTAGACTGGTAGTGTATACTTGATTGGTAGGATGAGAGAATCTTGCTACGTCACTTGGAGATCCTTGGTATAGGTAGGCTAGACAGTTAGATTCTCAAGTTGTGTACGAGGGAGAAGATTTGGACAAGGCCATTTTGATCTACAGAGGAGTCCCTAAATCTATCACCCTAGATGCACTGCCCGTGTTTGTGCAAGGACGGTCCCTTAGTCATAAATGCTACACTGGGAGACCTTTTGGTATCGCATTACCTATGCAGGCTCTTTTTTGGAGACAATTGGGAGATCCAAATGGGACACATCTCCATGTTCTGGTTCCTCAAGCATTGTAGACTCCTCCCCTCCCGACCTTTCCTCACATTCAAGCTTGAAGCTCCATAGTTTGTAAGTGTTAAAAAAAAAGTATTTTATCATACGGTATTTCAAAATTTCATATCGTACCAAAAATTTCCGTACGGTATTGTATTGTTGTACCGTGACAACTATGCCTGCGATTAAGTATAAACAAAAAAGGAAAACACACACAGTCTCCAGCATCTAGCTCACCGCCTAACCATAGAGCCATTCAAGCTCACCCCCGATCACAGGGGAATTGTAGCATGAGAGACATCTCTCCACGTGCAAAGTCCATGGTGTCCCATACTACAAGTACACACCCATCGGATTTTGGCACGAAGCAATCTTAAGTCCTCAAGTCCAAGTCTAAGGAGCTCTCTCTCAAACTGACTCATAAAGTCACTTATATAGGCCTCCTATAAACTAGGAGCCAAATATAGCACATGTCTCATAAAAGCTACTTACCCCCACTTAAGATGCCTTACTCCTAGAGCTATGGTTAAGCTAACCTGAAGGTCTTAGCCTTGGGAAGTAACATACTTTCTCCCTTAACAATCATTGATGCCTTGAGCAATGAATTTAGGGAAGTGACTCTTCAGACTACGCACTGACTTCCATGAAGCCTCGACCTTAGACTGTCCTTTCCATTTGATGAAGTACTCTGAATAGATGGTATGTTAAGACCATCTAGTACATTGATCCAAAACCAATTCGGGTTCCATAGGAATATACCTAGTCATGTCCTTGAGATAAGGGATCTCCTCAAATGGCTCAATCTCATCACCTTCACCAAGACGTTCTTTCAAATGACCAATGTGAAACATGGGTGAATCTTGATTCCAAGAGGTAGTGTTAAACCGGTAAGCCTCATCACTAATCTTCTTTGTGATTTGGTAACGACCACAACATCCAGAAGATAACTTGTAATGCTTGCCAGTCCTCATCGTCTTAGATTCCTTTGGGACGTTTAAGATACACTCAAATGTCCCCGTGTAAAACTCTTGTTAGTGTAATACTGAGGGCGATCCTAAGTACTCTTCATGCCTTCCCTTGTAACTTTCAACATATCGTGCATATCTTGCAAGAAATCCATTGTTGATTGTTTATATAGGCCTCCTATAAACTAGGAGCCAAATATAGCAGAGGTTTGAGGAGCTCTCTTTGAAACTGACTCATAAAGTCACTTATATAGGGCTCCTAAAAATTAGGAGCCAAATATAGCACCTCTCTCATAAAAGCTACTTTCACTTTAGATGTTTTTCCCTAGGCTATGGTTAACCTACTTACTCCCTAGGCTATGGTTAACATAACTTGAAGGTCTTCACCTTGGTTAGCCTTGGGACGTAACATACTTTTCCCCTTAAGAATAACTGATGTCCTCATCAATGAATCCGTAGAAGTGACTTTTCAGACTATGCACCGACTCCAATGTAGCCTCGACCTTAGATCGTCCTTTCCATTTGATCAAGTACTTTGAATAGATGGTATGTCGAGACCGTCTAGTACGTTGATCCAGAACTAACTTGGGTTCTATAGGAATATACCTAGTCATGTCCTTGAGATAAGGGATCTCCTCTAATGGCATAATCTCATTATCTTCACCCAAACGGATTGATGTGAAACACAGGGTGAATCTTGGTTCCAAGAGGTAGTGCTAACAGGTAAGCCACATCACTGATCTTCTTTGTGATCTGATAACGACTACAACATTGTGAAGATAACTTGTAATGCTTGCCAATCCTCATTGTCTTAGATTCCTTTGGGACTTTAATATACACCCACATCCCCTCATGTAAAACTATTGGGGTTCATTGCTGGTGAGCGTAATACTGAGTATGATCCCGAGCACTCTTTATGCCTTCCCTTGCAACTTTCAACATATCTTGCAAGAAATCCAGTGTTGATTGCAACTTGACTCCCCGTAGTCCTACGACAATGGGTGACTTTGGGTGATAACTCTGCAAAAGCATAAATGGGCTAAAACCAGTAGCCGCATGCTTACTACTGTTATAAGCAAACTCAATCTAAGGAAGATATCTTTTCCACTCAAATTGTCTCTTGGAGACATACACCCTCAGCATATCCTCCATAGTTTGGTTCGTGCTCTCCGTCCGACCATCCGACTTGAAATGATTTGAAGATAACATGCTTAAGCATGTTTTAATTTTGAAAAACACTAATTGCCAGAATTGTGTAGTGAATTTTGGGATCCCGATCAATGACAATCTCCTTGGGCAATCCATAGAGCGTATACAATTTCTCCACCAAAGGCTGAGCCAACTCGTGACTAATCACTCAGTCAAAAATGACCTAGATTGAATCTGGCCCCACTAGTCGGAGGTAATCCAACTACGAAATCCATCGAGACACTTTCTCACTTGTTCTTAGGAATTTGCAAAGGATGCAATAACGGTCTATCTCTAAGCCTTTTAGCTTATTAAACTGGCATTGGAAACACTTTTGTACATAATCCTCAACAAAGGATTTCATGCGTGGCTGTTGAATTTTCAGCAATGTGATGAGATATGGTGGATCAAATGCAAGAATCAACATGATTAGCAAGTAATTAGAAAGTGATTAAGGCAAGATTAGTGCACAATTAATCTAATAGTATAATGTAGGCATGGATACTCAAAACCCAGCAAATTCTCATTAGGTCAATGCCTCAAATTATAGCTTTTACGTCCACAAGGTGCCAAGCACCTAATCCCACTGATTTCTCCTTGATTTGTGCCACCTTCCCTACATCTGGGGGCACCTTTTCCTAGAATCTTTCCACACCCCTATATTCACTCATGCTACCCTTGATTCTCTCATTCAGTAGATTCTTCTCACCTTTTACCGCTACCTACTCAATTATAGACTCCCTTTTACAGTCTCTAGCTAAGGGCTTGTTTTTGCACACCCATTCACTTGCATATTTCAACACCTTCCCTCAAGTGAATAATTCTAGCACAGCTGGATCTTATACCGAGTTTCCCTCTTACTTGGTAGCCCGCGACCAGTGCCTCAAGTCCCTAACCCATAGTCCTTGACACTCTCTCTCCTTGTGTCCAAGGCTACTACAAGTGCCTGTAACTTTGACTAAAGTGCTTACACATACATCTACCACATGGCCTACATCATCGGTGGCTCAAAGGTGGTTTTACTCTATTGCGGCAGACTACATTGGGTTGTGGGGTTTCTCTCTTCCTCTCTCAGAGAAGCTCGTCCATGAAGTTTGTCGATGCCGATCCTTCTTCACTTGGTTTGCTGTAGCAATCTCTAGCCATGTGTCCTGGCTTCCCACAGTTGTGGCAAGTGAAGATTCTTACCTCTTCCTTGCCTCTTCCTCGTCCTCGTCCTCGTGCGAGGCCTCCTCTGGTGTAGAGTGCTTTCTCCTCTCCAGTTGTTGGGTCCAATCCTTTCTTCTCTTTGACCTTGTTCTCTTGCTCTAGTAGAGCTCCTTCTATCTCATGCAACTTCAAATCTGGTACATTCTTTAAGGTTGCCACAATGTTCTCATACTCTCCCTTGTCCACACTCTTTAGAAGCACTGCTATTGCCTCGTCATCTTCTACTTTCTTCCCAATGGCTGGAAGTTGTCGTTTGATGCTTTTGTATTTGTTCAAGTGTGTGGTTAGACGTTCACTTTCCTTCATGTTAAGTTTGTAGAATTGCATCAGCAGATTTATCTTTGAATTCTTTGCTTGAGTGCCAAATAATTTGTTAAGTTCATCCCATGCATCTTTAGCTTGTTGTATCCCTGCAATGTGGTGAATGATTTCATCATTTAAGCTAAGTGCAATGAGTCCTGATGCTTTCTCATTTTTGCTCTTCCACTCATTCTTCCCATTCTCCACTGGACATTCATCTCTTCCCTCAACTAGTCCCCATAGATTTTTCCTCATGAGCAAATACATGGTTTTGTTTGCCATGTATGGAATTGCTCCCTGTTGAACTTAGCTACTTCTTGTGCAATGCTCATGATGATGTGAAGGGGGTCTTACCTCTTCATCCAATTTAAGATTCAAGGACAGTGTCTACCCTTTTACAACTCCAATTTGGTGTTAAATGATGATTACATCAAGTTTACAAGCATGAATACACCAAAAATTGCATAAAGCCAAGGATAATTGGTTTATACTGGATGGTTGGGATATCAAACCAACTTCAAATTGCAATCTAAAGTGATAAAGATCTATATCAGATACCCAATGGTAAGTTTGAACCATCAATTGCATCAAAAAATAGTGATTAGTGCTAATTAATCACTAATTAGTGAGATTAATCTCATGTTTTGTGTGCAAAAAATAGAGTGTACGGGGAGGCCATATCTGGTGTCTTAGAGTTCAAATGAGCTCAAGTCCTTTCAAGGACATCAATAGCAATTAGTCTAGTAGGAGATCAAGTCCAAAGACATATATTTAACCAACTATTGAATGCTTAATCTTTGTTTTACCAAAGTCATTTGGAGATTTGATCCAGAGCTTGATGCCACTTCTCCTTGACGAATTTCAAGATTCTGAGGCCACCAGCGTATTCAGAACACCCAAAAACCTCTCACGCTAGCTCCAATGCTTCCAATTCTAAGGCATGACGAAGGATTTGCAGTTTTTCTCAGAAAAAGAGGCGCCAACGAATTCGCAATTTCTGGCAGCATCCGACGGCGATTTGAAGGTTGATGTAGCAGGTTGATGCGTGGGGGTTGTACCTAGATGTGGCTAAGAGATTTTAAGCTCATTTAATGGCTGGAGAAATAACACGCCTCTCCACCAGCTGGGGGTGCAGAGGATTAGTTGAAAAAGGACTAAAATAAGGATTAACTGTTAATCTATGATTAGCAAAGTGATTAGGCTTAAAAATTAGCTGAATCCTAAGCTTTGCTTGAATTTGCAGCAATGTGATGAGCTATGGTGGATCAAATGCAAGAATCAACATGATTAGCAAGTAATTAGAAAGTGATTAAGGCAAGATTAGTGCACAATTAATCTAACAGTATAATGTAGGCATGGATACTCAAAAACCAGCAAATTCTCATTAGGCCAATGTCTCAATTTATAGCTTTTACATCCACAAGGTGCCAAGCACCTAGTCCCATTGATTTCTCCTTGATTTGTGTCACCTCTCCTACAGCTAGGGGTACCTTTTCCTAGAATCTTTCCACACCCCTATATTCACTGATGCTACCCTTGATTCTTTCATTCAGTAGATTCTTCTCACCTTCTCATTGCTACCCACTCAATTACAGATTCCCTTTTACAGTCTCTAGCTAAGGGCTTGTTCCCGCACACTCATTCACTTGCATATTTCAACAGTGGCCAATAGAAATGCCAGCCAAGCAAGGCTAAGGTTTAAAGTATGCCAGGACGTCCCACACTAGATACTTCATGGCACTCATGTTATATCAATGCTTGGATGTCCAAGTCACTGGGCACACAAGCCTTGCCTTTCTTGAACAGTAATCCACCTAGTGTCCGAAACACTTGGACCTTGTGGGCTTCAATTGACATGAACCAATTGTGAGAGTCGATCAAAATACTAAGGACATCTACAACCCAAGTTGTTGCTCCCTTACGTGGATCTCAAAGTCAAACTCTTGTATGAGGTTAACCCATCTCGCCTTTCGACCCTTAAAGTTGGACATGGAAACACGTTTCTGGGCTGAGAAACTGTGAAATCCCGAAACGGCCGAAATGCTAGAAACGCGTTTCAGAAACAGGGATTTTTTTTCGTTTCTAAAAAAAATAAATTCTTTTTTAAAGTTTTAGTCTAATTGTTTTTTTTAAATGTTGGTCTCTCTCTCTCTCTCTCTCTCTCTCTCTCTCTCTCGTGTTGATCTCAGATTCTCCGGAGGGGATGCAACGTCATTTGTATGCATTGCACATGTTTGCACAGGATAGTGGATTGTCTGTTAACCTTGGTAAAACCAAGGTGATGGTGTTTAACACCACAGCACAGTGGGTTAGGAGGTAAGCACCCACCTTTACATATGGTTAGGAGACAGTGGAGTATACAGATGCATATACTTACCTTGGTGTGGTTTTTAGTGGCCCACTATTTTCCTTGAGGAGAGCAGCGGAGACCAGATTGACCAGAGCTTATGCAGCATTGGGGAGACTAGAGAGGATGTGTTTGCAGGTTCAGTTTTAGGAACCTCGAACAAAGCTCTGGCTCTATGACACTTTGGTCACTTCAGCCATGCTGTATGGAGTGGAGATATGGGGACCCTCAGTGGATCACCACAGCCGAGCTGGTAGCACTGATGGATGGAGAGGCCCTTGGTTTCTATGATTTCTTGGATGATTAGGGCCAAGGCCTCCGTACCACATGATATTATCTGTGCAGAGATGGCTGCTCCCCTATTGATAGTAGAGGCACTCACTCGATCAGTCTCCTTTATACATAGCACTTGGGCTCTCCCTAGAGACAGATATGCTTGCTTAGCCTTGGAGTCTTCACGACAGTTGGCATCACAGGGAGACGGATCATGTTGGTATGCACAGATGACAGCTTGGTTCCAACTGCATGGCTTTAGTATGGACAGGCTAGCTCCATTTCAGTACTCCCTGGATGCACCCTCCCTCTCTCTCACACGGGCAGAGATTACCAAACTTATTAGGCAGGACTTGACTCAGCTGGACACTAGGAGGACATGGATACAGCCGACACACGAGCTTGGTACGAAGATGGCTTTCTATAGAGATCATCTTCTCCAGCTCACGGAGGATGGGTTTGTGATTAGACCCAGCTACATGGATACTCATCTTTCTTATGGGGTACGGTGTGCTATTGGTTAGATGCCCACATCCTCACACTAGCTAGAGATTGAGACTGGCAGATTCAGAGGAGTACTAGCTGAGGCCAGGATTTGTCAGTTGTGTCAGATGGAGCGAGAGACAGAGTTACATTACATATGTCACTGTCCAGTATATTATGAGACAAGAGGCCATTTTCACTACCTGTTCAGAGAGGGTTTCGGACCACTTTCCAGAGTCATGAGATACCAGGATCAGAGATGCCTCGGATGATACTTGCTGGAGCTACGTAGACATAGAGAGGGTCTCTTGAGAGGGAGGGGATCAGAGAGGGAGAGACACCTACAGAGGCAGATTACAGACTTCTTTCTACCAGAGATCGAGCAGTCAGGCCAGCAGGCATTGCAGCTAGCCCCAGAGTAGGCGCCCCAAGATGAGAGGCCCATCTCGACACCGGCAGAGACTACAACAGAGGATCAGGACCATACCAGCATGGCATGGGAGACGTCCAGTCAGAGTATTCACCGGAGGACATCGAGGATATCCGCCATCGACCGATGAGAGACATCTTTGGATAGTGATGTATATGATGCTTACCTTTGTTGCTTGAGTTTTCCTTCCCAGATGCTATCCATTAGGAGCTCCTAGTACCTTACTTTTCCTCATAGTTGTTGTTTCAGTTTCAGTTAGTTGTTTAGTTGTTTTAGCTTTTCTTACACAGACATTGTATGAGATCCACTAATTGTTGTAACCTTTTTGGTCTCATAGATCCTTTTGGCCTTTTGAGGACGTTAATATATCATTTCATTTCATTTCTCTCTCTCTCTTGCACGCGATCTGGAGTCACCTCTTCTCCTCCTCCTTCTCCTCCTCCTCCTCTTCCTCCTCCTCTCTCCCTCAATTTCTCACAAATTTCCCAGTATTCCCAATTCCCTAAATTCTCAACTGTCCAATTTCTCATAAATCTCCAATTTGTCACAATTGCCCAATTTCTCAAGAGTCACAATTCCACAACTCCCCAATTGCCCAATTGTGACCACAATTGACTAAGCTTTTACCATATTTTAAGTGCCTAGCTATGTCATGTGCACAGTGTGTATCTACCGTGTGCTACACGCACACAAGACTAGGTCCGAGGTTTGGGGAAGCTTGGAGCTAGGCAGGCTGATTGGCGAGCTGAGTTAGGGATAGACTAACGGGCGGGCACCCAAGTATGGACGGGCGGGTGCCCAGGTGTGGACGCCCGATGACCGGCCAAGAGCCTATAAAAGGGTGGCCAAGGTTAGTCATTAGTTCATAGAGTCTCGCTTGTCTTTGTGAGAGCTCTATGGTGAGGAGCCTGGATCGAGTGCAGATGTGCTCCTGCTTTATGCAGCCGAGGCTGGCAGTAGTCTCGAGGCTCGCGAGGGTAGCTTCGTGGCGGTATGGGACATCACGAGGTAGAGATTGGTCGGTACGTCCAACTAGTTAGCTCAGCTCGTGGCTCGGTGGGGACAACCAAGACTTGTGGGCTTGCCCATGGCTGTCATGGTTGGGAGGTGAGTTAGGCCTGCACCCCCTTCACGTTTGTTTGGTTTGTTTGCAGGTTTCGAGTCTTGTACCAGGAGCGTTCTACGAGGTGATCCTATGGGGATTTGACAGTGGTATCAAAGCAAGTCGGTAGGTAGAGAAAGAGGTCAAAGAAAAGGTACGAGTTCGAGAAGATTGCTGTTTTTCTGTTCATGCTGCTGTTTTTTCAAATTCAGCATGTTGCTTTTGCATCGTAGGATTCCGTGATGAAGGTTTTGGTCTTGTATGGGTTGTTTGCTTTTCAAGAAGGACTGTAGGTGTTTTCAACTGTGTAAACAGTTTGAGGAGAGAGAGAAGTGGTAGAAGCCAGTTGGCTGTTTTTTAGAGAGAGAGAGAGAGAGAGAGAGAGAGAGAGAGAGAGAGAGAGAGCCGGCTGTTCACTGGTTGGTGCCTGAGAGACTGCGTAGCCCACTTGAGTGAAGACGCCAGCTGCTTGTCACTGCATGTGTACGCAGGTGGCACATCAGGCGGTGCACGCAGGCAAGATGGTACACGTAGGCAGGCGGCCAACTGTACACGCACGCAGGCGCGTGGACAAGCAGACGTAGGCAAGCCTCGCAGTCGGGTTGTATGCGGAGGCAGGCGCAGGTGGCAGCGTAGGCAGGCGGGTTCACGCAGGCCGACGGGTGGCATGAAGGTGGCAATGGAATTAGCGAAAAGCAAACGCAGCGTGGAGTTTTTTTTTTAGCTTTCGTTTTTTTAAAACAAAAAACCCACACCACGTTTGTCTTACTTTCGTTTTTTCTTGAACCTTAGCAAAGGGGTTCAAAACCCATGCTTTGTTTTCTATGTTTTTTTAAAAGAATATATATATATATATATATATATATATATATATATATATAAGAAAAACACAAAAGCAAAGCTAAGTAAGCTTTTGGAAAGCCTATAAATTGCCCTCAAGGAGGCTTCTTGCCACACATCTCTTAAGCTCTATAGCACTCTTCTTTGTGCAAGATTAAACTTTTCTCTCATCTTGCCCTCTTCAAGATGTCGACCCAAGAATCCGAGCTGGAGCCCATTCCCGAATGTGAAGACCTGCGGGCTACGGAAGCCACCGATGGTGATCTTTTCGACGATTTTGTTTCGAAATCAGATTTCCAAGAGTTTAAAGTTGCTCTCGAAGCTTCTTCCTCGGAACGTCAAGCACAAGTCGCCGCGTAGATGCAGACTTTACAAAACTCCATCTCTTTGTTGACCACTACCCTGTCTACTCTTTCGGGTATGGATACCTTGGCATCTACTTTAGGCCCCAATATTACTCCAGAACAGTTTGAGGGCGAGCAAAAGCAGCGTACCAAAGAGATAGTGGACACTCGGCTACATAAGTGGCAAGTCCATTTTCAGTTTGATCCATATGACGATGCAAAAAGATCCAGTTAGCAGCAGGTTTCCTCTCAGGCAAAACTTTACTTTGGTGGAAAGAACTCAATCCTAAACCAACAACTTGGGCAGAGTTCGAAGAAGTCTTCAAGAAAGAATTCCTCAAGAAAGTGGATGACTATGATATTGTTGCCCGGTTTGCTACTTTGACCATGATCTCGCAGAACCTCACTTATGAGGTCTACCTCCATAAATTTAGGAACTTGCAGATGAAAGCTACTAAGATGGATTCCACCACTCTTTTGGGTTTTTTGGGGTTTTTTGGGTTTCTTGGTAGCCGGTTTACTCGACTCGTACAGGTTAAAAACAACAAATGCAAAACTTTGGACAACGCCATTCATTCCGCTCGTATTTATGACGATACAATGGTCTCTTCCAAGTCTAAACCCGTGACCGAGCAGGAGAACAAGCACAAAAGGAAGTTCTCCGCACCGATGGCTAGCACACGACAGAAGGAAACTCTTCGGACCAACCTTCAAAGAATTCTACTTCGACCCCATCAAAGAAAAAACGGGACGGGCGTCCAGGTGTGGACGTCCGATGACCGGCCAAGAGCCTATAAAAGGGTGGCCAAGGTTAGTCATTAGTTCATAGAGTCTCGTGTGTCTTTGTGAGAGCTCTATGGTCAGGAGCTTGGATCTAGTGCTGACGTGCACCTGCTTTATACAGTAGAGGCCGGCAACAATCACGAGACCCGCGACGAGGGTAGCTTTGTGGCGGTATGGGACATCACGAGGTAGAGATTGGTCGGTACGTCCAACTAGTTAGCTCAACTCGTGGCTCAGTGGGTACAGCCAAGACTTGTGGGCTTGTCCACGGCTACCAAGGTTGGGAGGTGAGTCAAGCTTGCATCCCCTTCACGTTTGTTTGGTTTGTTTGCAGGTTTCGAGTCTTATACCAGGAGCGTTCTACGAGGTGATCCTATGGGGATTTGACAGGTACGTCAGTAACTGTACTTTCTCGTCCTAGTTCATGTGCTGATTGTCTATTCAACTCTAAAGTTTTTGGCGTGCATGATCTTTTCCGAGTCTATGGAGAAGTGAATGGCCATAGAATCCACGTTCTTCTAGACCTTGGCAGCTCACACAACTTTGTTAATTATAAACTTGTGCAGAAATTGGGTCTTGATACAACACCTAGCGATCATACCTATGAGGTACGCCTAAAGTATGGGATCGAAAGGTGGAGAAGCTACCGATCCGGATTCAAGACTACGAAGATACTCTGGAATGCTATATTATGCATCTAGAGCATGTAGACTTGTTATTAGGGATTGAGTGGTTTAAGACTCTGCAAGTCCAGATAGATTGGTCTAGTCATACTTTTTCTTTTGAACATAGGAACACCCATTATAGTATCTTAGGTGATTGTGTACATCTCTCTCAGGAACCTCTTGTACATACAGTTGATTTTGGTAATATAATGGATTCTTCTTTGTATACTGCTTTCCATTGTGTCTTGATTCTACTTTCTTCATTTCTCATACCTACTATCGATGTTAATGAATTAAGTGTGTTTGAAAGCAATAAATTAAAGAAGATACTTGGTTTGTTTCAAGATGAGTTTCTTAAGGAACGACCATTAGACTTACCACCTGAAAGGGCAGTAGATCATCGTATTGACCTGGTCCCTGGTGCTCACCCTGTTAGTATTCCACCTTACAGGATGAGCCAAGCTGAGAAAGATGAGTTGGCCAAACAACTTGCAGATTATTTGAGGATGGGCCATATCCGTCCAAGTAAATCACCTTGGGGTGCACCTGTGTTACTGAGGAGAAAGAAGGACAACACTTGGAGAATGTATATAGATTACAAGAGATTGAACAAGCTGACAATTAAGAACCGTTATCCTCTCCCTAGATCAGATGACCTGATTGACCGGTTAGCCGGAGCGAAATATTTCACGAAGATAGATTAGCGAAATATTTCACGAAGATAGATTTACGTATTGATTATCACCAGATACGTATTCATGAAAGGCATGTCGAAAGAACCGCCTTTCGGACTAGGTATGGCCATTACGAGTTTCTCGTATTACCTTTTGGGTTAACCAGTGCTCTAGCCACTTTTCAGTAAATGATGAATGATCTTTTTCGTAAACATTTGGAAAAATTTGTGGTTGTGTTCTTGGATGATATTTTAATATATAGTCGTACTCTTGAGGATCACGTTATTTGGACACCTCACAATTGTCTTAACTATTTCAAGACAGAATCGACTATATGCTAAATTGAGTAAATGTGAGTTTTTCATGACAGACATTATTTACTTGGGACACAAGATCACTAGAGATGTATTGAGCATTGACTATGACCGAGTTCAGAAGGTTCTAGCCTGGCCTATACCGCAGACAGTGAAACAACTTCGTTCTTTTCTCGGTTTTGTTGTTTTTCTTCGGAAATCTGCGCGGGAGTACTCTCAGCTCACACTACCGATGACCGACTTGTTGAAAGGTCGTGGACGTAAGTTGAATCAGCCTATCACTTGGAATAACGATATGGATATGGCCTTTAGACTTTTGAAAGATAAAGTCAAGGAAGAACCTATCTTAGCATTATTTGATCCTAGTCGGCCTTAAGTTCTTGAAACTGATGCCAGTGACTATGCAATCGGGGTTGCTCTATTTCAAGATGGTAGACCTGTTGCTTTCGAGAGTAAAAAGCTGGACGGCACTCAATTTCGTTGGCGAACCCTTGAGAAGGAGCTTTATGTTGTCATTCACGCTCTCAAGGTTTGGAGACATTATTTATATGGCTCCAAGTTTGTGGTATTGATTGATCGTCAGTCAATCAAGTATGTGTGTGATGCAGATGATTTGAGAGGAAGGGAAACTCGATGGGTTGAATTAATGCAAGATTTTGATTTTGAGATTCATTATCGAAAAGGAGTCCAGGAATAGTATCGCAGATGTGCTTAGTCGGATCAGAGAGGTGAATACTTTGTCGTTCACCGAGATTTCTACTAACTTATTTTAGTCATTGAGAGGGCTTTGCAGGACTGATAGTTATTTTGGTCCATTTTGGCAGAAGATTCAGGGCGGGAGCTCATTGATTGACCAAGACTCAATGACTGAGCAGCCTACTATTCAGGCTGTAGGAGGCCAGTGGATAATTCAGAATGGTTTACTATTCCGTAATGACAAAATTTGTTTACCACAGATCCTGGACATTAGGTCCAAGATTCTTAAGGAGTGTCACGACGCCCCTTTTGGTGGACACCTTGGGGTACACAAGACATTATCGTTAGTGAAACACGCTTTTTATTGGCCAAAGATGAAAGGGTATGTAGAAGATTATGTCCTCAATTGCCAAGTTTGTCAAGCAAATAAAGCAGAACGCTTTAGACAGGCTGGGCCGTTGCATCCTTTGCAAATCCTAGGTAATAAATGGGAAAGTATTTCCATGGATTTGATTATTGGATTGCCAAGAACACGTCAAGGTCACGATTCTATTTGGGTTGTGGTGGATCGCTTAAATGGCTAGATTTTTACCGACACAGAAAACTATTACAGCTACGCAATTAGCACGACAGTTTATCGAGCAATTGCAGGACATAGTCAATGATAGGGACTCTAAGTTTACAAGTGACTTTTGGAGACTTGTTTTTGAGAAGTTGGAAACAACTTTGAATTCGAGTTTCTCAGATCATCCTCAATCTGATGGCCAGACTCAAAGTGTTAATCAGATTTTGGAGGATATGCTTCGAGCATATGTCTCCAAAAGACAGAGTTCATGGGAGGATTATCTTCCTATGTTAGAATTTGCATATAACAGTACTAAGCTTACGAGTACATGTTTTAGTTCTTTCATGCTTATGTATGGTTTTCAACCTAGATCACCTGTTACAGTGGGATTTTCAAGACTTCAGCATGATGTAGCAGGTAATTTTTTGCAAGATATGCAAGAAATGTTACAAGTTGCGAAAGAATCTATTAGAAGTGCTCAAGACAGAGACATATTTTATTCTAACAGACATCGTTCACCTAGAGAGTTCTCTGTAAGAACGATCGTGTATTTGCGAGTTTCGAAAGATTCCGAGACTTTACGGATAGGTCGATCTCCGAAATTATCCCCTAGATACTGTGGATCATTTCGTATTACACGACGGATTGGTTCAGACGCATATGAATTGGATTTGTCTTCTCATGTGAAAGTTTATCCTATATTTCATCTCAGTAGACTTAAGGAAGTACTGGGTGGAACATACCAGTTAGTCACTCCTCAAGAAATCATAAATGTCAAGGACATGACATTTGTTCGACACGAACCTGAAAAGATTCTTGGATTTCGTGAAAGACGATTGCGTAATACACTTATCACGGAATACAAGATCAAGTGGAAGGATCGTGTTGAGGAGGATGCTACATGGGAGACATTGACTACCCTTCAGAGGGATTACCCTGGCTTGCTAGTGAGCTCAGGAGTGAGCTCTTAGAGGAAGGGGAGTATGTCATGTGCATAGTGTGTATCTACCGTGTGCTACACGGACACAAGACTAGCTTCGAGGTTTGGGGAAGCTTGGAGCTAGGCAGGTTGATTGGCGAGCTGCGTTAGGGATAGACTAACGGGCGGAGACCCAAGTATGGACAAGCAGGCGCCTAGGTGTGGACGCCCAATGACCGGCCAAGAGCCTATAAAAGGTTGGCCAAGGTTAGTCATTAGTTCATAGAGTCTCGCGTGTCTTTGTGAGAGCTCTATGGTCAGGAGCCTGGATCTAGTGCGGACGTGCACCTGCTTTATGTAGCCGAGGTCGGCAGCAGTCTCGAGGCGTGCGAGGGTAGCTTCGTGGTGGTATGGGACATCACGAGGTAGAGATTGGTCGGTGCGTCCATCTAGTTAGCTCGGCTCGTGGCTCGGTGGGAATAGCCAAGATTTGTGGGCTTGCCCATCGCTATCAATGTTGGGAGGTGAGTCAGGCGTGCACCCCCTTCACGTTTGTTTGGTTTGTTTGCAGGTTTCGAGTCTTGTACCAGGATCGTTCTACAAGGTGATCCTATGGGGATTGGACAAGCTAGGTAGTTCTACAAATAATTCTACAAACTACAAGTTCTAAATCATTTCATTGTATTTATATAGAAAAAACTACGAAACCTCCGCGTTTCTTAGCCGAAAGACGAAACGTTTTGCTCCGAAACGTCAAAAACCCCGAAACGTTTCTGGTGACTATGAGTTGGGATATCATAAACATACTTAAACGAGTGGTGGTCTGTCCAGACAACTAATCTAGACCCATACAAGTATTGTCTCTAGATTTTCATTGCATGTATAACAGCTAGAAGCTCTTTTTTCTAGGTATGATACTTCATCTGTGCATATGAAAGCATCTTGCTCTGGAAGGCTATAGGTCTCCCATCGTAGAACAAGGCAGCACATATTGCATAATCACTCGCATTAGTTTCAACCACAAAAGGTTTACTAGGATCCACAAGCTGCAACACGGGTGCTGAGGTGACTAGCTCTGTCAATGCTCTAAAACACCGATTCAACTTGTCGCTCGAAACCATGAGAGGACTTAACTTGTCCTTATTTCTTCTCACCCCCTCTAAAAGCTAATTAAAAGGGGGTAGCAATCTTGGCATAAGCCTCAATGAACTTCTCGAAAAAGCCAGTGAATGTTTCACTTGCCTAATCGTCTGTGGAACTAGCCGTTCTAGGATCTTTCGAACCTTATTTGGATCAATCCTCACACCATCAACAAAGATGATGTGACTTAGATACACAAGTTCTCTTGAAGAAATCACATTTTGACTCCTTCGCATACAACTTCTCTCGTGTGAGTATCTCCAAGACGACTTTGAGATGCTGAATGTGCTCTTCCAATGACCTACTATAAATCAATATGTCATCCAAGAAGGCAACAATCCACTTTCCTAGATATGGACAAAATAACTCGTTCATCATCTGGAGTTGGCTCGCTGAAGCTCCCGCCCCCCCCCTTGCTCGCGCTGCCTGCACGCCCCTCCTCCCTTCCCACCCACGCGCCCTCTCCCTCCCGCCTGCCCTCGCTTATGCGCCCCCCCCTCCGCCTGGCCCTCTTGCGCTGAAGCGCTCGCCCCCACCTCCTCGCCTTCGCGCCCCCCCTCCCCTCTTCAGCGCCCCGTTCCCCCCTTTGCCAGCCCCCTCATTCCCCCCGCCCCTCCTTTCGCGCTGCTTCCGCCCCCCCCCCCCCCCCCCCCCAAGGGGTTTTTTCTTTGCCGCCTTACCCCTCCCTCCCGTCTTTCTGGTTTTTTTCCGCCCCCTGGGGTTTTTTCCTTTTTTTTACCTTCCGCCTTCCCCCTCCGCCCTTCGTGTGCAGCTTGGTTCTTGCAGGTCTCTTCGCATTCGCTCCACTTTCGCCATAGCTTCAGACTCTGATGGAGGCTCCTCCCGCCCCACCTCAGAGGGACTCTTCCGCAGCCCCCTCACCCGCCCCTGAGGATACCCCCATCAGGCTTTCTCTTTCGCCAGAAGAGGAAGCGAGCCTCGCCGCAGAGGTGGAACGCCTCCAGGCACATTCCACCATCTGTCGTATAGTCGGCACTCGCCCCAGCAGAGGGGAGATCCGGGATCTTCTCCAGGCCCGCCTGCTTGCAGATGTGAGAGTGGGATAGATAATCTTTGTTCATACATTTCATATTTTCTCATACATTGTTGGAATTTGTAGCTTATAGCACAGAGGGCTTGATCTTTCTTATCCCCAAGAGGGAGGGAGTATCAGATGATATTCGGCATTGGAGATCTATTACGATCCTCAATACTGTCTACAAGATCTTAGCAAAGGCCTTGAGTTTGAGGATCCAGCCCTTCCTGGGGGAGTTGATTCATGCTACCCAGACAGGATTCGTCAAGGAGCGTAGTATCCTTGACAACATTTTCACCTTCTGGGAGGCGACGGCCCGAGCTAGATTTCTTGGTGAGGACTTGGTCGTGATGCTTCTCGATTTTGAGAAGGCATACGATAGAGTCGATTGGGGTTTCTTAGAGGGCACTATGCTTCGCCTGGGCTCTGAGCCAGGTTGGATTCGAGGGGTGGCGGCTCTAAATTCCACAGCTCGTAGCCAGGTGCTGATTGCAGGAGGACGGGGGCCGAGTTTTGAGCTGACCAGATCAGTCCGTCAGGGGTGTCCTCTCGCCCCGTTTCTTTCTCTTCTTTGCTGAGGCTATGAGCACGTATCTGACGGCAGAGGAGGTTGGTTTGAGAGGACTCCAACTCCCAGTCCAGGGGGAGGACCTGCTCGATGCTGAGTTTGCTGATGACACGGGCTTATTTTTGCATGGCCAGGAGGCCAATCTTCATCGGGCAGAGCAGTCGCTCCAGGTTTTTAGTGCAGCCTCGGGAGCATTGATCAATTGGCGCAAGACAGTGGCCTTTTGGATCAGTAGCGCTCCCACTCCAGCATGGAGCTTAGACCTGGGTTTTAGATGGACTCCTCCTGGCACAGCAGTGCGATATTTGGGATGCCAGATTGGACTAGATTTGTCACCTGAGCAGCAGATTGCCCCGCTTCTTCTGAGCATTTGGAAGAAGCTTTTGTATTGGAGTACAGCTCGGCTATCCTTGGCTGGCAGGGTGGTGGTGGCAAATCAGGTGCTTTTAGCGACCGTGTGGTACATTACGTCCTGCTGGATCTTCTCGAGCTCTTGCATCAGCCAGGTACAGAGGCTGATCAGGAACTTTCTTTGGTCTGGGCGGGATGGTCAGCCAGCCCGGGCCAAGGTTGCTTGGGCAGTTATTACACTTCCGTTGGCCCAGGGAGGCTTGGGCATTATAGATCTAGTTGATCAGAGTAGAGCCTTATTGTGGAAGCTTATTGCTCGGGGGCTGCTTCCAAGCGCTGAGCCTTGGAAAGAGCTTCTTTTGCAGCGGTTGCAGGCTCGGGCTCCCCCAGCAGGGGGCACTTGGGCACCAGAGATACGATGGATCTTCATAGAGATGAGGAGGACAAGCCTCAGTAGAGGATGGGAGGACAGATTTGCCTTGAGCATCCTGAGAGCTTGGGAGTTGCTGAGACCGGGGCTCTCTCAGAGACCTCCTTCTTGTGTTGAGGAGCAGGCCAGACAGCCGCTCATCTGGAGCCCAGCGGTTCGCACAGAGCAGGGTCATATGTTGGGTTCTCGGCCTCGTCTAGCCTGGGGACCATTGGCGGCAGGCCCAGCACGTAGTTTTGGAGATTGGCAGGCCTTCTGCAGCCTCCCAGAGGAGATTCAGGTGGAGAGGCTGAGTCACTTCAGAGGGGGGTTGATTATGAGGGATGACATTCAGGAGGCACTCACAGAGGAGTGGTTCACGCCTCTCGAGCTAGTGGCCCCACGGTGGATGGGAGCCTTTACACAGTTGGAGATCCTGATTGCTGTCAGAGCTTGCACTGAGGATGGCAGATGCCTCTACTATGAGATCCAAGATGAGGGCAGACTTCAGAGAGTGGAGGTGGAGTCGCCTTTGGTTGCAGAGTGCATCTTTCAGAGGATACGGGTAGTGGCCGCCGCTTCTCAGAAGTGGCATATTGACCCAGACCCTGCAGATGTGCTCCCTGATTGGCGCATATGGGCATATGCAGTGCGTCCCTTGGCCTGGCTCCAGTGGGACCCTGGTGAGTGCGAGTGGCATGATCCTTATGCATCCCTTGAGGCCACAGAGATCACCTTTTTCCAGTATACTGTTCGGTTGGGGCGACATATTTTGACGGTGAGGAGGATGGTCTCTCTAGTTGCATCGGGGCACTGGCGGCTACAGGGACTCTCATAGGAGTTCCTAGAGGATTTTTGGACCCGGCTCTGGGCTAGTCGACAGGCACGCAGGATCTCGACTTTCCAGTGGTTGGTCGCCCACAGGGGGGCAGCCGTTGGCACCTGGCTTGTCTACAGCGGTCTTCCGGCGGCCTGCGTCCGATGCGGCCACCCTCTGGAGACACAGAGACATTGCCTATGGGACTGCCCTCAGGCGCAACAGATTTGGCTGCAGATGCTGCGCATTCTGGCCCCCCTCTCTCCAGAGGGTATGTATACGTGGGGAGCCGCTGCTTGGTTGACTTCGTCAGGGCCTGCTATGGGCTATGAGACGGAGCAGGACAGCCAGGCCATCAGATTCATTAGGGGCCAGCCTTGCCTTGTTCCTTCACCGGATTTCTCGTCCGCCAATTGGACACAGGAGAGGGATCTACGATGGGAGCTCCTCAGCAGCCTCACCATCTGGTTCACCTGGAGGGCTCGGTGTTTCAGGGCCTTTGAGGAGAGATTGGAGCCACCAGCAGAGACTGTTGGGGGGATTTGGCAGGAGTTGATCCACACCTTGCGAGGACATAATGACCGCATCCGGGGTGACTCGGATGAGGCGATCTTGCGGCGCCAGGCTTTTCACACCACTTGGCGCAGCGGCCCCTTCTATACACTACACGCGGGGTCCCCCCGTTGGCACTACAGGCCACCTGTTTGGCTTTTCCCCCCTCCTATTGTATGATGTAGCCCCTCAATTCTTTGTACTGATACTCTTACTTTTGAGCGCCTAGGGAGACTCTCCCTGGCTGCCTTGTTTTGTTCTCTGCTCTGTTTTCTTATGAGCAGGAGAGGTTCTTTTGTAGCCCTACGGGCATTTTTATATAACTAATGAAAGGATCTTTTCACGGAAAAAAAAAAATCGTTCATCATCTGTTGAAAAATAGTACGAGCATTGGTCAACCCAAAAGGTAGGACCCAAAACTCATAGTAGCCATAGCGCGTTTGAAACGTAGTCTTAGGCGCATTCTCAGGTCTAATCTTTATTTGATGATATCTTGATCATAGATCAATCTTGGTGAAATACTTAGCACCCTGAAGATGATCTACCAGGTCATTCATCCTTGGCAAAGGATGCCTGTTCTTGATAGTGAGTTTATTCAAGGCTTTGTAATCTAGATAGAAGTGCATGCCACCACCTTGCTTTTGTGACAGAAGAACGAGAGCGTCCCATGGAGACTGTTGGGTCTGGGAGGATACCTGCGGCACAATCCTAATACACACCACCGAGATAGAAACATAGGAGAGAGAGAGAGTGTGTGTGAGTTGCTAGAAAGTGTGTACTTGATAATAATAAGATGTTTCAAGTACAAGTACAATATAACCTAGGACTAAGTGCCCAACACACATTAGTGTGTTCACACGGGAAAAACCTGTCCAGTCATAGGAAAAAAATGCTCGTGAGTAGGTCTGTTCACACTGGAGGACCGTCCATAAAAACAGCACTTGGGATTTGGTAGACTTGCCTGCTTGTAAGAAGCCCATTGGCACAAAGTGAGTTTACAAGTTAAAAAGAAAGTCTGATGGTACCATTAACAGGTACAAGGCTAGGCTAGTAGCCAAAGGATATGCCCAGCAAAAAGGCATTGACTATGATGAGACTTTCGCACCCATTTCTCGTATGGCCACAGTTAGATGTGTTGTTGCATTGGCTGCCCATCATGGATGGAAAGTGCATCAATTGGACATAAAATCAGCTTTTCTCAACGGGGATTTGCAGGAAGAAGTGTATGTAAATCAGTCCATTGATTTTGCGTTGCATGGTCAGGAAAACAAAGTACGCAAGCTTCGAGAAGCACTTTATGGTCTCAAACAAGCTCCTCGAGCTTGGTATGAGAAGATACATACTTATTTGGCCACACAGGGATTTTGCAATAGTCCAACGGAGAGCACCCTCTTTGTGAAAGAGGATCATGGTACTTTTATTATGCTCATTCTTTATGTGGATGACATGTTGCTAAGTGGAAATGATATGGATAAAATTTCAGCATTCAAAGTTGAATTGCAATTGTCATTTGAGATGACAAATTTGGGATTGTTGCATTATTATTTGGGCATACAATTTGTGGAGACAGATGTTGGGGTTTATATACACTAATCAAAGTACATTCAAAAGTTGTTGCACAAATTCGGGTTTCAAGGTTGTAAGTCCATCTCTACTCCAATGGAGCTAGGGCTGAAATTGAGCATGTATGATGTTGGAGAGCCTTTTGATATGAGTGTTTACAGCCAAGCAGTGGGTTGTCTCGTATATTTATGCAACACATGTCCATATATTCAGTTTGGGGTTTCCCAGTGTAGCAAATTTATGCACAGCCCAGGTATAAAGCATTGGCAAGCAGTGAAGTGGATCTTCCGCTGTCTTCAGGGCTCCCTAGATCTTGCGTCGGTATATCCTTGGGGAGGCAGCTTGGAGTTACATGTTTATAGTGATTCAGACTGGGCTAGTGACTATGATACATGGCTGTCCACCAGTGGGATTGTTTCTTTTTGGGGCATTCATGCATACCATGGCTAGGAAAAAGCAACCCACTATTGCCACATCTACATGTGAGGTTGAGTACAGGACAGTCTTTATAGCCACAATAGATTGTGTATGGCTGAGGAGATTGATGATTGATCTTCGTGAGTGTCAGCAAACACCCACCACCATGCTCACTGACAGTCAGAGTGCAATCGCCGTGGCACAAAACCCAGTGTTTCATGCACGCACTAAGCACATAGAGATTCATTATCACTATGTCAGAGAGAGGATTCATGCGTGGAGATCACATTATCTTATTACTCTACATAGGACAATGTTGCAGATTTGTTCACGAAGGCGTTGCCTCGAGAGAAGTCCGCAAAGCTTTAGGCTTACTCTCTTATAGAGAGTGATCTGCTATCGACCTTGTACAGGTTCACATTGCCACTAAGGGGGGTTTATTGGCATATATGCTATGAGTAGTGCTATATGTGAACATGGGCTAACCAAGGGCACTTTTCTCTCTTTGGGTTTTTCCCCTTGGATATTAGGTGTGAAAGGACACCACACTTATTTGATTGTATTATGATATTGTGGAGTCAACTCCCTTGCTCCACACATCTTGTATCTATCTACTTTGAGTAGCAATCTCCATCTCTCTCTCTTGAGAGCTTGCTGCTGTGTACCATCTTTGTGTGTGTGTGTCTTTGTTTCTCTGAAACCCTAATCCTCAACAGCACTTGCTACCTAGAGTGGACAACTCACCACCTCACTTTTCCCTCTCTCTAAAAGAAGGCACCTCCTTCATGAGGGCTTTTGGGCTGTATTTTCTGCACTTTCTCCTTCTCAACTCCATATCCAAGCTTGTTAGGGTGTTTCTTAAGCTTCCAAGAGTGTTTTCGGATGCGATTCACTCTCCTACACACCCCCAATGACTGAAATTCAACAAAACAGGTCTCTTTCTTGCTGTAATTTCTGGTCTTTTTGCTGAAAACCTTAATTTCAGCCTTCCTTTCTCAAGTTGAACCATAGGAGAAGTTTTCCGAGGATTCCCTTCATCCTCTTGAAGACTTTTGTCGCGAAGAATTGTGACCAATCGAAGATTTCAACACTCAAGGACTTCCATCGCGAAGACTTCCGCTGTCATCGACTCTACTTGCAATTGGTAAGCTTTTATGCTTAAATATGGAAGCAAGTAGCAGGAGGGAGGAACCGGATTACAAGATCACATACCCTGTGTAGTGTTCTCTTGTCCTACGTGCTCTCTTGCAGATTGTTGCTACCATGTGTTGGTAGAACAATAGAGACCAGGTGGTAGGGAACATGCGCACTTGAGAGGGTAGTGTGAGTTGTAGGTCTACATCGACAACCACTTTGTTTGCAATACTGTATTCATATGCATTGGTATGGAATTCTGGTCAGAAATGCCCATGACACTATGTACTTGATTCCCCAAGATCAATATTCTTTTTTTAGAGGGAGGGACTGGCCATTCTGGCTTATTGTTCGTCTTTTGTCAATTCAGCAAATTACTTCTTGTATTGAGCATGTTGTCCATTAAATCTTGGTGTATTTAAGTGTATTGACTAGCATTCCAGTTCCAGATACATACACACACAAATTCTTAAATTCTTGGCAACCAATACATGTTTCATTATATATGCCCACATAGGATAGTTGGTGCCATCTAACTTATCCTCAGTTGTAAGCATGCCAAATACATCATTGCCTGCCATTTCAACCTGCAAAAGATACTGTGTCCCACACCAAATGCAAATATCCACTACAGTGCAAATGTCCTGCTATTGATTGTACCCAATAGGCACAAATAGCTCATTGATTTGTATGACTTGCAAATGTATAAAAATGACAAATGTAGCGATAGATGATTTACAGGTGAGTTTACTGTCGAATCTGATGTAGAAAAACCCCCAAATGTCAAATCCGGAGGGTAGAAGCCACCAATGACCCAATTTCAAGCCCAATGTCGAATAACAGGCCTCCAATGCGAAAAGCCCCAAATTAATTGTTCGATTTGGTGCTGCAGGAGATCGATTTTTCGAAAAGCCTTAAATCAGGGAAAATTCTCAAATTTTTGGACAATCTCCAATGAAATCCTTGTCAATGTCGATCTAATGCTTGCAAATGGTTCGCGATGTCACAAAATGTTTAAAGCCCCAAATTTTACAGGTGAATCGGGGTAGATCTGAGATTTCGAGAAGAGGGAAATTTGTAAAAATGCCCAATTTCTAAGAAGGGGAAAATGTGCTCAGAGTGAAGAGGTATGGTGAAGTAGGTGGGCGCTTGGGTACAGCCGGTACAGCAGGTGGACAATTGTACGACGGGCGGCGGTACGAGCTGTTGTACGGACATGTGAAATCAACTGATAGCTGTTCGGACAGATATGGCAGAGTGAGGTGAACACAAAGTTGAGAACTCTAATTGCAAAGATGCAGGTCCCAATGGAGGGGGTGAGACATTGCTCTGATACCAATGTTGGGTCTGGGAGGATACGTGGAGCACAACCCTAATGCACACACACCGAGATAGAAAACATTAGAGAGAGAGAGAGAGAGAGAGAGAGAGTGAGAGAGAGAGTGAGGTGTTGGAAAGTGTACTTGATGATAATAAGATGTGCAAGTACAAGTACAATATAACCTAGGGCTAAGTGCCCAAACACACATCATAAGTGTGTTCACTCGGGGAAAAAACCTATGTCTAGTCATAGGGAAAACCCCCGTGAGTAGGTCAGTTCACACTAGAACTTCCCAGAGGACCAGATGGTCAACAAAGACTCACTTGATTGAAAATCTTTCTTAAGATAATCTTGTACTCCTCCTTTTGGCTAAACCGATAAGGATGCCTATTTTGTTTGTACCATATTCTTTTGGGGTTCAATGCTTGATATTGAATTGTAGAACATGCAATTAACACTAAATTGTGTTGGCCTCTCTTGTTCTCTCTCTCAATGATTACTAATATCCTCTTCATGAAAGAAAAACTCTAAGGAGAGTTTTCTGTTTACTATGATAATTAGTAAGAGGAAGAGATAGAGAGAGGGGGAGGGTACACTGTTCTTGGATTGCAGGGCCCATTTGAGAATCCAAACGGTCTCAGATGACCATGGGAGCTACACAAAGACCCCCCTAGATTTTGTTGTAGTCTAATATGGTCCCACTAGGATGATGATTTTGGATGAAGTCGTGGGTTGGTTTTAAAATATCAGCCAAAATTTGTTGTTCTTTTGAAACCTTATTGCTTGAGATAGAATTACATTCACAAGTAGATGATCTTAACCAAATTTCAGAATTGAAAAGATCATAAAACAACAATCTGACTAAGAATTTGGATCAAGAAGAGTTTCATGTATATCCTTAGCCAAAGCCTGAGTTGAGTTTACATCACAAAATCCATTGGGGGCCATCACCCCGGATCATGTATAGTTTACCATCTCATGAACAAATGAGAGCCTATGAGACGGATAATCTACAATCATTGTCTCGCTCTTATAAAAAAACCAAGGCATTTCTAAGATCATGTCCACCTTGTCAAGGGTCATGATGTGGAAGTCCAAAGCCTCCCGGTAGTCCTGAATCTGGACTTCTAGCCTAGGCACCGTTCAATGCCACATCGCCACGTTTGTACCCATGGCAAGATTGACCACATAACGGTGATCACTTGCCACCGTTGGTAGCCGGAGTGTCTGCACCAAACGTGAAGAAATAAAGTTGTTAGTAGAGCCGTTAAATGCAATCCGCACCCGATGGCCACCTATATATCCCTCGGCTTGGAGTAGATCATGCAGACTAAAGGCAGACTCACTAATCTGATATCCTTGGCAACTACTACTATCCAGATGATGAATTTCAATAGAAGAGATCAAAGAGTTACCTCCGAGTTCCATAATGTGTACCAAGGTCTTATGAAGACTTTTTTTTTTCGCACAATCCTTGTAGTGATGGCTGGGCTCCTTGCATTCGAAGCATAGGTTATCCTTGCGTGCCTTGGCCACTTGTTCCTTGCTAAGTGGTGCAGACCTTCTCTTGCCTCTAGAGTGCTTCTTGGGATTGCCCTTTGATGAACTGACCCTCCTCGGATGTTGCAACATGTCCTTGCTTTCTGCCTTCAGAGGATTTTTGGCTATTGTGTGAGGTATCACTTGCAAGCTCACCACCCCTTTTGACAGCAAGGGTATCATCAAAATTTTTGGCATAACGGTAGATGTTGTCCAGATAGTAAATATGGTTCTGGAGAACCACAGTCTGATAGTCAGATGGAAGGCCGAACAAGTATAGCATGTGTTTAAACCAACACATGTGGCTTCTCAAGGGGATCTTTAAACTCTTGGGAATAGTTGTCCAGGCTCTTCTTTCCCATCTCCAGTTTAAACAATTGTTGGAAGTTGTCTATCTTATTAATAGAGAAAAACTGTCTTAAATCACATGCTGGAAATCAGCCCATGTTGTTGGCTTCTCATGGAGGTCCTTCCACTAGGCAAATGCTTTATGTTGTAGCATAATTTGAATCTGACTTATATGCTGGGCATGAATGCATGGTAGTATCGCTCATGAGATCATAAACAGATGACAATGTCGTGGGCCGGCCCCCAAAAACATCCACATGTACCCCTGAAGTTGCTTGTTGTTCCGCCATGGAGTAGAAGATGAAGAAATCTTGGCAACGGTGCAGAGCATAGAACCGCCTTGAATGGGTAGCTTCAGCTTTTAGGTTAGATACAACTCATAGAGGTCGGCTTACAGCCCACGCTTCAAGCATGCAGGTTTATATGAGCTTGTACCCCCATAGCCCCAAAATAACTGGGCAACAACTTTTCAGCTTTGTTCAACTTCTCCCCTTTTTTTGCAGAAAGGCTACTTATGGTCAAAGTCGCCCAAAAAAACCCTTGCCCAAAAAACTCCATACACATGCTTTTTTCAGATGGCGAGTCACCCCTGTAGTGCACCCATGCCTGCAGCCCATACCAGTCCTGCTGTCCACCCTGTAAACTGACACATGTGGGCCTAGTCTGTGTACACGTGCCACAGTTAGCCCTGTACCATGTATCTCAGCAGTCAGGGCTGTACGGCAGTTTTTGGCATGCGACAGTTCTCAGGCGTCCCTGTATCTTCTGTAAATCAGTCGCATATTAGGGTACTCTTCCCTCCTTTCTCAGTCGGCAGCCCATAAGGTAGTGCTGTTTGCATCTGTACAGAGTGAAATCATGCAAAAGAGTCTCAAAAAGCACAAACCCTTGCGCACAACCAAAAGCGCTCAGGTTTTAGCCTTCTGCAGAACTCGACCAGCTCTCTGTTTCATGCAGCCAGCAGCCATAGAATCCCTTGAGCACCAAAATGATTAACATCGAGGGTTTCACCCATAAGCATGTTAACATGGTGATTGTCAGAGAACAAGCGGCACATAGACAAACACGATAAAAGCACCTGCTTTTTCCATAGATATGCAAGGATTCCATGAATTGTCTATGCACATGTAACCATGGTGTCATCCCCGTTCACCTCTGACTTTGCTCTGTCCTCTGCCCTAAGTGTCCCATACCACCAGGCCTTGGCAGACAAAAAGCAGCCCACAGATTAGATCCCTATGGACTTTCTTCTCTCCTTCTGGAGTGTTTCCCCCCACTTAATTCCAGCAGGTCTGGCTCCGGAGTGTTTCCCCCCACCAGACAAAAAGGGGCCCACAGATTAGACTCGCGTGATGGACTTTCTTCTCTCCTTCCGAAGTGTTTTCCCCCACTTAATTCCAGCAGGTCTGGCTCTGATACCAATGTAAAGCCCCTAGGCTAACAGACCTTGCAATTAAGTATAAACAAAAAAGGAACACACACAAAGACTCAGGCATCTAGCTCACCGCCCAACCATTATCCGTTCAGGCTCACCCTCGAGTACAGGGGGATAGTAGCATGAGAGACATAGCTCCACGTGCAAAGTCCCTGGTGTCCCATAACACTGGTACGCACCCATTGGATGTAAGCATGGAGTAATCTCAAGGTCTCAAATGGAGAGGGTCCTCTTCATAATCACCAGGAATTTCTTCACGTTCTTGGGGCCTGAGCACCGGCTTTATAGCATCTGCCGTTTCAAAGGACCTGATAAATCTGGAGTAAAATGAAAAACTACAACCCGGGGGCCGCCTCTTCCCGCGCCCAGAAAAAAAAAACTGCAGCCTGGCGGGACATGGCTGGTGCTGGTTTGGTAGCACACCCAAGAGGTGGTTTCCCAGTCTCTTTGAGCTCTTGTGGGGTGGGAGCTACCCTAGTGAGGATTGGCTATGGGGTTCCTTCTTTGATATCTACTAGGATCTCTTGTAAATTCATCCTTCAGGTACCTTGCTCCTTACTGAAGCCCCTCTCCGAGGATCTCATCCACTTGATTGCCAAGGAGGGAGGTGATTGCCAGGAGATTCCCCTGTGGTTTTCCATCACCCTCCTAGGCAGAGTTTACAGAATCTTGACGAAAGCCACTTGACAGGGAAGGCACCTTATGAGGCCCATGTTAAAGTTAAAACACGTCCGATGTCACCAAGGACACGACTTTTGGAACTATCAGCTTCCGTTTTGGAAGAATCACCCGATCATCACAGGTAGAGATCTCTAGTAATTCTTAGGTTTCATTTTCTTTTGATTTGCATTGTCTACCACATTACTACGTTCATTATATTAACAAGCTTTTTCTTATTTTGTCAGCCTGAACCAGTTCCAGTAGACGAATATGCTGCACTTGTTTATGTTGGACGCTGGGGCATTTACGGTGTTTCACTGCCGGGCAGAGTTACTTTCAAGCCAGGGAGTAATGGTTTTGCCACATATGGGGCTCCAAGGCCTATGCATGTAAGAGTTTTAGTTGGTCCCACACAGGACACTTTTCCGATAGAAATAAAAAACAGATGCCCGTGTCTGTCCTTCATGTGAGGCAAGGGTTTACTTCTATTTCAAACTTTGATTTGTGATGAATCATTATGCAGACAAGGATTATTAATGAAGAGACTTGGAAGATGATGGATACTTTGCGTACAAAAAGACTACAAAAGTTCAGGCAGCAGAAAGCAGAGGCCCAAGAAGAAATTCCCGAAGTTGTTAGCACCCAGCATTTCTTGTGATGCTTTCTAATGGTGTCAGTGAACCTTCAAAAGTCAAGGTTCAATAGCAGCATACATCCATGCACCATATGAAGCTAAGGTACACCTTATTTCCATACATGTTGGCCGGTAGCGCTTAAACCAGTCTTGGGTATACATAATTGCAATTTATTTATGGTGTGGTGATCTTCTTTTGCAGGGGTAAAAGTAAACCAAAGTGAGCTATATTCGTTAAATGACACCTAAAAGATTGAGTCAGTAAATCATCCCAAGAATCCTTTGGGAATACCATGGGATGTGTAAATTTTGGATGTCCTTGTTGAGACCTAAAAGAATCAGTGGAGTGGGTCATTGGTGTGTCACGCAAAGGCATGGGCTGCTAAACTTGGCTTCGATTTATGCTAGTTATCTATTATGATAGCCCTACTTCCTAAATTGGAGTAGTGGGGGTGGGAAGATAGAGCCTACCCACCCTACTGTTTGTTGTAACCCCCTACCCTCCAACAGCAACAGAACCTAGCTTGCAGTCATAGCCGTGGAGCATCTCCCCAGTACTTTACAGTTTCTCTAGCATGAGCCTGGTTACAAGACATTAAATCGTTGTGTTTGTTTCATTACATATTATATACACAGAGGACTTGGTTTCATAGGCTCTACTTTGTCTTTTGAAGATGTTTATAAATCTCTCTCTCTCTCTCTCTCTCTCTCTCTCTCTCTCTCAAGCATATCCTTAATTGTATTGGGTGGTCATAGTTTATGTAACCTTATCAAACTCTGATGGATGCTACACCTGATCTCAAGGGAGAGTAGTAATTTTACAGTCTTTAGTTAAAAGATTACTAGTCTTATTTATTTTTGGGAGAGGGGAGTTAGTAATAACAAAATCTCTGTCTATATTCTCATTATGTTCTCCTTTGCTGTGGAGCTGCCACGTGCCAGCTCCTCAGGTGTCCCCATGTGGCAGCTCCTCAACCAAGCGTGAATATCATGTCGAGTCAGGCTTGGCCAGGCATGGTGTTCACCTACACAGTAATCCCTTTCCAGGATGAGGAGGGTTTCTTCTTGCAAGTGGTCGAGGAGGACATGCATGTGCACTCCAATCTCATGCACGTTTATGCCGAGAGGATGATGGAGATCCCTCAGCTCTGCTGCTGCTACTTCTTTTGCTGCTGCCCCGCCACCTCTTCTCGTGTTGGCAACGGATCCATGTCTCGATGCAAGTTCTTCCCCCTAGTTGTAGAACGTATTGGGGGGATAGGAATATCAGCCCATTGCACTCCATCAAGGTCAACATCACTCCTTGTCTCTCGATTAGGGTCAGTGGGGGTGGTCGGGTCGGTGGTGTTCGGATGAGGGGGAGGAGGAGGTGGAGGTGGCAATGGGGGATGCTTACGTGCAGTGTTTTTCGTGTGAGCCATGGCAAAAAGTGAAGTCAAAATATAGAAATAAGAATGAATGAGACTATTACACCTATATATAAAGTCATTTATAATGTGTTCAGATAGTCTGAAACCGGCCAAAAATTACTAAACCACCAAATTAGACACCTTTAACCCAACGTCTACCATGTCTTGCCATTGTGGCATGCCATGCGACATGGCCTGCTCTTGAACTTCCATTCCACTTCTCTATGTTTGCCTCCTTCCTTTTGAGTCGTGCATCTTTAGCAATTGGTAGCATTCGATCCTTTTTCCCTAGTAGCATTTCTTTCAAGATTGTTGCGATAGAACCAATTAAACATCTCCACAAGACAATTGCTACGTGTCTTTCCACCACCATATCGAGTATTCTTGAAGTACACTCCTTTGGCTGTGTAATGTGATTTTTCCATGCCTTGGGTGCCGAATATATCCAAGGACTTGTATTTGTGTAGAAAATAAGGTCCAGCCGTGAGGGTGCCTCTTTTTGGCGCTCACATAGTGGCGACGCCTCCTGCTCAGCTCTCCGTGTTTGTGTCAATGGCTCCTCCTCTCTTTGCGGTCCCCCATGCCTTTCTCTCGCCGGCTAACACAATCTCTCTCTCTCTCTCCCCAAGCAAGTGCCTGTCCTGACTGGAATCTGATGAAGCCCCGATCGGTGTAGCAGATGACCTACCTGATGCAAAGTCGTTCACAACTGAAGCAACCATCCCAATTCCCCATACATGGTATGATGAAATGTTGGTGTTTATCGTCATTGGTCTCATGGAGGATAGCCTTTCTTGCGATCAAAGGAAACGGATTCTATCCGAAGCCAGTCTTTCCGAGTCATGCTAGTCAACTGTACAAAAAAAGCAAAGCATTGATCATTGTTATGGCTCACCCAAACTCTCCTTGAAACACATCCAACAAGAGATTACCCGGTGAACCACAACTGTCGTAAGGATCTTTCCAATAGCCAAGCTTGTAACTCTTTAAGTCTCCAAGCTCTATAACTCCTTGAGAAGCAATTCCGCCGCATATTCCACGAGCGTTGTCACATTGTCGCGTTGTACTACGGGTACTCGTCCCTCCTCTCACCTCACTTCACTCAGAGACACTCACTAGCATGCCGTAGAGAGAGAGATTTGCAAGAGGATTAGTAAGAGTAAGAATCAATTGCACAATGGGAGAGTATGTTGTATTATGCGAGAAATTCACTTATATATATGACCATAAGTGTTCACACTCACTTAAATTGTGGTCGATTGGACACTTTAGGCTCATAAGAGGCCTAATGCTATTACAATGACTACTCTCATAATATATCCATGGAATGGAGTACATCACTTGGGACTTCATCCTACTTGCCATAAATACTCCGTCATACCATTACGGGCACTCGTCCAAATTGTAGCTTTGGACACCATTGCTTTATATCTTGAATGTATTGACCCTTTGGTGTATTTACCTTGACTCCTTGATGTAAGGCAAGGCAATGGAGGTAGCTCTTGTTAACCCTAGGAATTCGTTAACATCCTTCCCTTCCTGATAGCGATCACGTCCTCGTGATTGCGTTGAAGACCTTTGATGTTGAGTCACATTCAATGGTCTATCTTTCTAGAAGGATTGAGAAAGGTTAGTTAGTGAATGAAAAGGTTAGTGGTTTATTGGGAATTCTCAACGGGGTGGAAGTGGGGTTTTTTTCGAGTATTTTTATTTGTATATTTTTATGTGCTTTTTTTTTTGCAATCATAAGTAAGGTTACATGTAATTTATGTTAGAGTGGGGACACTAAGAGATGTTAATAATAGAGGAGAAGAGGGAAGGATCCGGAGGAACGTAGACATTATCATCAGAATGAGATAGTGATTCTCAGTTCTTCATTTGATTCATTGAAGTGACATACATCATTTGAAGAAATTAGCCGTCAATGATGTCCCTTTGTGTGGCACGATTCTTGTCAAATGTTGTAGAGTAGGACTTGATCTTGCATACTTCTTTCCATGTGTTTTTTATGTATATTTAAGTGCTCTTATGAAGCAGATATACATTAAGTACAAGATTTGAGTCAAATAGACTCTTTTTAATCTTTTGCTTTTTATTGAAGTAGCCACTTATTGGCGAGGATTGAAAAAATTATGTCAACTTGCAAGGCTAATATAGATATATTCACTAAGGATTGAAAGATCATGGATTTGTGAAGATGGTAGTGTCGTTTGGAGAGGTTTATAATTTGAAGGAAACTTCCAGGAGGCGATGGGTTCTACCATTGACCAGGCATTCACCTACCATGTCCCTCTCCATCCAGAGATATACCTGGAAGTTGTCAATGGTGAGGCTTTGGTGCAAATGTCCTCATGTGCATGAGTATGGATATGTACTCATGGAGAAGTTGCTACATTAACATAGCCAAAAAGAATAGTAAGCTTAACAAGATATAATGACTATTGAGGGACTTGCCATATGTTACTCTCTCCCTTGTTTTTGTGTTTTTTTTTAACTACCACCTTGCGAGCAACAGGTTCTTGTGGCTAAGAGAATAGGTTATTATGTCTGGCACAAAGCTTTTGCACTTGCGCTTCACATCCAGAGGGGTGAAAAGAGCATTGAGTTTGTCTTTGATGCACTCATAATTCTCTGTTGCAGACGTGGAAATTGATTCTTGAATTTTTGGCTCAAATGTTGTCGAGGTAGTAGGTAAGATTGATGGTTGGTTACCATTGGGGTTGCTTGAACACACAAGCTCGTAAAGGTGCTGAATGCACGAGAGTGACTTGCTTGGTGTTTCTTGGGTTTTCATTCTTGTCGAACTATAGGTGAAGCTATTGGAGTTCAAGTAGTCGGTGGTGAGGCTTTCTTCACATTGTTTGATTTTGGCAACCATATGGTGGGATTACCATCATAGGATCCTTGTTGAAGCACGTGCACAGGCACCCATCTTTGATGTACATTATAAACTGGTGGCTTATGCCTTTGGTACTGAGGTTTCTTTTTTTGTGCAGGCTTAGGGGACTTTTTGATGCACTTGGGAATCCAAGCGTTGGTATTTCCTTGGTAGTACCCTTGTGCTTGCAGTAATCTTTTGGGTACCCACACTTGCTGAGAGTTCACTACTGGGGAACTCGCATAGGCTCTTGTGGACGGTTTTGTGGAGTATTGTGTTGAGGAAGAGGCTTTGACTGTCGTGGCACCCAAATTTGATTGGCACCTTCGTAGTAGCCTTATGCTACAAGTAGCTGCTTCTCCACCTACATCTTGATACCATTAAGATACCTTGATTTTGGTTGTCTTCATGGAGTTTTCTTATTGGTTGATGCGTAAGGTTTGGGACTCTCCTTGACATTGGTTGGCGTTGAGGTTGCAAGTTTGAGACTCATGGCTATTTTTTACGATGATGAGGATACAGTCTCGTGGAGTGGCTGTCGATGATGAGGCTTTCGAGCATGCCATTGTCTCCTTTGATGAGGTTTGTCGATGAAGAGGCATATTCTCCGAGGCTTTTCCTTTGAGTTCCTTGTTAGAGATAGATGGTTGCACGGGGGAAACTTCTTCAAGAATAGCTGTTGATTACGAGGCTTTGGCCTCGAACTTCGTTGGTGAGGATGGGGTTGGAGGAGTAGATGATTTATCGGAGTCGGTCGTTGACGTCGATGGTAGGTCATTGTGTAGAGTTGCAGTATGGTTTTGTCAACTTTGTGTCGTTGACCATCATGATGACCCTATCGCTAGCAAAGCATAGTGGTACTTGGGCAACAATAGTCCATTTATGTCCAAAGATCAAATCTATCTCCAACACACTCAACCACAAAAAACTTGGTTTGTCCATTTATGTGCCTTGGTTTCGATAGTTTGTTGTCCCTTGTTTTTCTTGGATTTAGAAGGTTTTGTTTTCTCTTTTGGTTCTTGCTTTAAGGCATATTCTTTTACCTATTTCGAAGTGTTATCTTTCGCATTCTTTTTTTACTGTTTCTCATACCTTGGCTTGTGAGCATGTAAGCACATTCAAGGGTATCGTGGACAATTGCCCGTTTTGTATACTTAAGATGTTTAGAGTTGTATTGTGTGAGACAAGTCAAATGCAACTCATCTTGGGCAATCTTGGAATATATGATCAATGCCACATCGTTCATACATGGGGTGCAAAGTGTCAATGACTATGGGTATGAAAGTATTCCAAACTGTGTAATTTGCCACTTTGTGAGGTCCACGACAATAGAAACACTGAAGTGCTCGATTAACTGCTTCTTAAACGGTTTCTACCTTTTGGACTGTTTCTGTTTGGTGCACGGGAGAGGGGGGTTTTGAGCCAATTGTTGAAGATGAATTGGGACATTTTGTTGTATCATGATCGAAGGATTTACAATATATGTAGTACAGAAAAACAGATGTCTTGTATGCACAATGGGGATTGGGATGGTTATAATGATTGCACTCAACACAAGGCATTTCGCTCCTCGCTTGTAGAGGCATTAAGGATGGTTGGTTTTGAAGGAGCTCATCCTCTCTTAGAGATATCGATTGAAAGCTTTTAAGCAAGGTGCATAGAATTCGAGAAATGACAATTTCGAGATCAAATTTTCTTTTGTCATTGCTGCACTTGGTTTAGATGAGGAACATCTCATAGCATGATCATCTTCCATCATGTTGTCATCTAAACATATAGCTTCTTTACAACATTGATCAAATGTTTTCGGATTGGATACAATGATCAAGTTGTGTAAGTTGTTATTCTTTAAGCCCATTATGAAACATCTTTTCAATTGAGAATCATGGCTCACATCGTGAGTCTAACACTTTTATCCGTAGGATAAAGTCTCTAATGGTTTCATTAGAGTTCTTTTACTGCACTCCACCAATCATCTTGTCTTGAAAAATCGTGGATAAAGGTTGTTTTCAAGGTTCTGAAAAGTTGGTCTTGATCGTTAGCATCAATGTGATGAACCATTGACTAGCTTTTCTTTCTAAGCATAAGTTCAACGTACGTACCTTGGTGAAGCAGTTTAATTTTCCAAAGGCTTCACGTCTCTATTCAAACATTTGATTGAATTGAACAAGATTAGTTGTTCCGTCATATTTTTTCATAAATGTGGAAATCTGTACAGACGTATTTCTGTATGAGTCACTGAGGCCATATGTGAGTGCTCTTGTGGGTAGGGACTCACTGAGTCCTTGGGCAAACCCCCTTCCTAGACTAGTCAGTATATCTAAGGTGATGGTATCCAGGGGTTGAAAAGGGTTGGTACCTATAAGATTGGCGGGAATGTTGGGTAAAGGATCAAAGCCCGGTGGGATTGAAGTGACAAGGGGTGTAGAACCCGATGACATGCTTATTGTAGGCATGGCCAATGGTATTGGGAGGTGCATTTGGGACATAGATCTCAATGGCTCAAAGATGTCAGCCATTGTGTTCAGTGAGTGTTGGTCCACGTAGTCCCTCTATCGTTACTATGTTTAATTACCTAATTGCTTCTTAATGAGCAAGCACACATGTTTTTTTTTGCTTTTTATATTTTCACAGTCCATTACAGCCTCAGGAGACTTGGCATACTCTTCATTGGGTCAAATGAGTGTCCGTTTGTCCTGATTAGCTTAGACGCTATACGTACGTGAACGACCTTAGGGATATTTTTCTGAAAAAAACGCATGCCAGTAACTTCCCAGATGGAAGATGAGGTCCTAAAACCTATTTTCCATCATTGTCTTAAGATGTAATTTTTTTCTTGGAATTGTTTTCTTGGAATTTTTTCCTTATTTCACAGCACGTTTTTGAGAGTGTTTGAAAAGAAATTTGGAGAAACTCTGTATGAGAGAGTTGTAGTATTTTTAGAGTTCTACAACTTTGTCTCTCTGAGTCATTCGTGATTTTGTCGTTTAGACCCTCAAAAAGTAGCCCTAATATGGTTTGAAGTTATTTTCGCGCTGTTTTTTCTTTTTACGATTTTTAGTACTTTTCGAGTTCTTTTTTGCCTCAATTTTCGGGTTGACTTTTGAGACTGCTATTTAGAGAGAGAAAAAATCGATTTTGATTTCGGACGGCCAAGACCAAATTTGAAGAGCTTATTGTCCACTTTCAGATAAGCCCTAGAGTGCCTTCATCAAATTCACGGTTCATGAAATACGAGCCTCCAAATAGGGGTGTTTTTCAAAGTCTTTTTTTTTTTGGCCGACGAACCCCCTTTCACGTCGTAAACTAGCAAGGTACAGTTCATGGCATGAAGCGGACTTCACGAATTTTATCAATTTTGAAATTTTTTTTTTACTGTTTCGCGTCGTGAGATATTTAGTGTTTCATGCCTTGAGACACTGTGTTTCACGCCGTGAATCGGATCCGCTTCACGAAAAAATTAATTTTTTTAAAACTATTTTACGATGTGAGATGCCTATGCTTGACGCCGTGAAATGCTTAGGGTTTCATGCCATGAATTTGATCCGTTTCACGGAATTTATTTATTTATTTGGCATGAATCTTTAGGACGTGAAACCTTAAGGCATGAAAGTGTAGAAAATGTTCACGTCGTGTGAACCATTTTTTCCAAAAAAAAAAATTTGGGCGTGAACCTTTAGGCCGTGAAAAACTTAAGACATGGAAGTGAAGAAAATGGTTCACACATGAATCTTTTTTTTTTCAAATTTATTTTTTTAAAGCGTGAACCTTTAGACCGTGAGACCTTAAGACGTGAGTGTAGAAAATGGCTTACGTGGAAAATACGAATTTCCTTATTTGGAGGAGTTATTTTTTGAATTTAAAATTAAGGAGATATGGGCATTTTTTCAAAAAGGTAAGTGGGAATTAAAAAGTCAAATCTTTTTATGACACTCCCTTACACCTCTCATAAATGATCCCCAAAATGGACAATTTGACAACTCATGAGCATCTACTCATTCAATGCTCATTAGTCTTAATGAGTTATGTAAAAAAGTGATTAATAAATAATAAAAAATTAATCTTTTTCTCTTTTATACTAATCAAGGTCTTTAATTAATCTCTAATCGTTAATTAATTTGTAAAATTAAGCATATCATTAGATAAAGCAAAGAATTTCTAAGCTATGTGCATCAACTAATATATAAATTAATGTATAAATGAAGATTAATTAAGCTCTTAAATTTGATCTCTTCTTTTAAGGTAAAATTGCCACATGAAAGTCATGGCGGCTACAGGAATATGTAATTTGATGACACGCATGTAGCCTTTCCAATGGAATTCACACCAGAGGAAGCTGCGAAGGTAAAGGCTTTTTTCCATGCCATGGCCCATAGGATTCTGAAGACGATGATCAAGGTGGCAATGACGATGGTCATGATGGCGGAAGCAACGACCAAGGGGTCCAGCCACCTCCACCACCACCACCTTCCTCTCCACCACATCAACCTTCACCACCTAGACCATCTCACCCAAGCACCAGAACCCAACCGTCGCAGCCACCCCCACCCCCATCTAGTTCATCTACATTACCCCTCTTCCTTCCCCAATCCTCTTCACCTATTCATTTTCCTACCCCGCTGCTCCCCCCCTCACGTTCGAACTCATGGGAGAGCGCTCATCTAGAGGCATCCTTTCTTGCTCAAATCCTTCATCTGGGAAACCTACTGCAAAGCGCCCTGACAGCTCCAAATTATCCCTAATAACTACCTCCCAATACGAAGATAGTGGACGTGGAACTTATTCCACGAGGAGAAGAAGAAGAACCAAAATCTACAATATAACTTCCCTTGGTTCACTCCTTCACAACGGCGTAGCAACCATGCACTGAAGACACCATGATCAAGCACTTCAATGATTTCATCTACTGCTATGATCAAGTCCCAAACCCAGCCGTGATAGCGACGATCAGATTTTTCAACTTGATCATCATGTTGTTAGAGTCCTTTCTAGATTGGGATCATTACCGTTGAAAGCGCGTAGGGCTTGGACTTGGACATCAACAAAGGGCCAATACTCAAGCAGATTGTTGGGGATATTATGAACGGATAATGTGGATGCGCGCCTCGCGCCTGCAAACATTTGAAGATATGATGGAGACAACATTTTGGACTAGCTACAGAGTCTTCCATCAATCCCCCCCCTACTCCAACCTTGCGCCAAGACTTCATGTGAACATATTTGATCTACTACAGATAGATCCGGCCAGCTCTGAGGACGGACCTGAATTAGGGAGGGGGTATGTTAACCACTTTGGTTAACATTACTTTTAGTGTGGCTACACTGATTGTAATTCATCTTTTGTAACCGCGTAAAGTGCTTAATGTAAAAGATACATGGGATGACTAAGCTTATGGCTTGTGTAATGCCGGTCATGGAAAAGAATTGTACATAGATCTAGAAAGACTAGGAAAACTAGTTTTGGGCCCCCAATTGTAAATGGGCAGTTGGCCATTGTAAACTATGAGCTCTTGTATATAAGTCATTTTATGAAATATGAAAAGGGACAATCCTATTAGTCTCATTTGAGTCTTGCCTCTCTCTCTCTCTCACTCACTCTCATGAGCTTGTGGTTGTATGCTTTCTTGTTGTGCTTTCATGCTTGATTGTTAGTGTGTGCTTGTAGGGATGGTGATGCTTTAGCTTCTCTCCCTTCTCTTTGCTCTCTACCAAGTCCCTCTTGCATGCATGTGGGATGAGGTGAAGGTTGAGCTATTGATGCCTACAATGCTTAAGGAAACCTAACTAATTAAGAGCTATGGTGCAAACTAGATGAAAGAAGAACAAAAAATCAGAGATTTGCATAAATGTCAATAGCAAAGTTAGAATTCTCACTTGCTTCTCCTGCACTCAGTGAAGACCTCAATGCTCCAATCGACCTCCATTGCTCCATGGAATCACCATCAACAAACAGAAACAACCTCCTTAAACACAAGAAAACTATCGGTGGATTTACACTCCAACCGGGCCAAAAGAGGACTCTTGCAACAAAGAACAAAGTGGCTGACCCTAAGCTAAGTGCATCCCCAGCAGCGGTGTTAATCCTAACGTACTACCTTGCACACAAGAGCGAAAGAGAAGAGAATAGAGACAACATGCAAGGGTCGAGTCCAGAGAGTTGCACTTAGCCAACCCTAATGAGGGTTAACTCCTCGATGTGAAGTCGCTAGGGACTCACTCCACCTCTACTTGTGTCACCCAAGTAGAGATTCAATGGCTAGGTAGAGAGCAAGAAGGAGGGAGCTATGGAAATAGCTTGAGACTAGCTCTAGATCTCTATTAAATCAAAAAGTGAAATTGCAATAATATGAGAGAAACAAGGCAAAAATCACATTCTGCAGAGGCATTTTTGAGAAGCGAACGGCCGTTTCTTCCACAGGCCACGTCCATGGCACTTGTGCCACACCCGTTCAATTCTCTCTAGCCAAATTATGGAAGATCTTCAACCTTGAATGTGGCAGTTGGTATTAAAAATAGAATAGTTGCATTAAGTGGGCATAAAGTGCATTCGATTGCATTTGACCAAGTAGGTATAGCTAAATTGTTAGGGAATATAGTGGGTGGTAGTCAGACCTGCCACCTTAAATTCCATGAAATTTTCTAAAAAATCTTAAAAATATCTAGATTTGAGAGTGCCACGACCGTTCCTTCCCAAAGGTATGCCCATTTCAACAAGTTCATCTCATTTGCTATGTTCGTGTCTGATCTACTACGCCCGTATCGTCCCTCTCTTTTGCTCTTGCTCTAGAAAGCGTACAGCTCTTTCATTTGTGCCATGTCCATACCAGTTGTCCCATCTAGAGTGAATGCCCATACCAGTTCACTTTTTTGAAGCGTACACCTATGGCAACTCTGCCATGCCCGTACCTTCTCCATCCCGAATTGCATGCCCGTTCCTTCTTGAAGCCATGCTTGTGTCCTTTAGGAAACGTACGATCATTCCATTTCCTCACTGAGAAGTATACACCCGTTCCCTTCTGAATTGTACACCCATACCATCATAAGCATATGGTTGTACCATTCCCAAAAAAAAACTGAGTGTTCATAGGGGGGTTTTGCACAATTGTTCCACACTTTCATGCACCTACGTTCAGGTAAATTGGTGTGAAACAACCCTCTTTTTGACGACGTGAACTCTCCCAAGGCTCCCTTGCTCATAAGGTCAGACCCATCAGTCAATACCACGTGGAGCCAAACAGTGCTTGTCTTTGATAGCACCAATGAGAGCGAAGACCATCCCAGTATGGGATGAGATACTCTTGATATCGAAACAAGTGAGCCAGAAGCTCATTGTATGGATAGAACACCTATCCAGGAGCAAGAACGTGCCTCTCCCACACATTCACAGCAGAGAAGCCTTGCTTCTCGAGGCTCCACAACTTTATCCTGGGTAACACACAATCGAAAGAGTTGCAACCCAGGGTGGGAGGTATGGAACATCTGCAAGAAAGTGAGCCCATGCCGTCTCTAGATCCTAGAGTGGAAATAGGGTAGAGTGAAAGCCATCAACAGACCAAGACCCAATAACTAGTCTAGAGAGCCATGCTTGTCTCAGGAGAGGTTGATTCATTCAGGGCCCAAAGACCCATACAGAACCCCAATGGTTTATTATCCACCGGGCCCTGCTCCTCCTCCAATCATTCCCCAAACTTAACAAAATTTAGTCTTATTTTAGAGATACGTCAGTCCAGCCTCTAACCCCATCCAATCCCATGGGTTAGCCAACTACCCAACCACTGTATTGATAGGATCCATTTAGAAATCTGGTTATGTTTTACCCTGGGTACCAAGGAAAAGAGTTCCCAGGCCCCCTAGCCGGCGCATCAAGAAAAATTCAAAAGATAGTCACACCACTTACACACCCAATATGAAATTGCATTTTTCACAGATTCAACTGCTTTTTAAAAAAATAATCTTTTAATGAAACCATAGTATCACTAATCATAATCCTTCAAAATATCTAGCTTGAAATCCCATTTCCAATCATTCCTTCATCGATGTTCCTATGGCATCATTGGCAACCAAAACGCTCACCACCTACTCACTCCTCAAGGGCCTTTTCAATAGTTCCTAGATCATAGTACCCAAGAATATAATCACATAAGAAAATCCAAATGGACTCTCTGTTGAAGATTAGCAAGATCAACCAACAAGATCCATATAAAAGATCCATGACCAACAACGCCAATCAACCAGATCCATGCCCGTGGTGGTAAAAAAACAACTCCAACTCATTTTTGTTCCCGACGCACGCGTGGGTATCTTCAGCGACCCAAGAGCCCAAGCATCGTATGGTCAGCACCCTCTAAGCTCCTACATAGATCACCTAGTGCTTCACTCATAGGCCGCTTCCTTGGTCCCTCATCCACCATACCGGAAGCTCACCATGGTCAAGACCTCGACCGACCTTGCCATGCGAGACATCCTTCATTGACTCTCCGTCAGCTGTTGCAGCCTTTTCACTTAGGTCCTCCACGATCCTAATCGACAAGATAGTCAAAATGCTTCCCATCATTCTTAACATAAAACAGTCTTTTAAAAACAGGTTTCATATAAAATTACAGTTTCCAACAACTCCCATCTTTCCACATCGTTCTAGGTCATTTCTCATTATTCCACATTCTTCTATATTAATTCACATTGCACATTCCACATCCATTCATATCCATTCCCATCGTCCATCCATTATCATCCATCCACATTACATCACATCCATTCACATCACATCCACATCCATTCACATCATCACACCACATCCATTCACATTACATCACATCCATTCACGTCACATCACATCCATTCACATCTATCCACATCTTATCCACATCTATTCACATCTATCCACATCTTATCACATCCATCCACATCACATCACATCCATCCACATCACATCACATCCATCTACATCAGATCACGTCCATTCACATCCATCCACATCACATCACATCCATTCACATCCATCCACCTCACATCACATCCATTCACATCCATCCACCTCACATCACATCCATTCACATCCATCCATCCACATCACATCACATCATATCCATCCACATCACATCACGTCCATTCACATCCATCCACATCTCATCATTCACATCCATCCCCATTTCATCACATCCATTCACATCACATCACATCCATCCACATCACATCACATCCATTCACATCCATCCACATTACATAACGTCCATTCACATCACATCACATCCATCCATATCTCATCACATCCATTTACATCTATCCACATTCACATCACATCACATCCATTTACATCTATTCAGATCCACATCACATCACATCCATTTACATCTATTCAAATCCACATCACATCACATCCATTTAGTATGGTTACTCTACTTTCGATATACTGATAGAACTTTTTTAAGTTTCTACCAATTGCTTGGCTTAGTTAAAGATAACTTTTTCTAATTCTTAATCTCTAGCTCATCAAGCCTAAAGTTTAGTTTTGAAATAAGAGATTATCATTGAGAAACATTCTTTTACTACTAAAGAGTTAGCCATAAAGATGACTACTCTTTTTAAGAGAGGTTTACTTAAGGAAAGCATTACAATTAAGTATAAAGATTAACTTAATTCTAATTAGACATTAAGAATCTTAAGAAAAGCTTGATTTGAATAAAAACCATAATTTTGAAAGCTTCTCAAGCTTGAGAGGGGTTGACAAGAAGAAAGTCATTAAGATAATTGAAAAAACCATAAAATTTAGTCTTACCTCTAAGTTTGGCTTAATTCTTTAATTAGCAGTGAAGCCTCCAACCAATCAATTAGCCACCAAGAGGAGAAGAGCAAACTTCAAGAGTTGTTGGAGAGAGAGAGAGAGAGAGAGAGAGAGAGAGAGAGAGAGAGAGAGAAGCTCCAAGCTCCCCAAGAGGAGGAAAATTAATGGATAATAGAAATATGCTTATTTTAAGATAATACTAGCATTGTATAGCTCAAAGATGAAAATACAAAGGAACGAGGGTTTATTTATAGGTGAGGAAGGCCACTAACCAAGTCCAACTAGGTTCTAGAGCCTTCCAGCTTCAGTTTGACCCAGTTTGGACAAGATTAGGATCAATTTGGCTCCTTTTTATGCAGTTTTCTCCATGAGAGAGGAGAGATAAAAATATCACATTTTTTTGAATTAAAAAATCCAAGAAATGATGATGAAGAAGTTGCCTAGCTCAAGTGGAATTTCCACCTTATTGAGGTGTCAAAAATGCATCATTTCACTTAAATATCTCATTTTTTACTAATATACCTTAGTTTTTAACTAATAAACTTTGTACTCAGTCAACTCTTCATCTTATGTGAGCATTTACTTATTTTTAAGTATTTTCTTTTCTTCTTTCCATTTATCTCATCCCAACACTTGGATTAATCTTATTGGTCCATTGGAACCTTAATTGGACCATAATCTAAAAATTTCTGAAAATATAGACCCTTAGACTAAGGTCTCTTATAAACATTTTTAATTAATTCCTAATGCACATTGAAAAGTTCATTTTGAACTTCTGTTTCAGGGGAATCCATTTTAGACATTAGGATAATTTTTGTATCTAAAGATATCTCAATTTTGAATTATCTCTCTTTAGACATTTTCTCTCTCTAAGCCAAAACAAGGTAAAACAATATCTTTTTCCATTTATGAGAGGGGGATGATTACAAGAGACAGAAGGGGAGGTTCTTATATCTTTACATCTCAAACGCTGGAGGGAAGAATCTTTTATCCTACCCCACTTAAAAAATGCGAGATGTCCTCATCTCTCTCGCAACAACTAGAGAATAATCTCTTTTATCATTTTCTTCTTCTATTACTTTAGGCTGTGGAAAGTTGGAATCACCTTCCAGAGCTAGAAATCTTTTGAAAGATGATGATTCTGGCTCCGATGGGACCTTGACAACAAAGGCCTTGGCGAAATCCTTCGCCATCCATAGAAATCGGCTTGGCATTCTTCACCAGGGTTTTCAAGGGTTCGTTCATTCCCTGAATGAACCTAGCCATCAGATGTTCTTCATCCAACAGTGGCGAGTACTTGAGGAGGAGGGCAAATGCCTGATGATACACTTCAATAGTTATGTTCCCCTGGGTTAACTCTAAGAATTCATTCATCTTGGTTTCCAAAAAATCGGGAGGACAGAATCTCTTCCTTAGGTAAATCTTGAGATCATTCCATGTCTGGGTGTTCCGATCGAGATGGTTTGTCTCCTCTCACAGTGGTTTCTCCATGCCACTCTGGCTGTTTCTACTATCTTCAGCCTTTGCAAGAGCCATTTACTCTTCTCGTTATACCCGGTGACATCGAAGTATTCTTCAATTGCTTCGATCCACTTCTCCACAGCCTCACCCAAGTTTTTCCCTTGACCCTTAAAAGGTCCAGGCTGAGCTCTATGAAGAGCTTTACGAACATTTGGGTCGAGCTCTTTCTCTTTCAAGTTAGGGATTAACATTCCTACCAGGACGACCTCGATCCATGATCCTATCAATACGAAAATTTTTGTTAAGTCCCTTTTTCCAAATTAACCAAGACACTCAGGTGAAAAGACTACTTTATTTAAAATTCAAATCCGACTTTAGATCCAGTTGATTCTAGGATTCCTTAAGTTTGGTCAGCCCTGCAAAATCCCGAGATAAAAATCGCTTCTACAAGAAGAACATACAGAACTCATTATCAAAGAATAATTCATTCATGTTTTTAACACAATAATGGTCCACCATTAGACCGAAAATTCCATCTGAACATTCCCCACAGGAATTTCAGTTATGCAAGTTCTCAATTTGACATTCCTTAATTCGATCCACTGGGTCAAAAGTCAAACAGCAACAATCTGTCAGCACAATCCACTAATCTCATAGTGATCTGAAAGTCTTAATCGTCTTCCAGTTACTAACATCATCACTAGGATTCACTCCATTCATCCTCATTGTGGCTTTATTCAACTTATCTTCTTCCAACCAGAATTTAGAAAAATCCAAATCAATTCATCAATTCTCAACCAGAATTCTAAAATCATATCAACCAGCATTCGAATTCATTATCTGAATAGCATTTTTGCTTATAACTTCAAGGTCTTAGATTTACTCGTATATATTGCTAGTAAAGCAGCGGAAGTAGCACTTCTTGCACAGGACAGAGTCTCCCACTTGGGACCTTGCCAGAAGAGAGACTAATCTTTCGGTTCTTCCAAAACCGAACCCAGAAAAACTTCCCTCGCCCAGAAGGCATAAGCGATTCCTCTAGATAGTCCAAGTGCTTCCCAGCATTCTTGACATAAAACAGTCTTTTAAAAACAGGTTTCATATAAAATTACAGTTTCCAACAACTCCCATCTTTCCACATCGTTCTAGGCCATTTCTCATTATTTCACTCTTCTATATTAATTCACAATGCATATTCCACATCCATTCATATCCATTCCCACCATCCTACATCCATTATCATCCATCCACATCACGACATCCATTCACAACACAACACATCACATCCATCCACATCTTATCACATCCATTCACATCCATCCACATCTCATCACATCCATTCACATCACATCACATCACATCCATTCACATCACATCACATCCATTCACATCCATCCACATCACATCACATCCATTCACATCACATCACATCCATCCACATCACATCACGTCCATCCATATCTCATCATTCACATCCATCTCCATCTCATCACATCACATCCATTCACGTCCATCCACATCACATCCATCCCCATCTCATCACATCACATCTATTCACATCCATCCATTTGCATAAAATATCTAAACCTAGAATATGGTAGGAATTTCTCTTTTAGTATTATGCATAAAAATAAGATATGTATTTTTTTCTGAAAAATTTACCATAGCTTCGCTGCTATTACTGATAATTCTCAATTTTTTTTTACTTGAATAAAAACTTGAAATTAAAATATGATAGAAGTTCTTCTTTTAAGCTTAAAATTAAACTATGTATACAGATCATAATTTTAACCATAATTATAAGCATAATTATGATTTTTCTTAATTAAGCTAAATTAAGCATTCCTCTTTTTCCAATTTATTAAGATAATCCTTTTCTCATTAAGAATGAGTTAAAGTTATTTTTATCTACTCATAATAATGTTAAAAAAATAACCCTTATTTTTACTAACACAAAATCATGAAAATATCAATTCTTAATCCCTAGCTCATCAAGCCTAAAGATTAGTTTTGAAATAAGAGATTATCATTCAGGAACATTCTTTTGCTACTAAAGATTTAGCCATTAAGATGACTACTCTTTTTAAGAGAGAGATTTACTTAAGGAAAGCATTACAATTAAGCATAAAGATTAACTTAATTCTAATTAGACATCAAGAATCTGAAGGAAAGCTTGATTTGAATAAAAACCATCATTTTGAAAGCTTCTCAAGCTTGAGAGGGGTTGACAAGAAGAAAGTCACTGAGATAATTGAAAAAACCATAAAAATTAGTCTTACCTCTAAGTTTGCTTGATTCTTTAATTAGCAGTGAAGCCCCCAACTAATCAATTGGCCACCAAGAGGAGAAGAGCAAACTTCAAGAGTTGTTGGAGAGAGAGAGAGAGAGAGAGAGAGAGAGAGAGAGAGAGAGAGGCTCCAAGCTCCCCAAGAGAAGAGGTCAATTAATGGGGGATAATAGAAATATGCTTATTTTAAGATAATACTAGCATTGTATAGCTCAAAGATGAAAATACAAAGGAACGAGGGTTTATTTATAGGTGAGGGAGGCCACTAACCAAGTCCAACTAAGTTCTAGAGCCTTCCAGCTTCAGTTTGATCCAATTTGGACAAGATTTGGATCAGTTTGGCTCCCTTTTTGATCCAATTTGCTCTCCAGGAGAGAGGAGAGATAAAAATATCACATTTTTTTGAATTAAAAAACCCAAGCAATGATGATGAAGAAGGTGCCTAGCTCAAGTGTGATTTCCACCTTACTGAGGTGTCACAAATGCATCATTTCACCTAAATATCTCATTTTTTACTAATATACCTTAGTTTTTAACTAATAAATCTTATACTCAGTCAACTCTTTATCTTATGTGAGCATTTGCTCATTTTTGGATATTTTCTTTTCTTCTTTGCATTTATCTCATCCCAACACTTGGATTAATCCTATTGGCCCATTGGAACCTTAATTGGACCATAATCCAAAAATTTCTGAAAATGTAGACCCTTAGGCTAAGGTCCCTTATACACATTTTCAATTAATTCCTAATGCACATTGCAAAATTCATTTTGAACTTCTATTTCAGGGGCCCATCCATTTTAGACATTAGGAGAATTTTTGTGTCCAAAGATATCTCAATTTTGAATTATCTCTCTCTAGATATTTTCTCTCTCTAAGCCAAAACAGGGTAAAACAAGATCTTTTTACATTTATGAGGGGGGGATGATTACAAGAGATAGAAGGGGAGGTTCTTACACCTTTACATCTCAAAAGCTAGAGGGAGGAATCTTACACACCATAACCCTGCCTGTTGTGAAGACCTTGCGCGTAGTGATATTTGCTGCAAAGTGCCCCCCCTAGCACTGGTAGAGTGAGCCTGTTCTAGTAGGAAGACATGCTCGTCTTCTCAAACACAATGTCGTAGAATTTTATCTTTCCCCTGCCTATAGAGTTGTCCTACAATGAGTTGGTAAAGGGTTTCCAATTTAATTAGGCGATGGGCATGGTCTTTGTTTTTGAGGAGGGGATCCACTGGTAAGCTGTTGGCTAAAAAGTGTGCTACCTCCTCACCCCATTCAAGAATCAAGCATAGTTGAAATAGGATGACGTCTGGTAAATCATCTTCTACTCCCACAAATGGCTCACCATTAGGAATCCTTGACATATTGTCTGCTCTAGAACATGCTGAGAGCCTTTCCTTACCATGTGACGATGAAGTCAGGTCTCTTTCAAATCTTTATAACTTGGTTTATTTATTAGATCCTTCTAGTTGGAACAAAAATCCTCTGTAGCTCTGAAGGCTTTAACCTAACACAAATAATTATCTTCATCCTTGTGGCCAGGTGGGTCCCTTCATCCTTGTGGGTGGCCAGGTGGCCAGGTTTTTTTTGCTTCCTCAAAGAAGCTTCTCTACTATTCTTTGAGGAGTGCCTAATGTTCTTCTGACACCTCCTCATATTGTTCATCATTATCTATTAGCTTTGAGGCCCCAACTTGGATTAAAGCTTGCACTAAGGCCTCTAAGAGTGGTACAACATTGCATTTCCTAGAAGTGAATCTGGTCGTCGTCGTTGCCAAACTTCCATGTACCACATAGGCACCTCCAAGCCTACAAAGACAACTCCTCACAATCAAAGATGTGTAGCTCCTTGAGCTACAGAGGGGGTGTTGTACCTAAAGAGAAGAAGGGGAAGAGATGTGTAGCTCCTAGAACTACAGAGGGGGTGTTGTACCTAAACAAGAAGGGAAAGAGATGACGATGTTCTTACCCACATGTTACACTTCCTTCCTTGCTTGTTCTTGCCTCTTTCTTACCTCCCGTAGCTCTCACACAAATCAAATCTCTGATACCATAAAGGGAATGTAGGGGAAGAGGGAGAGCTTGAGTTCCTTGTAAGCAAACACACACACACACACAAGAGAGCGTAGGACATAAGAGAGAGATGGATGGCTGAATTTTCTTCTATCTTATTCTCTTCTCTACAACCATATAGCTAAATGATAAGAGTACATACATAAAGAGAAATTACTCTCCTATAATAACATATCCATAGTGTGAACCTGACTATATGAGCTGGCGCTAAAACTATGCCATAACTCTAGTACTCCAAAGTGGTTGTCATAGAGCCTATCATCCACACTTGTTGTTGCAGCATATCAACCGTAATCTCACCAACCATGTCAGTGACATAAGTGCAAAAGCTATCACCCAGGCAGGTCATCAATGTCCATCGTAGCACTGGTTGAGCTCAATATATCAACATATTTTACTTCAATAACTGATCATAAAAGTTTGAAGTGGTTTTTATTGAGGATGAGTTGAATATGAAAAAGAGAACATGGATAATTAGGGAATTTGGGAGGTCATTTTTGGGCCGTTTCATTCTAGAGAGAGAAGGGTCCTAGACCATTAAGAGAAAGGCATCCATAACGAAAGTTTCTTATTTATCACTTATTATTTCTTAGTATATAAATATCCTAAAATATGTCAGTAGTACTTCAAATATGACACTGATTGTACTTAAAATATTTATATAAAGTCTTTACTGAAAACTCATTTAATACATATATCATCTCGTAAAAGATATACTATTCATTAAAAACAAGTACATTCAGTACCATCTTCTTCTTTGTCTTCTATTATATATTTTTCTTATCTTCTACTAGATGTGTATCATTTATCTATATGTATGTCATTTTCAAATACATTATTACAAACAATGTTATGTTCTTGTCACCCTTCTTCATCAATTACTCATATTTCTATATCAAATACACTAGGTGAAGATAACAACTGGATACCCACAACGATTAGAAAAGAAAGTTGGGTTCTTTTACAAAAATGTAAGTCTTAAAGATCAAGTTCGAATGAGTTTATCTCATCATGGAAGGAAAGGATAAAAGATTTTAGACTTGGACAAAATAAAAAGTCTATCAAAGAGGTTCTTGTACAGCATATGTGTACATGCACAAAGAACGCTCGCTAAAAAGATACAGAGAACTTCCTCTCCATCGATCAAATTGTAAGAATATTTCTTTATTTTTTAACATATTGTGCATAGGTATATCTTTTAACACTACATGAAGCTTTTTATTATTTTTATAGATGTGTATCCTTAAACTCTTATGGATTGGGAAGAACCAGTAAAGTTTATTATAGGAATCTTTGATGTTATTCATGCATTTATTAGAGAGAAACAATACAGAGGAAGAAGTCCAAGATCACTCGTACTACAAAGTGGTATATTCTTCTATAACTCTTTTTATAATGTACCACATAGTAATGATCGATTTAGGTCACTTTAAAGCCTGACTTTAAAGGTGAGGAGTGGTTACTTCCAAGACCTTACACTAGTGAGAGCTTTAGATGCAAGATTTTCCAAGAATTACAAAAGTCAATGAAACCACATATAGCTATCAGGCAAAAAAAAATACAGATAACCATTCGTGTGAATGTCTTTGTCAACTTATTCTCGAATTTAGATATTCAAATTACAAAGACAATGTTTATATGCAAGTCTCTAGATTTATAATTCTTAGATCAAGGATGGAATAAGAGAATAGAAAATGGTGTGGAATGTCAAGTCCTATCAGATTTATTTTCATGTTAATACATACATGATAGGGAGTCAAAAAAATTTGCTATCTTTATACTGTAGTCATTGGCACATTGTGGGCTGGATGACCTGTTCCTTTGGATTATAACTTGAATGTCTTATGTGATAATACATTCATGGATATTGACATTTTTATTAATGAAAAGTTACAATATTAATGTAATATCCATTAGACAAAAATGTTCTTAAGCACAACTTAGAATTGACTTGCAAAATAAAGAAGATGTAGAACTTCCCCACAACTTCTTATTTTAAGTAAATAATAGAAAGGTATAATTTGACTCAACACATTACAATACATCACATAAAAATAACAAGATTTTATATCCATTTGACTCACTTTTATGACTTTTTCAATAATAGGTACCTAAAAGATAAGAGGACGCTCTAAATGTCGACATCAACAATGCTATTGTACACATTATTCCAACTGCACACTTTTGAGCACAAAAAGGAAGCTAGACATGTAAGGAAAAACTAAATTCTCTTGGGAGAGAGTGGATAAGAATGTAGTGCACATTGTATACATAATTATGTGATAGGCTAAACTTCTTTTTACATCCATGTTCAAGCAGGTGGAGAGGGAGAGTTTTCTCATGTTGGCATGGTGGCATTTGGTTCATCCTCAGTTGGTTGTGTTGTCACTCTCACCTCGATAGTTTCATCCTCTGGATCTTTTGTTTCACTAGTTGGTTCTTTTATCATTCTCATCTCATGGCCTACATCCTTTGGCTCTTTTGTTGCACTTGTTACTTCAGCAGTGTGGTAGTAGGCAGGCGCATCCATCATGTTTTCTATACTTCTATCTTTTGGAATAAAAGAAGGACCAATGTTTGTTGCTTCATGTTGTAGCTTCGAGTTAATTAGCCCTTGTGCTTGTGCTTGCTTAGATACAAATGCTATCATCAACAAAGATATCTTCACCTTTCATCGTTGTTGTCTTATTTCTTCTTTGACATATATGCTACTAGGAACTATTTTACTTATGATTAACTATATCATCCTTGTACGAAAGTTCTAATTTATGATAGGTACTATGAACCAATGAGGAAAAATAATAAAGCTAACACACTAACATGTCTAGAAGTAAAAAATCTTTGCATTCAAGGTAAGAAAAACATTGATCTGTAGATGGAAGGTGATTTGTACCCTTAAGATCCCTTTACTAGTAGGTGCCCCCACCATTTTGGAATGTAATTTCATTTATGAAATTTGTTGGTGATGGACATAATTGTTTTTATGATTATACAAGAAATATGTCAGGTAGTATCATTGATATTCTTGAACTAGAAAGTCATCTTCTTCCTTGTCGGATTGATTTCATGAAACAAAAATTAGAACAAAGTCTTTAAAAAATGAAAGATGATACATAAAGGATTCAAGCTCTTGAAAAAAATCTTTTGGCAATAGAGAAAAATGCAATACAACCTACTCAAAAACAAAGAAGACAACAAGCTTGGCATAGATCAAATAGAGCATTAAAATGTCTTAAGGGGAGGGAATTAATACAAAGATACAAAAAAAGATAGGTCACTACTTTAAAATGCCGTAGCCTTATTACAGAATCAAAAAATGGAAACATCACTCCTCAAGCCTTATTACAGAATCAAAAAATGGAAACATCACTACTTTAAAATGCGGTAGCCTTATTACAGAATCAGAAAATGGAAACATCATTCCTCAAGCCTAGGAGATCTCTTCACTCGATAGAAATCTTTGGCTTTGCATGATCTTCTCTTTTTTGGGGTCAGAACCTTTGCTGGATCTTAAATCTCTTATCGAGGAAACATTTTCTTATTGTACACGAATAACCTTATGTTTTCCATAGTATGCAAGTTGACTTGGTTCCTCTATTCCACATGCTAGCGCATATGATAAGTATGTCAAATAATGTGTATTTTTTAATGCATAAACTCTTAGCCCTTGTCCAAATATGTGCAAAGCTAATTGCTTTTCCAAAATCATTATTTTGTTAGCATTCCAGTGTATTGGATATCCACCTAGATATCTAGAGAGTGTTTTAATGACAAACAATGGCATCATTATTTTGTTAGCATTCCAGTGTATTGGATATCTAGATATCTAGAGTGTTTTAATGACAAACAATGGCATCATTATTTTGTTAGCATTCCAGTGTATTGGATATCCACCTAGATATCTAGAGAGTGTTTTAATGACAAACAATGGCACCATAGCTTGATCATTGGAGAATTTTTTGTGAAATATTAGGAATTGTGGTTTCTTGAACCACTTTAGATATTCTACCAATGTTGCATCCTTTCTAAGTCCACCAACTCTTTTTCCTTTTGAAGATGGCTTGATTGAACCAAGTCTCTAACAAAAGGGCTACTTAGAGAACCTAAAGTCACACATCTAGGCCAATTCTTTGTTCTTCAGCACACCTTCTGCTCTGATCCAACCAAATCCTTATGCATTGCATTGTTTTCTCCTCTGCCAACTGGAAAAATATGTAGGTGCTCTTGCTTGCAACTATCAATAGACTTGCAAAAGACCACTCTATTGTAGTCTGTGCTCTCCTCTCTTTCTTGAGGTATCAAGAACCACCTCTTCTTGGAGAGTCCCTTAAAAAAAACAAAATTTCCATACTTGAATCCGCATCACCACCTTTGCTTTTCCTTCTAGAACCCTGCGTAGCCCAATTCTTATGATCACCCATACACTTTCTATCTTCGTTTCGTGCACCTATGCAAATATCCTTAGCTGCTCGTCCACGCATTATTTTGCCATCTAGGACTCACTTTAAACCTTCATATGTACGCTTCATACATTTATACATTATCTTTAGGAGGGGTTTGGGATTTCCCTCACATATAGACAAACCCCCTGGATGAAAACATTCATGTTTTCATTCTCTTCTTTGCTCTAGATTTCCCTCTTCCTCACATTACTCTATACAACCTTATATATAGCAATAACATCATGATCCAGCATTGCATTACCCCCTGGGTCAAAGGGGTACAAAACCTTCCTCCACAGTGATCCAGTTGCATTGATCTACCTACTAGGATTAAAAAACTACACATACTTTACCAACATCCCCTTGGTTTTTCCCCTATCAAATAGCTGCATCATGCATGCATACGTCCTGTTAGCCATCCTTCAGTCTTCTCCATCCCTTTCAACCATGAGCTCTTCACATAACGTAGAAAATTTTCCACCACACTCAGTATTTCCACCAAACCTTCACACACATTTCTTCCCAATACATCCTCATTATCATAAAAAACCTCCCCAACTAGATCATCTTCAATATTATCCTCCAAAAAACCCAAGTCTACAACCTACAACACTCTCTGGGATGACATCCACACAACAACCTGCTCCCAGCTACCAAAACCTCATCATCCCCAGCACACACTTTAGCACTCACCTGGGCATCAACCAGCTCAACACCACTCAGATCCACAAACTCTTCAAACAAAACAAAGACGCCCTCCAAGGCATCATACAACAACACATCCTCATCCTTATCCATGCCACCATCCATATATATTTAAGCATACATGCTCACTGCACCATGTCAGCACCATCATTTTTGTATCATTATACCAAGGCAATTCTAACAAAATCTCATCCTCACATTCTACCACTTTACCAAACCAATTTGCACTCCATATACCAATGTCTTTTGACAATTCTTCCTATAATTCATGCACTTTTGTGGTTCTTCCAAGATTCCAAGGGTTTCCTGTCCCTTCATAACAGACTCACCAATCACTATGCATTCCCTTATTGCCAACATCCTCTACCTCCAACTTTGAGCACACAGCCACACAGCCTGTGCTCTCTGTAGCTTCACAACTATATCGATCCAAAGCCTTTGCATCCCATTAAAACATCTCTCACACAATGATTCACAACACGCACAACACTGCTTATAGCAAGACAAACATCAAACAAATCCAACATAGCAACCTTACCCGGTCTAGTGGGTGGCATACATAAGCGAGCCTTTCGCTTCATCTTTCTTTCCTAGTACCCAGTAATCTTCACTGCCTCAACAAATGTCAAGGGGTCCTTCAACTCCACTTTTTCTCTGATCTTCCCATGTAGCCCTTCAGCAAACCTATCTTTCTTAAGAAAGTCTGGAGGAACCTATTTCCCTCCTAAGCTCTTGAGCATCCTCCTCCATGTGCAACTTCAAACTTGTCTACAAAGTCTGACACTACCTCATCCTCTCCTTCACTCAACCTAGTCAGCTTTCTCCACAAGTCCTCAAGGGTATCCACCTTCCCATACCTTCTCATCAAGGCTTCTCTTAAACCATCCGAGCTTCCTCTCTCAGCATATGTGGCTTCATACTCAAACCACTCCATGGCTACATCTCCATGGCTACATCCTCAAGTAACAAACTTACCATCTTAAACTTGTAGGAATCCTCATCTCTGTTTCAAGGCTACAAATTCAACACTCCTTAGAAACTGGGTGACATCATCACCCCTCTCACCTCTGAACACATCATATCTAAGATAAACCATTGGCTCTGAGTTTATTAGCCCACTGACCAAATCCCTTACAAAAATCCTTTTGATCCTCAGTGGTGACACCAAATGATGTATGGTGGCTGGGGGATGGCCTCTACTACACCACTAGTAGGCACACAAGAAGAAGAAACAGTGGGATCAAAACTAGGGGACACCATAATCCCAGCTCCAAAGGCACCAACCAACCTAGCTCCTGTCCCCAGCCCTCCCAACAACTGACTAATTAGGAGACTTCAACACCCTCCCAACCTCCCTTTCTAGCCTAGCTGGCTCCTCTAGTTGTCCTCTCAGGTAATCCCACACAACCCAAAGCTCTAATTATTCTCCTAAAAGCCTCTCGTGACCTCAACTAACCTCCAGCTAACCAGAACATCACCCAGCTAACTCAGAACTGCTTGTTTCTGCCTTCGAATGGCTTCACTTGTCCCCAAACAGAAATCTATCCTCTAGGCTCCCTGAATGTCCTCTACTATCACCTCACCTCCAAAACTTACTCCAAAACCTCTCTGCACTTGTCAACACCCCTCTACTGACACTCCTATGACTCCCTTCTACGTGCTCTATCTCAGACAGACCCGGTTTTCTAAAATAGAGTAAACAGACCTGTGTGTCAAAATTCCTCTCTATTGCATCAGCTGAAAACTTTAGACCCTCAGGATGATGCACCAAATGGATTAAGATATCAAGTTTTAGGCTGCCCACCACTGACTGCAGTTGAGACTCACAGAGCTGCCTCCGAAATGGATGTGTCCTCGTAAAACTCACTAATCTAACTCAACTAACTCTAGTTTCCTCTCTTCTATCAGTTGACACTTCTAGACCCACAAAACATTCAAACCAGGCAATGACCCATCACAAGGGACACTCTATGACACCAGCTACACTCAACTAACTCTAGATTAACAATTAACCCACTATCTCATCTGATTACAATTAGATGGCTACTCTAACTGTTAGCTTAAGGCAAGCCCTCTATAACATGAGCTAACTACACTAAAGCCCAGATGACTCAGAACCAACTCTATACCTACTCAATTGATCCTGACTCAGAATTAATTCCCTAGTCATCACACTGGCTCTCACGCAGAAGTTCAACATTCATGAACTAAAGGAAAACAACATACTTATCACAACAAACAACAAATCAATAGATTTAGCATCAAATCTTAATAGGCACAACCCAAACTCATTGTCTACCTCAAATAGATAAAACACAATAGTGTCCCAATAGCCCTACAACCTAAGAAAAGAAGAAATCACAGTAGACTCAAGGATTCCCCTCAGATAAATCCTTATGAGTGACAACACTTCCAAGCTTCCACTTTAGCAGCAAAACAGTTGAGATGGCTTAGCTGACCAAAGTCTGTAATAGAAGGGCTACTCAGAGAGCCTGACGTCACACCTCTAGGCCAATTATTTGTTCTTCAACACCTTTTTCTTTGATCCACCCAAATCCTTCTACACTGCATTATTTTCTCATCTACCAACAACTGGAAAAATATGTAGGTACTCTTGCCTACAACTATCAATAGACTTGCAAGAGACCACTCTATTACAGTCTGCACTCTCCTCTCTTTCTTGTGGTAACACGAACCACCTCTACTTGGAGAGTCCCTTTTCAAAAAAATCTTCATACTTGAACCCGCATCGATGCGCCTTTGCTTCCTTCCAAAACCCTGCATAGCCCAATTCTTATGATCACCCATACACTTTATATCTTTTTTTTGCACTTTATATCTTTGTTTTGCGCACCTGTGTAAATATCCTTGGCTTCCACGTGCCATTTTTCCATCTAGGACTCACTTCATTTCTTCATATCTACGCTTCATAGATCTATACATTGTCTTTAGGAGGGGTTCAGGATTTCCCTCACAGCATGATCACACTCGTGATTCTACCAAAACCTATTATTTTTAGATATGATAATTTCAAGTGTGTGTAAAGCAAAAAATTTTGCTAGTTAAAACCATTTCGTACACTTAAGGTGTCGAGAAATCTTGTTTGGTGACGACATTGTCCCACAATAGTGTATCTAACCAACTAGGATCCTCCTACTAGAGAAGCTTAGGGTCAACTCACATGGTCTCAACACACAAAGGAGTGTGTTTAATTTGCACAAGCTAAATTATTTTGAATCATCAAGTAGTGAGGAATCCATGGAGAATCCTGTTTTAATGAGGAAGTGGCACTGCGGCGAGAAGAGCACTTCTTCTCCAACATTATCTAGAGAGTTCATGGGCTTAGCCCAAGGAATCCTAGGATATTGACATGATCTTGAAAGGAAAGATCTACATGCTACCAAGGGACAATCATTGCAAGCTCAGACCAAGAAGTGAGCACTGAAAGACCTGGAAGTATAACACAACAACTAAGGGAGGAACCATCACTAGGGATGAGAAATCCTCAACCCATGGTACACATCATACTTCAAGAATATACGAAGGGATTCTATAAGCTCCCAAAGAACACGGTAGTATACTTCCCCCACTTCCAAACAGAACTAGAGATTGAGGAAAGAATGAGACAATTACAAGCCCAACTTAGAAATCCTAAACAAGAGAGAAGACCAGTTTAGATCTCCATAGGGAGTTGGGATAGAGAAATGTACTTTTGATACAGTAATACATGGGGAGGATTCTTCTAGTCTTAGGGAATTGAGGTATGAAGGTACTCTAAATGTGGTCAGCAAAATGCAAAGTAGAAGAAGAGCCGCCGCTCATGCGGCTGGAAGCATCTACCTCACAAAATCAGGGAAACCTGGGACATGAAAGGATCTTATCCCTTAACTAAGTCCATGAACAAGTGCCCGCAACTAGGCATCTAAGAAGAGAAAGGTCATAAAGATCAACAAAGGGGATAGCCATATGGTAAAGAATGGGTCCAGCAAGGGGAAAACCACCAATAATGTGTCATCCTCTACTGATGAGGAGAAGATGCTACCCCCAATCCCTCAAGCGAAAGAGAAAATTGACCCCAATTGGTTGCCCCAAAAGTTAGCTGAATACCCAAACCCCATCAAAGAGAAAGAAATGCTTAAGGCTGCTTAAGAGTTGGTTAAGGAATGTCAAGCTCAATTGGAGAAGGAACCTTGAGTGGTACACATGGCTACAGGTCCCCCTACGCTGAACTTTCTATCAAAAAAGGAAACTCAAAAGCTTGACAGAGGCCCCGACAACCAAGTTCCCCCTTGAATGTTAATGACAATCCCACAAGGATCGAAGCATTTAGATTCACCCTAGAGCATGAGGTTACCAAAATGGTTCAGAGCTTTAGAACCAGAGGGAAAAGCAACTTATGAAGATTTCAAGAAATTCTTTTTGATTGCTTATACCAAGACTGGTGCCAACAAGTGGAGCTCAGTGAACCAGCTTAATACTCTTAAACAAAAACAAGAAGAGACGATTCAAGAATATATCAACAGAGGTAAGTATCATTAACAGGTGTGAACCTAAAGAGAAACCTAGCTAGACACGATTGATCTCACTCTTCTTATAGGAGGTTTACAAAATGAAATATTGCAAGATATATTGTATCCTTCAACGAGTGTGCATTGGATGCCATTGATTACAATGATCCTGTTGTAGAGTATCTCAAAAACCTGAGGAATGATCACCCAAAAAGAACAAACACGGAAGCTCATACCCAAAAAAGCCTAATTACGAATAGGGAGGATCCAACTTAGGAACCAGCACCGCACCAAGTAGATCCTGTTGTAGAGTATCTCAAAAACGTGAGGAACGATCACCCAAAAAGAACAAACACGGAAGCTCATACCCAAAAAAGCCTAATTACGAATAGGGAGGATCCAACTTAGGAACTAGCATCGCATCCCAAGAGATATCTCGTAGGCCTTTCCTCCTTCATTTCTTCACAAATCCAAATTCCTATTGGTACCTTACTTCAAGGCAACTTAGGTTTATGGAAAGATTTGAAAGACTGGACGAAAGGGTGACTGGGAGAGCAAGGGTGGAAGAACCGGCAGAGCTAGGGAGCTGATAGTCATCAACTTCCAAGTGGATTGTGCCATCCTTTGCCTATTTCGGATGGGAAATGGGCTCACATTTCTATGGACTTCATTATGGGTCTACCAAGGACAAAGCATGGATGGGATCAAATATTTGTGGTGGTGAATAAACTCACCAAATTAGCCCATTTCATTGCTTCAAAGATCACTTATGGGGCCTCTCACATTGCCAAGCAATTCATGGAACATGTATTCAAGACTCAACAAATTAGACCATTTCACTGCTTCAAAGATCACTTATGGGGCCCCTCACATTGCCATGTAATTCATGGAACATGTATTCAAGATACATGGTTTTCCACTTAACATAGTTCGTGATAGGGACACCAAGTTCATGGGTACTTTTTGGAGGACATTATATGAGAACATGGGAACCCAAATCACTCCACCATCTACATCCTATTACCATCAAACGGATGGAAAAATGGAGTGCACAAACAAATGTCTTGAAGTGTACTTGAGACATTATTGTTATGATATGCAAACATCTTGGGATGAGTGTCTCTATTTTGCTGAATTTTGCCACAATTCAAGCAAGCATTTGAGTATTGGCATGTCACCTTTCGAGGATCTCATGGGTATCAAGTGCATGTGCAATCTATTTCCTTTTATGAGGACAAAATGGCTAATCCGTTGGCCAAGGACTCTAGTTGGAAAGGATGAGACAGCTTCTTAAACTTTGCACAAGGACAACATGAAAAAGGATCAAGAGATCATGAAGGCAAATGCGGATAAGCATAGGCGTAAGATGGAGTTTGAAGAAGGTGAATATGTGCTACACTACTAAAGCTTCCTAAGAGCTTTCACAACATACCCAAAGGGTCTTCCAATCCAAAATTAGCTCATAGATACTATGGTCTGTCCATACCAGGTAGTCAAGAAGGTGGGTGACTTGGCTTACAAGCTTGATTTGCCTTCTTCTACAAGAATTCATGATGTGTTTCATGTGTCCAACCTTAAGAGGTTTTTAGGCACTCTTCCACAAGATATTGAAGAGATACCACCCATGGATGAAGAAGGGGAGATCATATATGAGCCAGAAAGGATTATGGACAAGAGCACAAGAGGACAAGGGAGTTGAGGAATAGGAACATTGAAGAATTCCTTGTTAAGTGGAAGCAATTTCCCATGGATGAGGCTACTTAGCAATCTTCGGGGTATATGCAATGACATGGCTTACTTGAGGAAGGTGTTTCTGCATGATTTTTATGGAGAAAATCGACAGTACTTAGGATTATATTCATGCTGTAATTTTTGGATAGTTTTGGTGAGGTCCATTGTTGGGGTCGATGCTCTACTCCAACAAGCTTTATTGGTTATCACACAATGGAAAAATATGATGCAAGACATGATTGGCTAAGTGTATGCATCATTTGCAGCCTATTTCATGGAGTTTTCATGAAGAATCTATCAAAGAATTTCATCTACAGCAAGGGCTGCCACATAACAGTCCCACACATATGCATTGGTTGGAGATGAAGACTCATAGACTTCCTTACATTTGGAGAGTATATTTGGGGCCTTCACCACTTCCCATTGATTTCATTTTAGGCTATGTTGAATTGTAGATATCTCATATGATTTTGAGGACAAAATCTTTGGGAAGGGATGGTTTGTAATGAAGCAAAAGCTAAGGTCCAAAACATGTAAATAATAGACCATGGGCAAGGCTACTATAAATAGGGCCTTGGGTTCATTTGTAAGGATCTTTTAGTCATTCATATCTTGGACATCTACATGTTCTCTCGGCTCCTTTCTTGGAGATGGCCTTTCATGGTCTAGGGCTCATGGGGCAAGCTTGATAGCCATCCTTATGGTGAGAGGTTAAATCACTTAGGCCTTATACACATACCTTCTTTGCTACATGTGCGATTTCTTCTATTTTCATCATAATCTCAAATATTTCTCATATGTGTTTTGATGCCCATCAAATGGATGCTAGATTTGGACTTTATGTGTTGATTTCTTGACCTTTGGTCTAGATCCATTTCATTATTGCTTCTTCTAGAGTTTGCTTTTAGTGTCTCAATAAGGAAAGGATTACAAGAGTGCTAGAATGGCATGACAGAATTATTGTGATTCTAATCACTTTGATCATAATCTATTATGATAGGAGAATATGAAGACCTTTCTACATCAATGGTTTTGCCCATCATACGGGATGCTCTACATCTCTCGCGAACAGCATTCAAGATCCACGCCCATGCATTTGACAAAATGCCTCTTGACACAATGCTCAAGAAAAGTTCTTACAACTCCAATGGGGCCGAGTATGAGAACATCTGTGGTGAGGCTACAAAAAATGTAGGGCCATGTCATTAATGATGCAGGTCAAGCCTGTGGATAGATATAACAAGGTGCCTTTGAATAGAATTGCTAAGGTACATGAGGAGAAAGAGGACTGGGCCTACTATGTCCATAGAGAGATGGAGAACTACTTGAAGACCCACCAATACAAGATTTGCAACCCGTACCTACTCACCCAAGTTCTTAATCACGTGGCAAAAAGGCCTCTCCCCCCAGAGCCCGAACCAACGGAGCACATGCAACTGGCAGCATTGCTACCCCCAGAACAGCCAACACTAACAGTTGAAGACATGCATAAGGGGAGAAGAAGTGAATATGTAACCATTGATCTTTGCGGGCATGCACATAGCCAACCCTATGAGGTTTAACTTCTTGATGTGAAGCTACTAGGGGCTCACTCCACCACCACTTGTGTCACTCAAGTGGAGCTTCCATGTGCTAGGTAGAGCAACAAAAATGAAAGGAGCTATGGAAAGCTCAATCTCTACCTCAATACATTTATGTGTGCAAGGAGGGTGAGAGAGAGAGAGAGAGAGAGAGAGAGAGAGAGAGAGAGAGAGAGAGAGAGAGAGATAAAGGAGAAGGGAATGGAGAGGAGACGGAGAGCATAACCTACAAGCACACACACAATCAAGCAAGCATGCATGTATAAGCAAACAATATCACAACCAAGAGATGAGATCTCAAAGTTAAGCAAAGCACAAGACTTGATACATTGGACCCAAATGAAATTAGAGGGTCCTACGAGAGCAATCATGCTATTTCCATAAAAGATTCCTACACTAAAGCCTCTAGAGCCAATCTTAGAAGCATCTCATGAAGGTATCATCTCAAACCAAGAATCATAAAAAGGTCAACTATTAAAGGACCACTTAGGACAACAACATGAAAATAAGGAAGAGTAAAGAGCTTAGGACCAAAAAGGAAGCTAGCCTTTAGAGCTTGAAGGCACAAGAAACCTAAAAGTGCTACATGACCATATCCTGAGGGAATGGGATATTCATGAGAGATAGCTTCTGCTTAGAGTATCTACGATAGGAGAAAACATTGAAGGAAATGAATTAGAGTGGGTGTGGATGTCACACAACCAAAAGGAAACTCCTTGACCATGCATTTATACATAGGCTCAGGCGAAGAGTCACTGACCATAACCAGCATGCCTTTAATAAGGACAAAACTTAAGAAGAAACGGGAGCCTTGAGAGCAATCCTCTTTGCCCCTGTGGATGTCATGACAGTCAGGCGAAGAGTCACTGACCATAACCAGCATGCCTTTAATAAGGACAAAACTTAAGAAGAAACGGGAGCCTTGAGAGCAATCCTCTTTGCCCCTGTGGATGTCATGACAATCAAAAGGAAACTCCTTGACCATGCATTTGTACATTGACTTAGAAGAAGAGTCAATGACCATAGCCAGCATGCCTTTAATAACTTAAACAAGGAATGAGAGCCTTGAGAGCAACCCCTATGGACTACCTCTAACCTTCAAAAATTTCCCTCAAATTAATGGATGGCAATTCAGAAATGCCAATAGGAATCTTGAAAGAAGTGGAAGTAATGCCTTGTGTGGCCTAGCTTATGAGTATACATTTTTGCTATTATTGACTTTGGAAGGCCCATTAATTACATTGTAATTCATGGATAGCCTTTTATGCCATGTTGCCTAGCTTACGAGTATACATTTTTGCTATTATTGACTTCGGAAGGCCCGTTAATTACACTGTTATTCATGGAAGGCCTTTTACGTGCCAAATATAATGTTAATCATGATTGGGGAAGAGATGGCATCTACCTCTACCAAGAGGAAAGTTCCATTAAGGTAAACCTTAAGAACCATTCCTATAGAGATGTGGTCAGGATACATATCAGTGACTTAGACTTAGGTTCCAATATGATAGTGCTCTGCTAGCCTAAACTTATGTCATGTGAATTAGCACAGCTATAAAAGGTGTGAGCATGATACAAAAATTTCTATTGCTTCGCTTTTGTACCCCAAAGAGGAGGAAAATTGGATGTATGATAAGGAAACTTCTATTGCTTCACTTCCATTCCCTGAAAAGGAGGAAAATTGGATGCATCTATTAGCCATACAATGGACATGTGTCCTAGAACCATGGGAAGATGGAAAAAACATTGCTCCTATCACAACCATATCTTCTATACTCTTAAAACTAAAAGGGGTTGGACCAATTGAAAACCACAAAAGAAACAACTCCTAGAAAATGCAATGTTATACCACTCAGAGGTCTTCGTGCAAGCTTTAAACCAAGCTGGGGCCTTAAAGCCAATAGATAATGATGAACGCGATGAGGAGGTGTTAAAAGAACATTAGGCACTCCTCAAAGAATAGCAAAGAAGCTTCTTTGAGGAAGCTGAAAAAATCCCATACAAATCAAAATGAGGGACCCACCTAGCCTCAAGGATGAAGACAATTATTTGTGTTATGTTGAAGCCTTGAGAGCTATAGAGGATTTTTGTTCCAACTAGAAGGATCCAATAAAGAAACCAAGTCATGAAGTTTTGAAAGAGATCTTGAAATTTCTAAAGCTCTAACAAAAGATAATCCCATGGATTCACCCTTCGTTGATCATTGACTCCAAAAGGACTTCCAAGTCAAGACAAAGAAGATGGATCAAAACTAGATGTAAGGGAAAAATCAGGGAAGAAACTCAAGAAGTGAGTTCTAATAATAGTGACCAAGAAGAGGACTAGAGACAAGTCCCTTCACATTACAGGAACTATAATATTGAGAAGAAAGGTATGTGTACAGGAACTATAATATTGAGAAGAAAGGTGTGTGTACAAACACCAAAAAGAAAGAAACAAAAAGAAATGGGGGTGTCTTATGATGGACCAGAAGATGCCAAAACAAATTGACCTAGCACTACTAATGGAAGAGCCTAAAATGGTTTAAATCTCTAATGACTTAACCCATGAGGAGCACTACTAAAGGGAAGATCCCAAAATGGTTTGGATCTCTACTAATTTGACCCCTAAGGAGGAGACTAAATTAATGGAGTTATTCAAGTAGTACAGAGGTATATTTGCTTAGAGATATTCAGATCTCAAGGGAATCCCTCCAAAAGTCTGCCAGTATACAATTACACGAGTGGGCAATGTACGGCTAGTTAAACAAAAGCCTTACAAGTACAACGAAACCTATTCCAAGACCATACAGAAAGAAGTCGATAGACTTATTTTAGTAAGTTTCATATATGAGATTAAACATGTTGATTGGGTATCACTAGTGCTCATAGTAGGAAAAACAAACAGTAATATTCATGTATGCGTGAACTTGAAAAAGGTAAATATAGCCACCGGCGAGAGATCCTTCCACTGCCATATATTGAACATGTGCTTGAAAGGGTAGTAGAAAAAGAAGTTTATAACTTCGTAGATGGATTTTTGGGATATAGCCAAAGTATCCATAGATCCCAAAGAGACCAACATAAAACCGCCTTTGCTACTACAGAGGATGGGACCTTCACATATAAAGTAATATCATTTTGACTCACAAACATGCTAGCTACACTGCATATAAGGATTTTCTCCATAAATTCTTAGAGATATTCAAGTATTACCTTTGTGTGAACTCAAAGTTGAGAAGAGAGCATATCCCTCATCTATGGTGGCAAGTGTTCAATAGATGCTAGTACTATAGGCTATGCAGCATAAACCCAAAAAAGTGTAAGCTCATAGTTAGGCATGGTAGAATCCTAAGACATATAATGTCCAAAAATGGGATCACAACCAATGAAGGAAAGACGTGAGTTATTATAGAACTCAAGAGGCTTGAAAGCCCAAAGGTTTATGGGACACACGAGGTATTATAAAAGATTATTCATGTATATAGAAATTGCAAGAACTCTATTACCCTATTTTTCTACTTCATATTGGATAGAGGAAGCATTCCATAATCTACAACAAGCTTTTATCTCAGCTCTAATTCTGAGAGCATGAAGTTGGGATATTATCTTCCATGTGCACATTGATGCATCAGCTTATGCCATAAGATGCATATTAAGTCAACCTAGAGAAAAGAACATGGATTTCCCAGTTTTTTATGCAATAGATAGTTAAATGAGCTATAGAAGAACTATACGACCACCCAGAGAGAGGGTTTACCAATGGCTTGTGCTGTAAAGAAGTTTCACCATCATAAATAAGTTTGTATTTTATGTTGGTTGACACTCTTTCGATTAATCTTGGCATTAAGATGTTGCTATGCATCAACTATTATGCTAGATAAGCCAAAAAACACCCTGAAAAAACCAAAAACATTATTTTTTTAAAGATTCCCTTTGGAATTTTCAAGTCGTTTACCAGACTAGAAAGAGGGGATTATGTGACACACACTACTTGAGCTAAATAAAGGAGCTATCAAGGGTACAAATTCTCTTGTAAGAGGGTATAAAGTGGAGTGAAAACCCTTGCTACACCTAGAAAGTACACTAAAATCGACGCCAACTACCTTTAATGTGTTTTCAAATTGCGGATCCCGAATTCAAATCACTAATCCCTGTTAGGTTTAAATTGTTAATCCCTATTAGGTTCAAATCGCGTATCCCTATTAGGTTCAAATCATCAATCCAAGCCCACAAATTAGGATCGATTGTTGATCCCAAGACTAGATCATCCTCTAGATCGCACGATCCAAAATCCACATCACTACCTATCCCATATCGTTGACCCCAAAACCAAATCATCCACAAATCCAGATTGATCGATCCCAAATCCAAATCATCCATTTCTAGATCGTGTGATCCAAAATCCACATCATTGCCTATCCCAGATCATCAATCCAATATTCAAATCGTTCTTGGATCGGATCATCCTTGATTCGAATCATTTATTTTGGGACCATCCCAATTTTCAGATGGCCTGTGATCCGAATCATCGATCCAAGATCCAGATCGTTGTTCCAAAAAATCCAGATCTAGATCACAGATCTGATAGAGCTAAGAAACTTGTCAAAACAAAAAGTTCATACTTGCATTGTCCATATGCACCTTGCACCTTTTTCATTTGTACATCTATTTGTTTATAGTTTTGTTGTTGAAAGTTCTTTAAAAAAATACAAAACATCAAAAAACCACCGACAAAAACTTCAAAAACTCACCCCAAAAAAAGACTCAAAAAGCTAAAAACATTGAGAAAGCAATAGAAAACCCTAAGACAAAAAAACAAAAAACATTAAGAAAGCAATAGAAAACATCATGAAATTTAAAGAGAACTAACCAAGTGATTACGATGCTCAATCATGTGCTTATGCATTTATGGTCACAGGCCAAGTCATTACTCAAACCTATTTAAACCTGACCTTCCCATGTTTAGAGTTAACCTCTCTAGTTACGCCAGACACTAGCTGAAAAAAAAGCAGACCAAGAGTCCTTCAAATGGAAGAGACTAGATCAATACTCTAGAGTATAAACCTTGTAGAGCTCCCACTAGTAGGAATGGAATCAAGAGAGCATCAGCTATTCGTCTCAGTGAATCAAGAAGTACTGAAGGGCTCATGTAGTTCGCCAAACCAGAGAAAGATAATTGGTTATTGAGAATGCAAGGGTATGAGGCATAAGTTCAAATACTTGTGAAACCTATGGTGTTATAAATTATGGTCATGAGACTGCTAAAGTTCTTATCTACATTGACCATAATGAGGTACTCTTGGGAACGATGGTCACTTCCGACATTAACAGAGGTTGTAAACCAGAGATCCTTGACAACCCAAAAGTCATTTTTGCTATGTGTGATGTACATGAATTCTATGTAGATACGAAAGGAAGCATGTATATCCCCATCTAAAACTCCTCCAATATCACGTTGTTTTTGGAGTACCAACTGGAGCAGAAGGACCTCATAGAGCCCTTGAAACATTATCTAAACAATAACAAATATACAGATTAATGGAAAGATTAAGGTAGGTTTGGTAAAAATTAAAAAGAAAACTAATGTACACTAATTACCTAATTAACCTGATTAATGGCAAGATTAAGCTAGGTTTGGTAAAAATTAACAAGAATACTAATATACATTAATTACCTAATTAACCTAAGACTTATGCTCATGATAGTGATAAAAATAACCAAAGGCATAGATAACCTACCTCAATCACACTTGGGAGAGCTTGCTCTTCATTGCATCACTCCCTGAGACAAAGAATGGATCAAAATAGTAACAAAAAATAACAAAAACTTGTAAGGGTTAGTAAGAAAACCTAGTCTAATCATATAAATCCACTCATATACACTCAATAAAGCCTAGTCTAATCATGAAAATCCACTCATATACACTCAAATCATACTCAATAAACACTCTAATCAACTTAATGCACTACTTTGGAACTAATTTCCTCAACATTAACCAAGGATTTGCATCCAAGGGCATGATTAAGTGAGAATAATGGAGGACTTTTGAGAAGAAGATGGCTTTACTTCCTTCCCTCATCCAAGATTTACCCTTGTATTTGCATCCAAGGGCATGATTAAGTGAGAATAATGGAAGACTTTTGAGAAGAAGATGGCTCTACTTCCTTCCCTCCTCCAAGATTAGTCCCTCCCAATAGTACCATTTATTCGTGTCAAAGAACCTTCTTGCCCTCATGTAAGTGCCAATCCCTCTTGTTTGAAACCTTCATCTACTCTCAATCCTACATGACAACCCTTCCTATGGCAATGGTTAAGCTAGAAAGCTCAAACCACTCTCCACTCTTCTCTACCTCAATCACTCTCTCACTCAAGCTTTCTATTTACACACCGAAAGCACTCACATAAGCTTGGAAACCACCAAGAGGGTAAGAGTACAAGAGAAGAAGAAGAAAGTTTTTTACAAGTGAGAATACTTGTTCCATTCACATTAACAAAAGTCGTATACATGGGGCTCTGCCCAACCACCCAACTCAAGTGGGTGCCCTCTACTAATATATAGAAGCCTTATGGGGCTAGGCATTTGCTACATCACTTGGGCCAATGCTTATACATGATGAATCAATATTAAGCTAGAGGCAAGGAATTAAAGTACACGAAAAGTGTGAACACTCACCTTTTGGCATAAGCAAAAGGAGTTTTCTGAGGTGTGTACATAAATCTTAAGCCAAGCTTGGCTAAACGCATCCACACAAATCAATCATGTTTAATCACCATGATTGTGCGCATATGAAGTTGAAACAAGATGCTTGAACCATGCACCCCCGAGTACGCATATGAAGTCAAAATAAGGTGCTACTTCTCCCGAACCACGCACCCCCCTAGTGTGCTACTTCTCCCTAACCACGCACCCCCCAGGATTTTATGACACTTTGGAGAAGAATTACTTAAACTCAAATACAAAAATTAATAGAACATAGACTTTGCACAAATTGAAGACCAAAACCTTACGTAAACAATTCAACAAAATAGCATGAACCATGAAAGCTTGAAAATAGAGAAGAAGTCACCCCATCGACACATGGTTGGGTTCAATCTCCCCTGGATGAGTGTGGCCCATCATACCGCTCACCCATATTTGAATATATTGATACTTGCTTTTACAAAAAGCTACTCCAAATATAAAGCCTAATAGCTTTTTGAGTCTTTGAGCGTGCAAGCTCCTTCCAAAAATATTGCAAGTCTAATTATAGAATCTTGGGCCTACCAAAAGCATAAAAATACTATTTGGTATGTATAAAGATTTGAGGCCATCCAAAAATATAAATGCCAAATATGAAAACCTAAGAGGTGATCATGTGTCTTCCAAGATATCTCATTTAGGTCCAACACATGTTCCACCCGTGACTAACGTATAGTCTACCACTGAATCATCGCCAACACCAAAATAATATTAGTCAGTACACACAGTCGATTAAACACATTAATCTTGACTATAACATACCAGCGCACACAACTGATTAAGCACATTAATCCTGGAAAATGATATAAATAAAAGGTGTATCACATACACAAATACTGACCTAATCTACATACTTCACATATAAATAAAAGGCACATCCCATATATAAATATTGACCCAATCTACATACTTCACATATGGAATTAAAATAATGACATCGCCCACATTCTTATGTGAAAGCAATGATTGCATGGGCGTCCCTACTTGACCATAGAGTTCATGAATAACATTCCCTCTTGATCGGGTTACACTTGACCATAGAGTTCATGAATAACATTCCCTCTTGATCGGGTTACAATTGACCTCAATTGTGTGTATGGTATGAGTCAATGAGATTCTAGTAAGAACGGAAAAACCTTTCTGGCATCCATTTAGCATCTTCAAGGGGATGGTTCTTGAAGGTCACAAGATGCTTGACATAAGTGTTGCTAGTGCATGTAGTGGTGGTCTCATGGTCAATAATAGACTCAGGTTCCATACGTTCTCTTCATCTACTAATTTGATAGCTTCTTCTAGTCGATGGTGACTTCTTCTCTATTTTCAAGCTTTCACGGTTTGTGCTATTTTGTTGAATTATTTACATAAGGTTTTGGTCTCTTCAATTTGTGTAAAGTCTATGTTCTATTAATTTTTGTGTTTGTGTTTGAGTAATTCTTCTCCAAAGTGTCATAGAATCCCGATAGCATATGAAGCCGAAATAAGAGGCTACTTCTCTTGAACCATACAACCCCCCAATGTTACATATTTTCCCTCTAAAGGTTGACTCCCAAGCATATTTTCCCTTTAAAGGCTAATTCTTAAGCATATCCAGACACCTTGGTTAAAATCAAGGTCGTGACTTCAAGGGACACCACATAAGAGACATAGAGTTGGAGGTCCGCGTTGAAAAATTGACAACTGATGATGGTCTCAGATAATAGGGTGGATTGTAGATGCAACCAATAAAATCGTGTAGCATGTAGCAAGGCCTCTGTATCGTTTCTTTTAGTGACTTTAAGAAACACACTTTTATATTTGTACACTAGAAATACAGCTGTAGAGATAGAGAGTTGACATGAGATTTTGTCCCAACTACCAGCTTACGGGCCCCCTCTCATAACAAGCAGGAGTATTTGCTTTATCCTTCAAACATACACTATTATTCTCTTAAACAATGATCCTTTCCACTATGTCAAGTTCTTACTCCTCCTTTCAAAGCCTATGCTTCTCCACTTAAACATTAAGTAGATTTCCATGTCACTGTCACAATCCAATGCCTACACATTACCACATGTACTCCCTCCATTTAATAATATGGAGATGAAGAGAGTCCTCTCTCTCTCTCTCTAACATTACCACATGTACTCCCTCCATTTAATAATATGGAGATGAAGAGAGTCCTCTCTCTCTCTCTCTCTAACACACACACACACACATGCACACACGCACACACACACACACACATCTCTTTCTCTCTGGGGCACAACAAGAGTGGAAATTGCTCTCTCTTTGTTGTGTATAGAAGAGAGCCATCTCTCTCTCTCTCTCTCTCTCTCTCTCTCACACACACACACACACACACACACACACACACACACATGCACGCGCACACACACACACACATGCATGCATGTACACATGCACACACACACACACACACACACACACACACATAACATCTCTCTCTGTGGGGCACAACAAGAGTGACAATTTCTCTCTCTCTTTGTTGTGTGTATATAAGAGAGCCATCTCTCTCTCTCTCTCTCTCTCTCTCTCTCTCTCTCTCTCTCTCTCTCTCTCTCTCTCTCTCTCTCTCTCTCTCTGTGAAAGCCATTAAGCTTAAGGGTGCTTTGAGGAAGGTCCCAATTGTGCGATGACCAAGGGTGAGGCAAGGGGGCATCAAATCAAAGAGCAACAATTGGTAAGGCAGGATCATGGCGGTGCTTGGGAAAGTGGCGCACAAAACTAACTGAAGTACCTTATATTAATATGTGATGTCATGCAGTTTTGTGAATATGCAACCTTTAGTAGTTTTGTGAATGCATTATGACACGTAAGAAAGAGACAAAACCTAACTCCATTTAAACCATGTTTAACCTAATACATGTGCCACATAAGAAAGAGACAAAACCTAACTCCATTTAAACCCAGAGTCTAGTCTATGGGTGAGAGTGGGAACGTGGCCTTTCATTTCACTCGTGCATGCATATTGGGACACACAATTGGTGTATGTTGTGCATGCAAAGCTTGTCACCTTAGCAATGGGAGAGAAGTGGATGCAAGGGTTGGGTGAGGCCTTGGCGCTCGAGGAGGTTTGCAATTGGGGAGATTGGGACCTGCAAGATAGCGAAGCCATGAAGCATTCCCGTGAAGCTGAGGAGGAAAGTGTGGATGTGAAGAGGAGGTATATTGACTGGGTAGCGGGTAGAATGGGCCCTAGCGTCTCTGTCGACTAGTCATCTGTGAGACAAAGGTATGTACAAGGGTCCTTGTTTGCTGAACTGGTAAAAAGGCAGGTGAATGTGTTCTCAATATATAGTGTTATTCTGTTTTGTTCAGGTAGACCTCCTTCTAAGGTAGAGCTAGGAAGATGGCTACAGGAAGATGTTTTCCATGAAAAGCTGGCATTGCATATTTTTTTATCTTGGAAAGGGCTTCTTTAATGTGCTATTTTCTAAGGGACAGGCTGTATCTGATCTTTTTGTAAGGGCGCCTTTGTTTATGGGTTTTAAACTTGTGCATGATGTACTTTAGACCCTCTTTTTTATGTAAATAATAGTTTAAAAGAATCCTGCCCGGTGCGGCTTGAATTGGTTGGTCTCCCTCCCTGGCTCCGACTAGTGCTTAGGGATTTAGACAAATCTTTGGCCCCCACTTTGTATATCCCCAAAGAAGAAGAGTCTAGCTGACAAGCGAATAGAGTCTACGTTTCTTGGAACACTAGTATTAAGACTCCTAAGACTATGGAGGTTGAATTGGGAGAATTTGGGAAATTAGTATTGGCTTTAAAGTTTGGTCCCTTTCATGGTGCTTGTTTTAAGTGTGGTGCCATTGGTCACATAGGCGAATTCTATGGGAATGGGCTTTAGGAGAAAACGTACAGTGAGGGTAAAGAGGTTGTGGATTTAGAGGGAGAAATGAAAGTAGACAATGTAGAAACTGCTAATAATCAGAAGAGGATAAGGGGAAAGGTCTATCAGATCCCCAGGGAAGTAGACAAACAGAAGGGGGTGGACCAAGGTTATGGAGAAAATAAAAAATAAATCTAGTCTTAGATTAGCCAAGGAAGTAGACATACAAAAGAGGGGTGGGGACCACCTGGGGATTAGCCTACCAAAAAAGGATGGTGGCCTTGGGATTTTACACCTTCCTACTCGCACTGGCCATAATTTCTCTGCTTCTCCCCAAATGTTTACTTCAGGAGGAAGTTTGGTCTAGAATGCTCAAAGAAGTGGTGGAAGATTCTCATGTCCTCCAGAAAGGCTGCTAGTTGGGATTAAACTAGAAACAAGCTATTCTCTTTTGTTACCCTTAAGATTTCAAACTCCCCCTTTTGTAGATTTTTAAGTAGTAAATGGAAGGAAGCATTGAACTTGTCCTATTGGAATTGTTGCTTCAGAGTCATTGGCAATTATTTTCTCAGCTTGGGGATCTGGTGGTCCCATAACTTTAAGCCTCCCTTGGCCCTCCTTGATGTTCCTCTCAAATAAACTGAATAACATAGGTCTAAGAAGACTGGTTGATTGTTGGGACTGGTCCTTGGTAGGATGGAAAGAGATGGATCAGTTAGTCACAGATTTTGGGCTGCTATCCAGAGAAAGACATCTAGTTGGACAAATGTTGACAAAATTACAGAAAGTGTGGGTATCCATTGCTTTTGATGACTCTTGCTGAATAAAGGACTGGATGTGGTTTAATGGTGTGAAATTGGACAAAGGGTTAGCTAAGTTCCTTTATCTAGAATTGAGGAAAACTGAAGTGAATACTGAATATTGAATAGAGCTTGGAAAGTTAAATGGAAAGCAGGTACTTGGAGGAAGAGTTGGAAGCTTATTTGGGAGTCAAACACTCCCTTGAAATTTTAGGTTTTTCTATGGAGAGTTTGCTTGCTATCCCTTCCCATTGGGACTAAACTCCTTCAAAGAAATTTCACTTTAGGTTGATGTCCCAGGTGCTGATGAGCACTGGAGGATGGAAGGTATGCATTCTAGGAGTGCCTTACTAGGGGAACTAGGGCTAAAATTAGAAAATGGGTTGCTAAGTCCTTAGGTGTTCAAGGTCTCTGGGGGGATTGGGTTCTAGGTAGGGGAGTGGTCTCTGAAGAAGTTACTAACCTACTCTTTAATATTATTAGATATGGCTGCTTATGGGAGATATGGGTTTCTAGAAACAATATTATGTTTTAGAAGAGAGGGAATACTGGTTTTAATGTCACTGAACTGATGTATAAATGTACTCATCTATGCTGGTATGTATACTATGCTAACAAATTAAATAATGCTAACACTTTTTAGGCAATTCACTCTCTGCAGTCTGGGATCAGCTGATCTATTGACTCTTGTACATGAGGTTGCCATGTTGCCTAACATCTGGTTGTAGGATCATTCTGGACTTCATGTGAAGACTATGCCTCCCAAATTTGGGCCAAGAAAAAGATGGTATCTCAAGGTTAAACATCTTGTCTACACATTTGTGACTAACCTACTCTTTAATATTATTAGATATGGCTGCTTATGGGAGATATGGGTTTCTAGAAACAATATTATGTTTTAGAAGAGAGGGAATACTGGTTTTAATGTCACTGAACTGATGTATAAATGTACTCATCTATGCTGGTATGTATACTATGCTAACAAATTAAATAATGCTAACACTTTTTAGGCAATTCACTCTCTGCAGTCTGGGATCAGCTGATCTATTGACTCTTGTACATGAGGTTGCCATGTTGCCTAACATCTGGTTGTAGGATCATTCTGGACTTCATGTGAAGACTATGCCTCCCAAATTTGGGCCAAGAAAAAGATGGTATCTCAAGGTTAAACATCTTGTCTACACATTTGTGGCCTTCATTGAGAATCCCCTCCAGTGGTCAAGGTGTGGACTCGCAGATATGTATTGGAAAAGATGCCTCCTAAAGGCTACACTATTGAAGTAATGATGATTGCCTGCATGCAACTTCGATATCATGTATCTTGGAGCCAATCTTCTTGTGTGTGGGAAGATGATAGATGGGACATGTTATCCAATCTAGGACCCAAGGTCTTTTGAACTTTTTGTAAAGCTATAATTACCTTTCTCCCAAAAAGAAAAAATTAAACCATGTTTAACCTTACAAATTCAAAATAGACGGCCACATAAGAAAGACACAAAACCTAAGTCCATTTCAACCATGTTTAACCTTACAAATCGATGCCCATTAAAGCCCCATTTCCCTGCAGACCTATTTCTCAACAAGAAGGAGAAGACGGGTCCGACAAGTGTACAAGCAGCTGCAGCCGAGAATGTGGGCGACGAAGGCTTCGAGCCTCATTACAACCATCGTCAGCGGCAAGGGTAGCAGGCTAGGGTTACATCCTGCCATCTTGGCATCCCCATTCTCCTCGAAAGGGAGCGACGCATCTCCACCTGCTTCGGGCCCTGCCCCATTTGATCCTCACAGGCCCTGCCATGGCCAGGCTCGAAGCTTCTCCTCTGCCGCAGGCGTCCCGCCCCGACAGCCCCCCGTGAGTGCAGCCGTCCCCGCCGCTGCCCCTGGAACGGATTACCTCTCACTCTTCCAACCCACTTACGGAAACGCCCTCACTGGACTCGGCGCTTTCTCTCCGGGTAAGCTAACTTTCGTTTTCCTCCAAACGCAACGCGTTTGTTGCTCTACACCATGCTGCCGAGCTCTGCATGCTTGCCACCGTACGAAAATACATACCGTACAGTCTCACGGCAGTTGCAAAACTGTATGGCTGCAGTTTCTACATAAGTCGGGCATTTAATAGCAGTTTGTGAGGGCATCTACTTGGTACAAGTCAAATGCATGATTGAAATATCCCTTTTTTTTTTGGATGGGGGTCCACAGCATGGATCATGATCTCTTTTCTCGTACAGTGGGTGGCGATAATTTTCGCCTTCATAGGTGGGGAACTAATTTGTAAGGGACTATACACAACACTGCCGGCCCATCGGACGGGGAAGATATCCGGTCCTTGTGGGTGGCCTTGATGCCATCCTTTTGATGGGTGTGGAGCTAGTCTATAAAGCCCCTTATTGGGTTTCTGTCAAAACAAACTAGCCTAGACACTATGCGCATCAACTAGCCCAATAGGGCAACCTTGTCACGTGGTTTCTCGCATGACTCCTACCTATTCCCATTTAATCATTAGGATTCCAGGGAATATGTGGGTTAGATCTCTCTTTCTCTCTCTCTCTCTCTCTAAGTTGGTTTATTGGTTTAGCTGGCAAGTTGTAACATTGGATTAATTAGCAAGTTTCAAAGGTGGCCTGCCTGGCCATGTGTAGTGCAAACACATCCTTGGCAGCTTTGCAGCGCAATCAGGCATTGTGGCTACTGCCTGCCTGCTTTTCTGTTTGTGTCATGTGCACATATGGACATGGCAGGTTTCCATCCGGGCTAAACCCTGATTAGGCAACAGATAAAACAATAGGATTAGCATTAGCAGCCAAGGACCAGGCCAGGACCCTGTTGGGCCAGCATGAGGAGCAGTTGGCCAGATGGGAAAATTCACATGTGTGAAGGCGCGTCAGTATTGACTGGATACGCAGGTCGTGGGGCAGGCCGTTAGCGTGAAGGACTAAATCTGGCCCTGCCTTTCTATGGGCCGACAACATGCTGTTCCATCAGCCTCATTCATCTCCCCCCTTTTTTGCAGGTCAAAGGGCAAAGATAGGGTCTTTATGTTTCCCTTTTTGGAAAGCCAAAGGCCACAGATTTGTACAGCTTTTGAACTATATAATATACTGAAAATACAGCTCTCTCTCTTTGTCTTTGTTGGTGATTTGCACAGCGTGGTAATAAGGCCCTTTCTCTATCAATTGGCTTGAATTGGTTGTATTTGGTTAGTAGAGGTGAAGTGTGTCTTATTGTCCTCCTATGAGGCTACCTTTTTCCAGTTGCATAGTCTTATGAGCAATAGAACGAATGTGCTTAGTTTCCTAACATGTACACAACTAAAGAAACAGTTCTTTTGTAATCCTGGCAGTTTGTCAAACAAATTGGCCCAACTCGATGGAATTTACATTTCTTTAAAATATGCAGCCCTCATTGCACTCAATGAGGTCAGACGTGGTTGACGCCAGCGTCACCACGAAACGTTTCAAGTCCGAAACGTGGAAGTTCAACCTGAAACGTGTCACTCTGTGACGCACCAACTGAAATGCCGGACCGAAATGCCTTAAAAGTAGTATAAAAATCTCAAAATTACTCACATAATACATTACCACGAGTGATAACACAAGTATAAAAGACATCTCTACTATTAATATTTAAGCTTCAAATCTCAAAACGTTTCACTTTGAAGGTTTTAGTGGGCGTTTCATTGAAACGATTCACGCATTTCAAAGGTTTCAAGCTGCCTGAAACGTGTTTCATGGTGACCATGGTTGACGCATTCAAAGCATCTGTTAAGGCTTCTACATTTTGCCAAAGATGTGCAGCTCACCCGTCTCCCTCCCTCCAATGCCCCACACGACACACACAAAAGTATCTATGTGTAGTTGACAATGGCTATGAAGCAAAATGCAGGTATAAAGAGCCTGTTGATGTCGATGTCGAGGCACAAGACCTTTGATGTCGAGCACACCACGGGGATAACCCACAAGTATCTCTCACCGGGCTAGTACCAGATCCGATATCCAAATCCAATAAATCCCAAGTCCAATGAATCCAAATCCATGTCCAAATTCAAATCCAAATCCCAGTCCAAAATCCAAGCTCCATGTCTAAGCTCTGTGTTCCATGTTCACGTCCAAGCTTCATGCCCAAGCTCTATGTCCAAGTTCTTCATGTCTATGCTCAAGTTCAAGTTTCCATGCCCAAGCTCTATGCCCAAGTTCCATATCCAAGCTCTAAATCCACTCGCTCATCCCATGAATAATCTCCACAATTCCTATAGCCTTGTTGATGATGAAAACCCTAGAGAAGCGCTTTCTGGCAAGAAAATTGATATAAAACCTGTTTGAATGGTTTTCGGGTAATAAAAACCTCCAAAAAGCAGTTTTTAGGGTTTTTTTAGCAGTTTCAGGGTTTCTAGAATTTTCAGGGTTTCTGAAATTTTTTGTTCGTACAGCTGTACGAATCCGTACAGTCACAAAAAGATGGCGACGTGGCACTGCAGCTGCTGGAGGCGCTCTGAAATCAGTGGGGTAGCGATGAAAAACTCCATGATTTGGTTCATAGATGATGAAGAAGATAATCTCCACGCTTGAATGAAGATGGCAATGCGATGAAGAGGTTCTTCTTCAACTTGATGCTCAAGAGAGGCTCATGCTTCTTTTATACTTGGGGAAGCCTTGCTTTTTGCCAAAAAGTAATGCTTTTTCTTTGCTTTTGTCTTTTGTGCTTTTACAACTTCAGGGCCTTGCTTTTTGGCCCTAGAGTTGCTTTTAGGTTTTTGGTTCGGCTTAGTCTCCTCTTTCCAATGGTGCCCTTGGCTCGTGGTCAACCTTGTTTGACTTTTTGCTTTTTGTTGCTTTTTGACCAAGAATGGTGCTTTTTTGTAATCAAACCTTATGGACCCTGTTCCCATGTTTTCTTTCATCTGTCTGGTGTCCGAGCATGGATTTCATCATGTGAAATAGAGCTAGGAGGGCCAAATAGTTACATTCCCTCCCTCTTACATCGGAGTTGTCCTCAACTGGGGACCGCAAGTGTTCCAAGCATATCCATATCTTCTAAGTACATCCATGTCCCTGGTATATCCATATGTTCTTGGTACATCAAGTACATTCATACGTTTCAAGGTTCTAGCCCCATCTAATGAGCTTGTGTATCTGGTCTTTCCCCACATCTGTGGTGTCATCTGCTCATCTGGCAACATCTCAATGCCTTTTCTTTGATCAATAGCTTTGTTCTTGATGGTACTTCTTCATGGCTTGTCATGTGTTAGAAAAAGAAATAAACGCATACTTATCTCTTGCAAAAACTAGACACAAGCTAGTCAACAAACAAGTATGCATCATTCGCGTCTATTGGGTATTCTAGGTACTGGCCAGGTAGTTTGGAGCCCAATGGACTATCGCATGCCATAAATCCAATGTCCATACATCAAAAACAGCACACAAAGTCAAAGAAATTCAAACATACATCAGTATGCAATGCACAAGTAATGATCCTCCTGTTCAAGGATTGTCCTGTCTGGTTTCATCGAAACCGTACTGAGCCATCTGGCTACTAAGACCGCTCAGACTATCCTCAAGGCCATCTGGTGACTAGGACCGCCCGAGAGTTCATCAATAGTCATCTGGGCCATATGGTCACATTGACCGCCCAACTATGAAATCCAGTACAATCATCTGGGCCATCTGGTTGCAATGACCGCCCGACTGTGAAATCCAATAGTCATCTGGGCCATTTGGTCGCAATGACCGACCGACTGCGAAATCCAATACAGTCATCATCTGGGCCATTTGGTCGCAATGACTGCCCGACTACAAAGTCCAATATATCTGGCATCGTTGCCTCTCATATAAAAATCTCGTTTTGGCATCGTTGCCGTCCAATTGATCATCTGGCATCGTTGCCTCCCATATACAAATCTTGCTCCTTGGGCTATCGGGCATTGTTGCCACCCAAACTAGAGCATGTCCAAATAACCATTATAAGCATAATAATGATCAATTTCAGTCCAATATATATACAGTGAGTGAAGAGGGCTAGAGGTATGATCCCTCCCTCTTGAATCTGTCTTGATCGCAAGACGTCTATATCTGTACTTCAAATACATCTCGACCAACCACTTCCTCAATGCTCATAAGCTCGAAGTATATCTGGATAGTCCTAGAAGTACTCCTCTGGCATCCATTTCACGTCCAATAGCAAATAACTCTTGAATTCCAAGAAGAACTCTTTGACCACTGTCTTTTCTTCTTTTCTCACAGAATGAAACACAATTTGTTCTGGCTCTTCCACCCCTGGTGGATTCTTCAAAACAAGTTCCTTTGGGGATAACCTGTACATGGTTTCAATAAATTGTCATGGAAAACATTATATATCTTCCAATGATCTGAAAGGTCCAACTGTTAACATACATGGTTGATCTTCTTGGTATCCTAAAGGGCCATATACCATCATTCCCTGACTTTGGCAATCCAAAGATAAAATCCATAGCAATATTCTACCATAGTCATTCAATGGGTGCAATAATCTTGTTGGTGTTTGTGTCGATCAAACTTGACCTTCTGGCAAAACAAACATTCTCGAAGCATAAGGTTCAATGTCTTTCCTCATAGTAGGCCAATAGAAATAGCTCTCGAAAGCTTGAAGTGTAGTTAAGGTTTCTCTATGTCCCATGTATGAAGGAGCATGGCACTCTTCCATTACTTTGGCCTCAATTCCTTGTGTCACATAAATGGGTTTGTATCATAAGAAAACCCTTCATGATGACATAAAAAGTCACCAAAGTTCTATTCTGCAATCTGTTCCAAAACATCTTTGAAATCCTCTTTGGTAGCATAAGGATTCTTCATCAAAGTGAAATCCATATGGTAACCCATAGAAACCGCATGGCTCAAGGGTCTCCGAGATAATGCATCTGCTTCCTTGTTGGCTTTGACATTCATCGGCCACAACATGGCCTGCTTGGTTCAAGACTGCTCCAATGCAATCTTCTCATGTTCAACCACAAAAAAAAAAGTCTAGAATATCCAACATTGGTCCTTTGCAGTGACAGACTCAACCACGTGTCCAAGAGATAAAAATATAAAGAGAGAGGGGAGAGAGAAAAGGGGACGGGGATCTTGCACAATACACCACATTGAGCAGGGAACAGGCACCGCCTCCTTTCCTGAATTTATTCAGGAACAATCCATGGGCACGTTGGCCAGGATCAATACAATCAATGAATACAAAACAAACAGATATGCCGATGTAAGATATCCAAGTCGATGTCGATGTCGAGGCACAAGATCTCTGATGTCGAGCGCACAACGGGGATGACCCACAAGTATCTCTCATCGGGCTAGTACTAAATCCAATATATCCCAAGTCCAATGAATCCAAATCCAAGTCCAAATTCAAGTCCAAGTCCAAGTCCAAATCCCAGTCCAAAATCCAAGCTCCATGTCTAAGCTCTGTGTTCCATGTTCACGTCCAAGCTTCATGCCCAAGCTCTATGTCCAAGTTCTTCATGTCTATGCTCAAGTTCAAGTTTCCATGTCCAAGCTCTATCCCCAAGTTCCATGTCCAAGCTCTAAATCCACTCGCTCATCCCATGAATAATCTCCACAATTCCTATAGCCTTGTGGATGATGAAAACCCTAGAGAAGCTCTTTCTGGCAAGAAAACTGATATAAAACCTGTTTGAATGGTTTTCGGGCGATAAAAACCTCCAAAAAGCAATTTTTAGGGTTTTTGGAATTTTCAAGGTTTCTGAAATTTTCTGTCTGTACAGCTGTACGGATCCGTATAGTCACACAAAAAGATGGTGATGTGGCATTGCAGTTGCTGCAGGCGCTCTGAAATCAACGGGTAGCGATGAAAAACTCCATGATTTGGTTCATAGATGATGAAGAAGATAATCTCCACGCTTGAACGAAGATGGCAATGCGATGAAGAGGTTCTTCTTCAACTTGATGCTCAAGAGAGGCTCATGCTTCTTTTATACTTGGGGAAGCCTTGCTCTTTACCAAAAAGTAATGCTTTTGCTTTGCTTTTGTTTTTTTATTAAATATTATCAATAATAGCCAAAGTTCTTGATTTATGCTTTTACAACTTCAGGGCCTTGCTTTTTGGTCCTAGAGTTGCTTTTTGAGAAAGCGGCTTTTAGCTTTTGGATTCGGCTTAGTCTCCTCTTTCCAATGGTGCCCTTGGCTCGTGGTTAATCTTGTTTGACTTTTTGCTTTTTCTTGCTTTTTGACCAAGAATGGTGCTTTTTCGCAATCAAACCTTACGGACGCTGTCCCCATGTCTTCTTTCACCTGTCTGGTGTTTGGGTGTCAAAACCCCATAGGATCTCCTCGTAGAACGCTCTTGGTTCGAGACTCGAAACCTGCAAACAAACCAAACAAACAAGGAGGAGGGGCAAGCCTGACTCACCTCCCAACCATGACAGCCGTGGGCAAGCCCACAGACTTGGCTGTCCCCACCGAGCCACGAGTTGAGAGCCACGAGCTGAGCTAACTTGATGGACGTATCGACCAATCTCTACCTCGTGACGTCCCATTCCGCCACCAAGCTACCCTCGCGGGCCTCGAGACTGTTGCCGGCCTGGGCTACATGAAGCAGGTGCATGTCTGCACTAGATCCAGGCTCCAGACCATAGAGCTCTCACAAGTCATGCGAGACTCTATATGACTAATAACTAACCTTGGCCATCCTTTTATAGGCTCTTGGCTGGTCTTCGGGCGTCCACACTTGGGTGCCCGCCCGCCCGTCCATACTTGGGTGCTCGCCCGTTAGTCTATCCCTAACTCAGCTCGCCAATCAGCCTGCCTAGCTCCGAGCTTCCCCAAACCTCGAAGCTAGTCTTGTGTGCGTGTAGCACACGGTAGATACACACTGTGCACATGACATACTCCCCTTCCTCTAAGAGCTCACTCCTGAGATCACTAAAAAGCCAGGGTAATCTCTCTGAAGAGTAGTCAATGTCTCCCATGTAGCGTCCTCCTCAACACGATCCTTCCACTTGATCTTGTATTCCGTGATAAGTGTATTACGCAATCTTCTTTCACGAAATCCAAGAATCTTTTCAGGTTCGTGTGGAACAAATGTCATGTCCTCGACATCTATGATTTCTTGAGGAGTAACTAACCGGTCAGTTCCACCTAGTACTTCCTTAAGTCTACTGATATGAAATATGGGATGAACTTTCACAGGAGAAGGCAAATCCAATTCATATGCAATTGAACCAATTCTTGGTGTAATACGAAATGGTCCACAGTATCTAGGAGATAATTTCGGAGATTGACCTGTCCGTAAAGTCTCGAAATCTTTCGGAACTGGCAAATACACCATCGTTCCTTCAGAGAATTCTCTGGGTGAACGATGTCTATTAGAATAAAATCCATCTCGGTCTTGAGCACTTCTAATAGATTCCTTCGCAACTTGTAACATTTCTTGCATATCTTGCAAAAAATTACGTGCTGCATCATGCTGAAGTTCTGAGAATCCAACTGTAAGAGGTGATCTAGGTGGAAAACCATATATAAGCATGAAAGGACTAAAACCTGTACTCGTATGCTTAGTATTGTTATATGCAAATTCTAACATAGGAAGATAATCCTCCCATAAGCTCTGTCTTTTAGATACATATGCTCGAAGCATATCCTCCAAAATCTAATTCACTCTTTCAGTCTGGCCATCAGATTGAGGATGATCCGAGGAACTTAAATTCAAAGTTGTTTCCAACTTCTCAAAAACAAGTTTCCAAAAATCACTCGTAAACTTGAGTCCCTATCACTGACTATGTCCTGTGGTAACCCGTACAGTCTAAACAATTGCTCGATAAATTGCCGTGCTAATTGCGTAGCTGTAATAGTCTTCCGGGTCGGTAAAAATCTAGCCATTTTTGTCAAGTGATCTACCACAACCCAAATAGAATCGTGGCCTTGATGTGTTCTTGGCAATCCGGTAATAAAATCCATGGAAATACTTTCCCATTTATTACTTCGGATTTGCAAAGGATGCAACAACCCAGCCTGTCTAAAAGCGTTCAGCTTTATTTGCTTGACAAACTTGACACTTGAGAACATAATCTTCTACATACCCTTTCATCTTTGGCCAATAAAAAGTGTGTTTCACTAACGATAGTGTCTTGTGTACCCCAGGATGTCCAGCAGAAGGGGCGTCGTGACACTCCTTAAGAATGTTGGACCTAATGTCCGGGATCTGTGGTACATAAATTTTGTCATTACGGAATAGTAAACCATTCTGAATCATCCACTGGCCTCTTGTAGCCTGAATGGTAGGCTGTTCAGTAATCAAGTCTTGGTCAATCAATGAGCTCCCATCTTGGATCTTCTGCCAAAATGGACCAAAATAACTATCAGTCCTGCAAAGCCCAAATCAGTAGAAATCTCAATGAACGACAAAGTATTCACCTCTCTAATTTGACTAAGCGCATCTGAAACACTATTCATGGATCCTTTTCGATAACGAATCTCAAAATCAAAATCTTGCATTAACTCAGCCCAACGAGCTTTCCTTCCTCTCAAATCATCCGCATCACACACATACTTGATTGACTGATGATCAGTCAATACCACAAACTTGGAGCCATATAAATAATGTCTCCAAACCTTGAGAGCGTGAATCACATCATAAAGCTCCTTCTCAAGGGTTGGCCAACGAGATTGAGTGTCGTCTAGCTTTTTACTGGTCTACCATCTTGAAATAGAGCAGCCCCGATAGCATAGTCACTAGCATCAGTTTCAAGAACATAAGGCCGACTAGGATTGGGTAATGCTAAGATAGGTGCTTCCTTGACTTTATCTTTCAAAAGTTTGAAGGCCATATCCAAATTGTTATTCCAAGTGATAGACTGATTTGACTTACGTCTACGATCTTTCAACAAGTCGGTCATCGGTAGTGTGAGCTGAGAGTACTCCCGCACAGATTTCCAAAGAAAAACAACAAAACCGAGAAAAGAACAAAGTTGTTTCACTGTTTGAGGTATAGGCCAGTCCAGAATCTTCTCAACTCGGTCATAGTCAATGCTCAATCCATCTCTAGTGATCTTGTGTCCCAAGTAAATGATGTTTGTCATGAAAAACTTACATTTACTTAATCTAGCATATAGTCGATTCTGTCTTAAAATAGATAAGACAATCGTGAGGTGTCTAACATGATCCTCAAGAGTACGACTATATATCAAAATATCATCCAAGAACACAATCACAAATTTTTCCAAATGTTCACGAAAAAGATCGTTCATCATTTACTGGATGGAGCATTGGTTAACCCAAAAGGTAATACGAGAAACTCGTAATGGCCATACTTGGTCCGAGAGGCGGTTCTTTCGACATGCCTTTCATGAATACGTATCCGATGATAGTCAGTACGTAAATCTATCTTCGTGAAATATTTCGCTCTTGCTAACCGGTCAATCAGGTCATCTGATCTAGCGAGAGGATAACGGTTCTTAATTGTCAGCTTGTTCAATCTCTTGTAATCTATACACATTCTCCAGGTGTTGTCCTTCTTTCTCCTAAGCAACACAGGTGCACCCCAAGGTGTTTTACTTGGACGGATCTGGCCCATCCTCAAATAATCTTCGAGTTGTTTAGCCAACTTATATTCCTCAGCTTGGCTCATCTTGTAAGGTGGAATACTAACAGGATGAGCACCAGGGATCAGGTCAATACGATGATCTACTGCCCTTTCAGGTGGTAGGCTCTATGGCAGTTCCTCAGGAAACGAATCAAGTATCTTTTGTAATTCTTTGCTTTCAAATACACTTAATTCATTGACATCCATAGAAGGTATGAGAAATGAAGAAAGTGGGATCAATACACAATGGAAAGCGGTATACAAAGAAGAATCCATTATATTCCCAAAATCAACTGTATTTACAAGAGGTCCCTGAGAGGGATGTATACAATCACCTAAAATACTATACTGGGTGTTCCTATGTTGAAAAGAAAAAATATGACTAGACCAATCTATTTGGACTTGAAGAGTCTTAAACCACTCAATCCCTAATAACAAGTCTACATGTTCTAGGTGCATAATATAGCATTCCAGAGTATCTTTGTTGTCCTGAATCCGAATTGGTAGCATCTCCACCTTTTGATCCCATACTTGCCGACCCGCAGGTAGGCGTACCTCATAGGTATGATCGCTGGGTGTCGTATCAAGACCCAATTTCTGCACAAGTTTATAGTTAACAAAGTTGTATGAGCTGCCAAGGTCTAGAAGAATGTGGATTCTATGGCCATTCACTTCTCCATAAACTCGGAGAAGATCATGCAAGCCAAAAACTTTAGAGTTGAACAAACAATCAGAACATGTACTAGGGCGAGAAAGTACAGTAACTGACGTACTTGTCAAAGACAATTGGTTAGTTGTCTTTGGCTTGGGTCTTGCGTTGGTCTTTGCACTCTTTTGCTTCGAGCACTCGTTACGTATGTCTGTCTTTGGCTTGGGTCTTGCGTTGGTCTTTGCACCCTTTTGCTTCGAGCACTCGTTACGTATGTGTCCTTTTTCTTCACAGATGAAGCAACGCCTCTCCTTCTTGAGCTTCAAAGCTTTAAGGAGACGTTTCTTCTTCTCTGGTGTCGAAACTTGAATTCTTCGAAGGTTGGTCCGAAGACTTTCCTTCAGTCGTGTTAGCCATTGGTGCGGAGAATTTTCTTTTGTGCTTGTTCCCCTGCTCGGTAACGGGTTTAGACTTGGAAGAGACCATTGTATCATCATAGATACGAGCTGAATGAATGGCCTCGTCCAAAGTTTTGCATTTGTTATTTCAACCTGTAAACGGTATGAGTCGGGTAAACCGGCTACAAAGAGCCCCAAAAGAGTTGTGGGATCCATCTTCGTAGCTGTCAGCTGCAAGTCCCTAAATTTCTGGAGGTAGACCTCATAAGTGAGGTGCTGCGAGGTCATGGTCAAAGCTGTGAACCGGACAACATCATAATCATCCTCTTTCATGAGGAATTCTTTCTTGAAGACATTTTCGAATTGTGCCCAAGTCGTTGGCTTAGGGTTGAGTTCCTTCCACCAAAGCAAAGCTTTGCTTGAGAGGAAACCTGCTGCTAACTGGATCTTTTTCCCATCGTCATATGGATGGAACTGAAAATGGACTTGCCACTTATGTAGCCAAGTGTCCACTATCTCCTTGGTACACTGCTTTTGCTCGCTCCCGAATTGTTCCGGAGTAATGTTGGGGCCTAAAGCAGAGGCCAAGGTATCCATACCCGAAAGAGTAGATAGGGTAATGGTCAACAGAGAGATGGAGTTCTGCAAAGCCTGCATCTGCGCGGCAATTTGTGCTTGACGTTCCGAAGAAGAAGCTTCGAGAGCCACTTTAAACTCTTGGAAAACTGATTTTGACACATAATCGTCGAAAAGATTAGCATCGATGTCTTCCGTAGCCGACAGGCCTTCGCGTTCGATAAGGGGCTCCAACTCGGATTCTTGGGTCGACATCTTGAAGAGGGCTAGGGGAGAGAAAATTCGATCTTGCACAAGAAAAGTGCTAGAGAACTTGAGAGCTTGAAAACTTGAGAGATGTGTGGCAAGAAGCCCGCTTAAGGGGAATATATAGGCTTCCTCAAAAGCAATCTTGAGCTTTTGCTTTTGTGTTTATATATATATATATATATATATATTTTGTTTTCTTAAAAAAAACACCTTTAATAATTCTTTAAACCTTTTAATAAGGTTTAGTCCAAAAAAACGAAAGCAAAGCGTATGTTTTGTTTTGTTTTTTTTTTCCAAAAAGAAACAAAAACTAAATTCGAACATTGGTATGCTTTCGTGTTTTTTCTGTGCCCACCTGAAAATAGCGCCACCTGCCGCCTGCGTGGCCTGAAGTCGCTTGTGTGGGACTGAAGTCGCCGACGCCTACGCTCGTGCCTTGCCGTCTGCGCAAAGGCGTGGCTGTCTGCACACGGTTGCCTGCGCACGCTGCTGGCTTGCGCACAAGTTTTGTCGACAGTGCATAGGCATGGCTGCCTGCCTGCCTGTGCTGCGTAGGCTTGGCCGCTTGCCTGCGTACGGAGCCTGCTTGCTTGCGCACTAGAGATGCCAACCTATATGCCTGCGCCTAGTGCCTGCGTGCAAGTCCCAGCTAGCAGTACCTAGCATACAACAGCCGGCGATCCTTTCTCACTCTCTCTCTTTTTCTTACAACAATAGCCGACTGGCTTTTTTACTTTTTTTTTTCTCTCTCAACAGTTCATACGACTGCAAAACACTTCTAACCTTTTTCTTGTTAAACAAATCAACCTTACTAGACCACTTTCTCCATCATCACGGGTCTCTTCGATGAAAAAGCAACATACTAATCTGAAAAACAGAAGTATGCATAGACAAAAAACAGCAAGCTTCTTGAACTCATACCTTTTCTTCGACCTCATCTTCTCTACCTACCGACTTGCTCGTTCACGAGGCATGCTCTGATACCATTGTCCTAGCTCTTGTTTATTTGTTAATTGTCTGGACTACATTTGGATAGGTGACTGCTAGTCTACCGCACTTTGGTTTCTACACAAACAAGAAGGGGGTGCAGGCCGCCTGACTCACCTCCCAACCATGATAGCCATGGGCAAGCCCACAGACTCGGCTGTCCCCACCGAGCCACAAGCTGAGCTAACTAGATGGACGTACTGACCAATCTCTACCTCATGACGTCCCATACCGCCACGAAGCTACCCTCGCGGGCCTCAAGACTGCTGCCGGCCTCGGCTGCATGAAGCAAGTGCACGTCTGCACTAGATCCAGGCTCCAGACCATAGAGCTCTCACAAGTCACGCGAGACTCTATATGACTAATGACTAACCTTGGCCACCCTTTTATAGACTCTTGGCCGATCATCGGGTGTCCACACTTGGGTGCCCGCCCGTCCATACTTGGATGCCCGCCCGTTAGTCTATCCCTAACTCAGCTCGCCAATCAGCGTGCCTAGCTCCAAGCTTCCCCAAACCTCGAAGCTAGTCTTGTGTGCGTGCAGCACACGATAGATACACACTGTGCACATGACACTGGGCATGGATTTCATCATGTGAAATAGAGCTAGGAGGGCCAAATAGTTACACTTAATGATGTGATGTATTAGATTGTATTCTTCAATGAAAGTACAAGACCTTTATAGGCCAAATGTTCTTCTCCTGACATCAATGCTTATGTCACATCACACACAAATATCTAGATATTGTGCATGTCCCTCAAGGTGGTTCACACAGATACACACAAAAACATTTAAGTGAGTGTTTACTCCTTGTTAGAGTATGTTCACACACACACACACACACACACACACACACACACACACACACATACGACCCAAGTACATATGAGACAACTAGAGATATGGCTTTGCTTTCAACAAACCCCCTCAAGGGCTATCTCTCTTGCTATTGCAAGGATAAATCAGGACCCATAGTCCTGTTTCACATGCCTGCAGTGGTGCGCCTTGGGTAGAGCAATCAACCATGAAGAAGAACCAAACAAACCATACATTGCACAGGGCCTACATCATAAGTGACTAGAGGTGGTTACAACCAAAATAAGTACTTGATCTAGAGTACCATAGAAACAAACACACAACCAAAACACAAACACAAATAACACATAACTGGATAGAACACAACATATATCTTGGACTTTAATAAGCCTAGACACACATAGTTACTCACTTGACTTGGCGAGTGTGAGAGCCCAAGCTTACCTTCCACACATCACATGTTAGGAGTCATCTCTTGTCTGTATATTTACACGAGGGCCTCTGTTGTGGGTGTGCCCGCTTGATTTAGGTGTTTTCTCATTTTTCCCTTATTTTTTCTAGTGTGGGAGGCTGTCCTATGGCTCTTGAATGACCCAGTTATGATGGCCGACTGCTTCTGCTTCTCCACGACTCACTTTGAGTGCTAGCCGACTGCAAGTTGTTGTCCGATTGGAGATATTGCAGGTCGGGTGTCATCAGAGTGTTGTTGGTTGCTTTATGTGCTGGCCGACTGGATTGTAGGGGCCATATAAAATGGCCCCTAGCCCCCACACGCTTCATATTGTGTATTTCGGGATTCCTAGTGTATATAGTAGAGTTACACGCCTCTCTCTCTCCCTCTCTATTGCTGTATTTTTTCTGCAGTGCACTTGCTCTTGTGTTTTCAGATTTTGTCTTCATCTCCGTTGCATATTCTGACATGGTATCAGAGCTCTAGGCTCTTGATAGATCTTGGGAACTGTGAGAGCAAGAGGGGGGCTCTTTTGTTGATGATTGGTGGACTGTTTGGACCGTTCGGGAAGAGGAGAAGCAAGAGGAAGGTGGGCTGATTTGCTGGACAACCACTTGCAGGTTTAAGTTCTTCTTTTTTCCCACCCACCCACCCTTTTCAGTTACACCCCCGCAATGGCAGATTTACTTGAGATGGCTGAGAAGCATGTGAAGATCCCGACACTCCCCACGTTCCCAGTGGACCGTCAGTTGGATGGGAACAACTACGGCATATGGAAGGTAATGATGGAATCTGTTTTGGAGTCTTACAACCTTGCTGATTTCATTGTTGTTGGGGTTCCATGGCCGGAGTTAGAGGAAGGGGAGTTACCCTCGATTCGGAAGGAACGCGAGGCACATGCACAATTATGGGATCGTGTCAATGCTAGGGTTCGTTCTTTCATTTTCCTCAACTGCACACCGCAGGTAATCAATCATATCAAGCATATGATGCTGGCCAGAGGAATATGGCAGCATTTGCTAGGGTCCGTTCTTTCATTTTGCTCAACTGCACATCGTAGGTAATCAATCATATTAAGCATATGATGCTGGCCAGAGGAATATAGCAGCATTTGGCTTCTCTCTATAACAGGGTATCGCCCATGAAGAGGATCTCCTTGGAAGTACATATGCGGGTGATAAATCCTGCAAAGTCGACGATGATGCGGGAACACATCAACAAGCTGCAGGCTCTTCAGCAGAAAGTTCTCCAGGCTGGGAAAGAGATATCATCAGAGGATATGGCCATTACGTTGTTGTCGCATTTGCCCTCTCAGTACTCAGCATTTTACTCTTCTTTGATTACCAGTGGCAGGCTCAGCACCATCACATGAGAGGAGCTTGTGCCCATGGTCTTGGACCAGGAGGAAAGATTCACGAACCCTCCACAGGGCGGAGGTTCGGAGACCTTAATTGGCCAACGGTCGAAAGGCCGGAATAACAACAAGGCAAAGAGAAGGCTTCATCGGAGAAGTCTTCTGAGCAGAAGCCTGATGTAGATCGAGAGAAACTGAAGGCCGAGAGGACCTGCACTGATTGTGGCGAGAAAGGCCACTATTGGAGGAAGTGTCCTAAGCGGACTGGGAAGAGTGTTGATTCTTTAGCTTCAGTGCACAAAGACTCCAGTCTTTGTGCACTTAGAGATGATGGACTCAGATGCTTCATCTTCTTCGAGTGAGGAGGCAGTTGGCTTCACGGCAAAGGATACTCGGGAGTGGATTCTCAACAGTGGTGCTTCCAGGCACATGACTCCTTCCTGTGACTTCTTTGTGGATCTAAAACGGCAATCAGGTCGCATTTTCATTGGCGACAATTCCACAATTCCGATACATAGTGAGGGTCGGATGGAGATCATTCCTGACGGCAAGGGGGATAAGCATTCCTCTCGTGTTCTTTACGTCCCAGCACTTGGTTTTCATCTATTGTTAGTGCATGAAGTATGCAAGACTGGCTTCTGGGTGGAGTTTGAGGAGCATTTTGTTGCTCTTCGGGACGGCGAGAGTGGCCAGGTTGTTTGGGAAGGCAGTGTGGAGAATGGTATCTACAAACTCTCCGCACTCTCCTCGTTGACAGGTTCTCAAGTTGGTGACTTGTGGCACTTTTGGTTTGGCCACTTAAACGTGGATGCGCTGCGGCGAGCTTTCCGGGACCAGATGGTGGTTGGCTTGCCAGATGTTGGCAGTAGGCAAGGACGTTGTAGTTCTTGCATACGTGGTAAGCGGCACAGGGAATCCTTTACGAAGCAGGCTTCCAGGCGGGCTTCGAAACCGTTGGAGTTGGTACACACCGACTTGTGTGGACCTATGCAGACACCATCCTTGGGAGGTTCTCTATACTTCATGCTGCTTGTGGATGATTGTTCCAGATTCACATGGGTCTATTTCCTTTCTCAGAAGGACCAAGCTTTTGCTCGGTTCAAGGAGTGGCATGTGATGGTGGAGAAAGAATCTGGATTGTAGGTAAAGACTCTTTGGGCTGACAAAGGACGTGAATTCTCTTCAAATGCTTTCGTGAGATTTTGTGCGGATCATGGCATCAAGAGGGAACTGGCCAATACAGGTTCTCCATCAGAGAATGGAGTAGTAGAACGCAAGAATAGGACTGTGGTGGAGATGGCGAGGACGATGCTGGAGCATCGTGATCTTCCTCGTCCACTTTGGGGAGAGGTTGTGGCTACGGCTATCCATATCCTCAACTGGTGTCCGATGACTTCAGTACCTAACATGACTCCCTTTGAGGCATATTTTGGCAGGAAACCTGATGTCTCCCATTTCCGTGTGTTTGGGAGCAATGTGTATGTTCACATTCCGAAGAAGCGCAGGGGAAAGCTCGACTCCAAGTCCCAAAAGCTTATATTTGTGGGATATAACTCTCTTTCCAAGGGATAGAGGTTGTTTGATCTCGAGAGGAATGAGATTATTGTCAGCAGGGATGTGGTCTTTGATGAGCATGTTCCGGTTTCCATTGTTGAGGAGCCGCCACTTCTTGGAGACCCAGAGGATTCTGATGATGATTCCCAGTCTATTGTTCCAGCTGGACAACCACAGTTAGTCTAGGAGGTTGAGCCCGCAGCTGGAGTTGAGCCCCCGCCACAGCAGGAGGCTTCGCGTTGTGTTCGAGTATCCAGGTGGTCAGTGGACACCCTTCGGGAGTCCGGTGTCACGGAGCTTCCCTCCGAATGGACCATAGAGGACGGACCTCGAAGATCGCACAGAGTCCGTGATAAAAGTCATTCAGCGGAGATTTTACAAGTAAATCATGCTTTGATGGCTCGTATCATGCGGGACAAAGAGCCCACTTCCGTCAAGGAAGCCCTTGCACATGATACTTGGAGGAAAGTCATGCAGGTGTAACTGGATGCCATCGAGAAGAACAACACTTGGGAGTTGGTACCGAGGCTATCAAAACGGTCAGTCATTGGTGTCAAATGGGTCTTTAAGACCAAATATGCGTCAAATGGGTTGGTGGACAAACACAAAGCCAGACTTGTGGCTAAGGGTTATGCTCAGCGGCCAGGCATCGACTATGAGAATACCTTTGCACCGACAGCGAAGACGACCACGATTCGAACCGTTCTTGCCCTTGCTTCTTCTCAGAGGTGGCCCGTGTATCAGATGGATGTCAAATCTGCGTTCCTTAATGGTGACCTACAGGAGGAGGTGTATGTTGAGCAGCCTCCAGGCTTCGTGGTTCCAGGATCAGAAGGGATGGTATACAGGTTAAGGAAGGCCTTGTATGGTCTTAAACAGGCTCCCAGGGCTTGGAATCAGAAGATTGATTCCTTCTTTCTCCGGACTGGATTTCAGAGATCGGTTGTAGATCCCAACCTGTATCTCTTTCGGGAACGCGGCATTTTTACGTTAATCATCCTTTATGTGGATGATCTCATTCTCACTGGTGATCATGTGGAGCACATTGGAGTGGCGAAGGCTGCCTTGTCAAAGGAGTTTGAGATGACCGACTTAGGCTTACCCCACTTCTTCTTGGGATTGGAGATCTGGTAGACCCAGAGGGGGTTTTTTGTCTCTCAGCAGCGGTATGTTCATGAGTTGCTTGAGGCCTTTGGGATGGAGAATTGCAAGCCTATTACGTCGTCGATGGACCCAAACACAAAGCTGACAGTGAACGATCCTTGTGAGCCAGCTGATGCCTCTCTATACCGGAAGCTGTTTGGTTCTGGTTGCTGAACACCAGATTGGACTTGAGCTTTTCCGTGGGGTTGTTGAGCTCATTCATGCAGACGCCGTTGAAGTCTCATTGGGATGCACGATTGCGGATCTTGCGGTATCTGCAGGGTACGAAGGATCTTGGACTCTTCTACACAGGAGGGGGATTGATGGATGGAGTCAGACTCCAAGGTTGGAGTGACTCAGATTGGGGAGGAGATCCAGACATGAGGAGATCTACATCAGGCTACAGTTTTTCCCTTGGCTCAGGAGCGGTTTCATGGAGCAGTAAGAGGCAGCCAACTATTGCCTTATCATCGACAGAGGCAGAGTACCAGGTTGCTTGTGGTGCTGCTTGCGAGGTTGTGTGGTTGCGGAGGTTGCTTGGTGAGATTGGGTTTCCACAGAAGGAGCCACAGTCATCCAGTGCGATAACCAGAGCTGTATAGCTATTGCTCGGAACGTGGTCTTCCATGCCCGGACCAAGCATATAGAGATACAAAATCACTTTGTACGTGAGAAGATCTTGGTTGGTGACATCTTGCTTCTTTATTGTTTGACGGAGGACAAAGCGGCGGACCTCTTCACGAAGTCTCTACCTCAGGCTACGCTCCGGCGGCCTGGGGTTGGTTCCACATCCACAAGAGTTGAGAGGGGGTGTTAGCAGTCATCTCCTGTCTATATATTTACATCAGAGCTTCTGTTGTGGGTGTGCCCGTCCGATTTAGGTGTTTTCTCATTTTTCCCCACTCTCCATATTTTTTTCCCTATTTTTCCCTATTTTTCCTGGTGTGGGAGGCTATCTTGTGGCTCTTGGATGACCCAGTCATGATGGCCGACTGCTTCTGCTTCTCCACGACTCACTCTGAGTGTTGGCTGACTGCAAGTTGCTGGCCGACTCGAGATATTGCAGGTCGGGTGTCATCAGAGTGCTGTCGGCTGCTTTATGTGCTGGCCGACTGGATCATAGGGGCCATATAAAATGGCCCCTAGCTCCCACACTTTTCATATTCTGTATTTTGGGATTCCTAGTGTATATAGTAGAGTTACACGCCTCTCTCTCCCCCTCTCTATTGCTGTATTTTTTCTGCAGTGCACTTGCTCTTGTGTTTTCAGATTTTGTCTTCATCTCCGCTGCATATTCTGACATCACAGTGTTCACATACTCGCTTGACTTGGCGAGTGCAAGAGCCCAAGTTGACCTTCCACGCATCACATAACACTGTGTGCTCATACAGGCCGTGTACACATGGTCAATCACACACATTCTTGGTGAAAGTTTTGGTGTTGGTGAAATCTTTCTCTATGTTATTGTTGATGATGGTCTTGGCGATGTCCCTGCTGATGTAGATCTTTATGGTGTAGCCCATGAGAAACTCAAGGAAGCCCATGTCGATGAAGATCTACCTTGACTGGCTCTCAGGAGCTCTGAGAGCACGGTTAACAACACCACACAGGGAAATATACTAGCCACACTAGGAAGAATCTCCTGAACATGGTCAGCATATACATGCCATGCTCTTGCACTAAACTTAAAGCATTCTGTGAATTTAAATTAGCAAATTTCAGATTTACACAAATGAGAAAAATATGAGAGCACCTGGTACGGTGAGTACAATCCAGATACAACCGGTGCAATTTGTAGCAGGTACAATCAAGCACGTTAGGAACTTCACATGTGTGTAGGTACAGCTAGCCAATTAATATTCGGGTTCTGTACTTTGCAGCAGATACACCAAGTACATTAAATGCTTCACACGTGTAGGTACAACAGGTACTATTTGTACAGCTAGTACAGTGGGTTCAGCAGCTAGGTACAGCTGAGCAGCAGGTACACCAAGTACTACAGGCGGGTACAGCCAGGTACATCAGGGGCAGTCAGCACATCCGGTACAAGAAGGCAGCAACACTGTTTTGCAGATACACGTAGGTAGCCAGCAGGTACAACACATTCAGGTGGGCGGATACAGCTCGTACAGGGAGGTGGGTCCAGCATGGCTGCAAAGCCAGTACAGCACGGATAGATAGGGGGCAGGTACAACAGCTCCTTAGGCGGGTACAGCAGGAGCAAGGAGGCGGGTACAGCAGGGCAGTACCAAGCGTGAAGGAGAAAGGAAAAGCCACCAACCCCACACGTGGATAATTTCCAAAAAGGTTTCATGCAAAAGCCTTTATTTTTAAAGGTTATAAAACCTTAAATCAAATTAACACTTTGGGCACCCTCAAAAGAAAATGTCCAGCTCCTTTTTAAAATGTGTGTGAACACATTAGCTTATAAACATTAAAGTTAACCATAGTTTATGGATTTTACCTTTTAAAAAGGCCAAAATGAAAATACTTATCAATTGTTCACACGCCACACCATCAAGTCAGTAAATAGCATTCCACGGTACATTGGGGGCGTCCCCGTCCAGTGTACTGGCACGGCATAACAAGCAGACACACGCAAACAAGTCATGCAAAAACAAATTTATGCATGCATGCATAAATGCATGTATATAAATAATGGACGAAATCTATGAAACTTGTACAAGAGGTTCCTGTCAGGCACAAAACTGGCGCGACAAATATAAATAAATATGTCCTGGTCTTCCTATGGAGTGTCAGCCCCATAGGTAAGACACCATCCTGGCCATACACGGGTGGCACCAACAGGCTCCCGTCCATACAACACGAAGCAAATCACACATGGGTGGCACGGAGCTGGTTCCCGTCCATGTGATGTAGCACTGGTCGCACACGGATGGCACTGATCTGGCTCCCATCCATGTGACACCATAAAACTGGCCCTTTCACTTGGGACACTGGCTTGGCCCCATGTGAACATGGCACAATCTGGCTGCTCTATGGAGTGACAGTCTCATAGAAGTGGCTCCTGAAATGGAGATGGACCAAATGGTGACTCTCTCTCTCTCTCTCTCTCTCTCTCTCTCTCTCTCTCTCTTCTGCATGCATTTTTGCATCAGCATGTCCCAGGATGTGTTGAGGGCTGAAAGAAGACTCCTAGAGCTTTCGCATGTAACATTGGTATCAGAGTATCTTGCTCAGCAAGGCTAAACACTGATTCAGTCCCAGATGAAGGTGCACATATCTATCCAATTTCGCCATTTGACAGGTGATACATGCACGTACATGTGTCTCTATGTCCTTCTGCATACCTAGCCAAAAGAAATACCGCTCAATTAAGTGTGTAGTAAGCATTATGCCTCTATGACCAGCATATGGAGGAGCATGGCCTCATGTCAGACACCACACATAGGCAATTATCTTTCATAAGATATCTCTCTTTGATCACATATGAGGCATGTGCATGACCAGCCATCAAATCAGCGCAAATAGTGGCAAAATCTGTATCCGTATGATACAAATCACGCATGGTAGACAAGTCTCCACGAAAGGCAACCGAGATAGCTACTACATACGGCTTTCGTGACAATGCATCTGCCACTATATTCTTCTTTCCTGGGATGTGTAAGATGTGAAAATTAAACATAGAGAGGAAATTAGCCATCCTCATATGCTTCTTTGACAGTTTAGGTTGGGTAAGAAAATACCTTAAACTTTGGTGATCTGTCGTCATAGTGAAATCAGCCCTAAGAAGGTAATGTTTCCATATGGTTAGTGCATGAATTACAATGAAGAGCTCTTTCTCATAAATGCCAAGAGAGAGCTCTGCATCATGTAATGTATGACTCTCATAAGCCACATCACGTTCCTTTTGATTTTGTTAGCTCCTATGTAATTTCCAGATGCATCACATTCCACACTGAATGGCTTTTGCAATATGCTCCGTGCTACCACAAATAAAGAATTTCCCCTCACTCGTATACTTTTCTTTGTGCTCCATAGTGAGACCATAGTCTTTCACTTTGAAGGGATGTTTCTTAGAATCTTAGTAGACTTATTTTCAGCCTTTGGACCATTTTTATCTTGGCTTTGGTTCTTTTTAGGTGGCTATCCACTATTATGCAGGTTTTGGACAGCTCTCTCTTTGCCTTGGAATGAGGGTTTAGCATTGTTAGATTGACTCAACTCGAGCTTCAATTGCTTGGTGGCAGTGATGTTTGCGATTAGTTGCTGTTAGTTGCGACCAAGATACATTTGTAGTCCTGCTTTATGCACGGGTTGTAATCCCGATTGAAACCTTCTCTTCCTTCCTTTCCACCTCTGGAACATGCATGAATGGAGATACCTCCAAAAGCACTTTTCAAGACTTTGCACATATGCATTCACCGTTTCCCCTTCATTCAGGTTCACCCGATTCCACTTCATTGTTATCTTATTTAATGCATTGGAAGGCAAGAACTCTCCTTGAACTCTTTCCATGATCTAACATGATTTGGAGAGAGCTTCTTAGTAAGTCACCAATGAGCATCAGTTCCTTTAATGAACATGTTCATATGCCGGATCATGGATTTGCGTGAAATCCTCATCACTAAAAGCAATATCAAACTAGGCAATAAAAGCAAGTGCCTTTGACGTATCGTATACCCCATGATATGTATCAAACTTCTCCCTCAACATACATTGGTGTATTCTCACCCATAACTTCTCCTTCACGAGCCCACTTGAGGGCATGAGTAGCGTGAGAGATACACGGAATACCTGCACCAACAGCCTTGGGACATAACATACTTCCCCTCTTAAGAACCATTGATGTCCTTAGCAACGAATCCGGTGAAGCGACTCTTCAAACTACACACTGTCTCCCATGTAGCCCTTCCATTTGATCAAGTACTCATAACAAATGGTATGTCGAGACTGTCTAGTACATTGATCTAGAACCCCATAGGAATATACCTAGGCATGTCTTTGAGGTTAGGGATCTCCTCTAGTGGCACAAATCTGATCACTTTCACCTAGACATTCTTTCAAATGGCTAATGTGAAGTACAGAGTGAAATTTGATTTTAGAAGGTAGTGCTAGGCGATAAGCCACATCACTAATCTTATTTGTGACCTGATAAGGACCACAACACTGAGAAGATAACTTGTAATGCTTTCTAGTCACGATTGTTTAAGAGTATTTGAAACTTTAAGATGCATCCACATGTCCTCTCGTAAAACTCTTGGGGTTCGTAATTGGTTAACGTAATATGGTTTCACGTCGTGGCACATTGCGTTCTTTTGTATCACATGTTGTAGTTTAGAGCCCAAATCACCATGGCTATTGAAGGTCTTCCCAAGCATCTCCACCTTTTCTTTGAAGGGGGGTTTGTTGGGATTGGGAGCATTGTATGTGTGTCGACCTTGTGTATGTGATCCCTTGTTTGTGTGTCATTGCTCGTGTGTGCGCGTGTGTGTAAACATCGCCTAAAAGGGTTATTGTTCTTGTATGTGTGTAAACACTCACTTATGTGTGTAGGTGTGTGTGTGTGTGTGTGAACCCACTCTTGGAGTGATTAGAATAAATATCTAGATATTATACTTGATGATTACGTTGAGCCATGCCTGGACTTTGCAAGTGAATAGCATATGAATAAGTTACCATATACCAACGTAGAGACACAATTCTAGGGGCTAAAATATGACAATAGTGGAAATTCCATTCATGAAGAAAACATGGTGTTCTTTGTCGTTTGATTGGGCCAATGTTGTGCTATGCATTATCATGTGGTGTCATGTGCATGATAAATGCCATGGACATTCTCAGGTGTTGATCCAGAAGAGGCAGCCAGATAAAAGAGTATGAACCAGATAGAATCAGAAATTGGAGCACAGAAGGCTATGGGCAGTGTGGACTGGAGCAAGGCTTGGAGAGCAAGAGGAAAAGCCTGTCGGCTGCCCACAGATGACATAAACTGAAGATCAGAGCCTGTTGGCTGTACCAGAGAAGGTCGGCTGCAAGGAGGCGGTCGAGTACAGGGTGTGGCGCAGCACGACCAGCAAAGGAGAAGACCAAGCATCAGTTGGCTGGTCCGACTGCAGTCGGCCAGCTCCTGCATTATTCCAGAAAGACTATAAATAGCAAGCGTGGCTCTTCATTCTAGCCATTCAGTCTGCTAGGGATCGAGTCCCCTTAGGGTCCAAGTAGGGACCAGAATTTTGGTGTTCTATCACCTTTTTATGAAGACAGCCTAGGGCTGTAGCAAAGTACCTTTTTGTACTATAGTAATATACTGAATTTCCAGCATATCTCCCTCTCTCTACTCTCTCTCTATATCTGTGTTTTTGCATCAGCATGTTGCCAGGAGTGTTTAGGGCTGAAAGAAGACTCCCAGAGCTTCCGCATGTTACATTGGTATCAGAGCATCTGGCTCAGCAAAGCTAAACACTGAATCAGTTCCATATGATGGTGTACAGGTCCAAGGTACACGAAAGTACACGGATTCAAAGCCCAAGGCAAGGAGCACAAAATCGGGAAGAGCTCCCAGGAGGTTTGTTGGTGGTGTTCCACAAAGCCAGAGGGGATTTCAGTCTTGTGAGCCAGATAGGTTCCCAGGCAACGGTCCCAAGGGAGGTTTATTCTCCAAGGGTGATGTGAGAGTGCTAGACTCATTTCTCAGGAATGAAGACCAGACGGTGTTTAGAGTCAGGGAGGAATGGATGGTGGACTAGATGGAACAGATGCATAGATCTTATTCTAAGACAAAGTGGTTTTGGAGACCGGGCCGGGCTTTCAGAGAAAAGGGTTGCCCGGGATGGATGGATGACCGAGGGACTTCGGGAAAAGATTGGGATGATGACAGTCATCCAAGAGCAGGTTGGAATCCCGTCATCAAGTTTAGCAGAGGGGGATGTCATGTGCATGATAAATGCCATGGACATTCTCAGGTGCTGATCCAGAAGAGGCAGCCAGATAAAAGAGTATGAACCAGATAGAATCAAAAATTGGAGCACAGAAGGCTATGGGCAGTGTGGACTGGAGCAAGGCTTGGAGAGCAAGAGGAAAAGCCTGTCGGCTGCCCACAGATGACATAAGCTGAAGATTAGAGCCTGTTGGCTGTACCAGAGAAGGTCGGCTGCAAGGAGGCGGTCTAGTACAGGGTGTGGCGCAACACGACCAGCAAAGGAGAAGACCAAGCATCAGTCGGCTGGTCCGACTACAGTCGGCCAGCTCTTGCATTATTCCAGAAAGACTATAAATAGCAAGCGTGGCTCTTCATTCTAGTCATTCAGTCCTCTAGGGATTGAGTCCCCTTAGGGTCCAAGTAGGGACCAGAATTTTGGTGTTTATCACCTTTTTATGAAGACAGCCTAGGGCTGTAGCAAAGTACCTTTTTGTACTATAGTAATATACTGAATTTCCAGCATCTCTCTCTCTCTACTCTCTCTCTATATCTGCATTTTTGCATCAGCATGTTGCCAGGAGTGTTTAGGGCTGAAAGAAGACTCCTAGAGCTTCCACGTGTTACATGTGGGATGCCATGTTTTTAGTCACTAAATACTTATGTCCACACACTTAGGACTTGTGATATGAGATGCATATTATCTTCATATATGTATACTTTTTTACCGTTGGGACTTGAATCCAAGAGTTTCAACTTGAGGTTTTGATCTATTGCATCTCTAGTGTTGTGTAAGAACTCAGTTCAGCCATGAGAGTCCAAACTTTCTCGGAGTTCTATGAGCAAATTTTTCTTGGGTGCCGATAAGAACATAAGCTTACTATTAGCACTTTTTTGCCTTCAAGGCTCTCTTCTACACAAACATTATTAAAGGGCCATAGAACCTTTAGCCCTCTTAAATAGCAATCGTATTAAGTCGCACATATGTCAGGAGTTAGCATTAGGATGCACATGGGTGACAACACACAAAAATAAAAATCAAAGAAAGTAATAAGAGCTGAAATGGCAGATCTGATCCGAAAACAAAAAGTGTCTAGCTCTCATATCACCCTAAAATATCCCGCATATGACGTTGTAACATGGCACCCAATGTAGTAAAGCTGGGTTGGCGGGAGAAAGTCCTGTGGTGGTGGGAGATGATGGCTTTGATCCTCCTGTAGTGACGCGGGCGTGGACAGGGATCACGAGGTCGAGGGCGCCGGGCACTGCATAGCTCAATGGTTCTGTCTAGTGTCACTCCTCTCTCGGCCGAGCTCCTGCATCAACCTGAAGGTCGGGTGTAGTGGGTGAATCTGCCATCGTCACTCTGGTCTGGAAGAAGTTGGTGAGAGCTCTCTGTACTAGTTCTCTGACAGCTACCGTTGGTCTATGCTGCAAAAGGGACTCCTTGTGGTTGCGAAGCTCTAGGAGGAAAAGTCCCAAGCATCTTTGGTTTGGGAAATCCATGATCTTGGAAAGTGGTCCAAATCCATCTCGGAAGAGGCATTAGAACCTCCCCCTAATCTCATAGTATACTAGGCATCTGCATAGAGAGAGAGAAATGAAATGAAATGAAATGTTATATTAACGTCTTCAAAAGGCCAAAGTGACCTATGAGACCAAAGTTACAACCATGTGACATCTGATACACTGTCTGGAAAAGAAAAGAAAGAACTGAAGGTAAGTATCTAGCCTTACAATACATCAGTAGGGAGCATCCGGAAGCAGCAACTAGGGAGAGAGAGAGAGATTAAGCGTCTACTAAAGACCCAATGGGCCTATGAGACCAAAGTGATACAATAGTGTCCATGGCATATCTCATCATGGAATGGAAAATAAAATAGAAAGAAATCATAAACATAGCTATTGTTGGGGTAAAGGCGTTATGCCCACCCTTATAGTGTGCACTGTGTACAAGCCCATAAGTTATAGTACATAGTACACTTAGTACTTTTAATGTACTAAGTGCACTATGTGTACTAGTGCAATATACATGTGTGATAGGGGAGTCACACACACACTTGATGAGTTGACTTATCCCCACAACTCTCTCTCTCTCTCTCTCCCTTGCTTCTCTGTGTATGTCTCCCATGAATGAACTCTAACCCTAATTCTCATTCTCCCACATGCTCAATTGCAAATCCCCAAAAAAAAAATTGAGGCAAATACCTTGATTTCTGATTTTCTGTTGCAGGAAAGGGGGGTGATGAATTTGGTGCTGCTCTGCAGAAATTTGATGGGCATTGGATGAGGCCAGTTTCAGCCTTGATATGGCCTTGTATATTATCATGTACATGCTGATTTTTCTTTTCCTTTACTTAAGGGCACTTTGCCTTTAAGTGGGAGGTTGTTGGGGTAAAGGCGTTATGCCCACCCTTATAGTGTGTACAAGCCCATAAGTTATAGTACATAGTACACTTAGTACTTTTAATGTACTAAGTGCACTATGTGTACTAGTGCAATATACATGTGTGATAGAATATACATGTGTGATAGGGGAGTCACACACACACTTGATGAGTTGACTTATTCCCACAACTCTCTCTCTCTCTCTCTCTCCCTTGCTTCTCTGTGTATGTCTCCCATATAACCTAACCCTAATTCTGTTTTCTCCCCATCAGCTATTTCATAGGGGTAATACAAAAGTGTCCATGGAAACTGATCATGGAATACTAAGAACATAGAAACATGAGACAGCATCAGCTCTGAGTAGATGGTATACGGTATACCACTCTCTAAAATATCAAGCATGGGGCTAATGAGTATGGTTGAGAGGTCTCCCTTAGCTATGTCATGTGGAAAGGTAGCTCGATGGTGGTGGAGCTATCTTGGATTTGGAGATGATAAGGTGATTGTGGCTGAGGGTTGGGGGTGCTGGGCACGTTGGAGTGCGGAGGCTCGGTCCGAGGAAACTCCTCCTCGGCGAGGTAGGTCTGGAGCATCTTGTGGAGGGTCCACAAGATCCCCTATATCGGTGTCCTCCACCTCCTGGGTCTGGAAGAAATTGGTGATGGTTGGCTTGTGAGGGAGGGGGTGGGGTGGCTGGGGCCGAAGCTCTCTCAAGAAGGTGTCCTTGTGTCTGCGGAGCTCAAGCATGAAGAGGCCTAGGCAACGCTAGTCTTGGAAGTTAATGATCTTGGAGAGTGGAACAAATCCCTCACGAAATAGACAGTGGAACCTCCCGCAGATCATGAAGAGGCATAGGCAACGTTGGTCCTGGAAGTCAATGATCTTGGAGAGAGGAACAAATCCCTCACGAAATAGACAGTGAAACCTCCCGCAGATGTCATTGTATATGGGGCAGCGGCATATGTAATGCTCCTCCGTCTCAACCTCTGTGTGGCATAATCGGCAGATCCTCTCCTCTCTGGGTCCCCGTATGAGCTTCCCGGCGGAGAGAGAGAGAGAGAGAGAGAGAGAGAGAGAGAGAGAGAGAGAGAGAGAGAGAGAGAGAGAGAGAGAATGTGTTGTACGACTCAATACTCTGTTGATTGATTATTAAAGCTTACACCAAGTGGGTGCTTTTATAGGATGAATGTGTTTTCTTTCTCAATACTCTACTCATAGGGCAGTGACACTTGGCTAATTCAATGACATCATTGCTTACACACAAACACACTAGTGGCTATAAGAGGTGGTTCACATGCACTTCCATACTCACATAAGTGAGTGTTCACTCACACAAACAAGCTCACATAGACACAAGCAGGTGCACAAACAGGGGTACACACGTACACGATGGGTACACACATAAGAGTCTCCGAAATACCCAACAAAACCCCCTTTGGAGCGAAGCTGGAGATGTCCCAAGATAGATCTTCAATAACCATTGTGATTTGGGCTCAACATTGTACTCCATCTAAGACATGTTCCTTTGCTACGGGCTCGGAGGCTAATAAGCGTGGTTCAGACGCGAGTGAGCTTGGCACAAAAGGCTGAGAGGCTCAACAAGCATGACTTAGAGAATTAATAAGCATGGATGCGTTGAGACTCAGAGGTCTAGGGAACATGCGCCAAGAGAGCTTGACCACTCATGACTTTCATTTACATCAATCTCTCAGAAAGTCAACCCCTTGGCTAATCCAATGACATCATTGCTTACACACAAACACACTAGTGGCTATAAGAGATGGTTCACATGTACTTCCATACTCACATAAGTGAGTGTTCACTCACACAAACAAGGGCTGTTCACATAGACACAAGTAGGTGCACAAACAGGGGTACACACGTACATGATGGGTACACACACAGAGTCTCCGAAATACCCAACAAAACCCCCTTTGGAGCGAAGCTGGAGATGTCCCAAGATAGATCTTCAATAACCATTGTGATTTGGGCTCAACATTGTACTCCATCTAAGACATGTTCCTTTGCTACGGGCTCAGAGGCTAATTAGCGTGGTTCAGACGTGAGTGAGCTTGGCACAAAAGGCTCAGAGGCTCAACAAGCATGACTTAGAGAATTAATAAGCATGGATGCGCTGAGACTCAGAGGTCTAGGGAACATGTGCCAAGAGAGCTTGACCACTCATGACTTTCATTTACATCAATCTCTCAGAAAGTCAACCCCTTGGCTAATCCAATGACATCATTGCTTACACACAAACACACTAGTGGCTATAAGAGGTGGTTCACATGTACTTCCATACTCAGTGTGGTAGTCAACTCCTGGGGCATCATTTAGGCTCTGAGGCCAGGATAGAGAACTCGAAGTCGTACAAATAGAGAGTTGTGTAGAAGAAATGCATAGTTTTTGTCGACGCCAATTTGATGCAGAGAGCTCAATATTGGACAAGCCCCAAATTTTTGTGTGTGTAGGAGCTCCAATTTGGCGTTTTTCTCAATATTTGAAGTGGCTTCAATTTCGATGCAGGCGCTCAATTTTTGCAAAACCCCCAAATTTTTGCACATATAGGCTTTAATTTAAAGATTTTACCCCAAAATTAGATAAGCTCTAATTTTTTATGGATTGGGAAGATTTAGAGAGAGAGCTGATTTTCACAAAAAACCCCAATTTTTGTAGAAGCATTGTCTTGAATTAGATTATTTTACCATATATTTGATTATCCCAAAATTTTACTGTCCTGGCAGAGACGAATGCAGCTCAGGACGGCATGGAGGTTGTGTAGCTAGCGTAGGACATGCCAACAAAGCAGCGAGTACGCACTCCAGAGGTGATAGCACACAACAACAAAGAGTCAACAGTTTCAGTCGACAGTGGTGTGCGTGTAGAGTAGGCAGTCGATGGTGGTCAGAAGCAGGGTTGTTTCTCGTATCGGTACAAACCCATTCGTATCGTATGGTTCGTACGATATGGTACCGTACGGTATGATTTCCTCCCCGTCCCTCCACCCCCCCCCCCCAAACCTTGAGAAAAAAAATCCAAATGCTAAAAAAAAATATCAATCCTGCTCAACAAAGATCCCAAATGCCTGGAATACTTCGCAACTTTCGTGTTTCGTGTCCACTCAATATTCCATATGGGGTTGCTGAGAGACCAAAAAAAATCCGGCAAGGTAGACTGGTAGTGTACACTTGATTGGTAGGATGAGAGAATCTTGCTACATCACTTGAAGATCCTTGGTATAGGTAGGCTAGACAGTCAGATCCTCAAGTTATGTACGAGGGAGAATATTTGGACAGGGCCATTTTGATCTACAAAGGAGTCCCTAAACCTATCACCCTAGATGCACTGTCCATATTTGTGCAAGGATGGTCCCTTAGTCATAAACGCTACAGTGGGAGACCTTTGGTATCGCATTACCCATGCAGGCTCTTTTTTGGAGACAATTGGGAGATCCAGCTGGGAGAGACACATCTCCATGTTCTGGTTCCTCAAGCACTGTAGACTCCTCCCCCCCCAACCTTTCCTCACATTCAAGCTTGAAGCTTCATAGTTTGTAAGTGTTAAAAAAAAACCATATTTTATCGTATGGTATCCCAAAATTTCATATCGTACCAAAAATTCCTGTACGGTAGCGTATTTTCGTATCGTGACAACTATGGTCAAAAGGCAAAGATATTGGTGGTGGTCACAAGGGCGACAACGGGCATACACAGAGCAGAGCGGCATTGCAAGTCGTCGACACCATCGTCATTAGCATTGGCAACAGAGTTGTAGAGCGTTGTCACTGTTTCCAGTTGGTTGGTGGTGTTCGTTGCTGCAGGTGTGTATTGTTGGGGCGACGAGTAGCAATGTAGCAGGGCGCAGATGACAATAGTGCAGAGTCGACCACAGAATCCTAGAAACAAACAAAACCACAGTCGACCACAGAACCCTAGAAACAAACAAAACCCTAAAGCACAACATGGCTCTGATACCGATTGTGAGCCTTAGGGTTAGGGTTATCGAGGGCCTAGGCCAAGGCCTAAGCTAAGGAGGGTGAAAAATGTCCATCATGGTTAAGTGATAGAGAGAGATTAAAGCTCTAGAGAGAATGTGTTTCATGTTGGGTTTTATGCTGTGTATGCATGGGTTTTATGCTGTGTATGCACCCAGAGGAGTGCTAGTGATCATCAGTAGGTTACTGGGGCACTTTTTACTTCAGTTAGTGGAGGTTTTTTCCCCCAGTTTAGTTCATTTTCACTTATATGCAGTTTATAAGTGTTTTGGTCCACCCGGCACATTTATGGCCGGTCATGTGAACACTTATCCTTTAGGGGTCACTATCATGTGGCTTGTACTTGATATTTTTCTATCATTGAGATATCTACAGCAGTCGTGTTCACTCCCTGCTTGTTTTTCATGCCTGTTTTCTTTCTGTAAACCCTAACCCTAACCCTGTTTAGTCTTCAATTGGTATCAGAGCTTGAAGCTGCTCTGCCCTGCCCGTACATTGCCAGTGTTGTGCGCCGTACTGAAGTCTCAGCATCTCCAGTGTTGTGCGCCGTACTGAAGTCTCTGCTGCCCGTACAGCATCCGTACAACTAAGCTGCCTTCAGTCACACGTGCGCAATAGCTGCCCGTACATCCAGTCGCACGTCGCCTTCAATCAGGTACTACAACAAGCGTCGCCTGCAGTTACGTACGTGTACCAGCCCCGTACTGTATGCGTACGTGTACCAGCTTCGAACAGTAAGCGCCGCCACCAAGTCGCCGCCTGCTGGTATTCGCCTGCAAGTCGACACCTGTGCGCCACCTATTGTGCAAGTCGACACTACAAGTCGCCGCCTGCTGGTATTCGCCTGCAAGTCGACACCTGTGCGCCACCTATTGTGCAAGTCGACACCTGCTTCGAAGACTGTGCCTCTGTACAAACCTGCGCAGGACAGTACCTGCTCCGTACCTGCACAGTACACTCGAACAGAACCTGCAACGTCAACATTCTGCTTTTGTACATGCTTCCGTACAGCACCTCGACTGAGTTGCTGAGTACCTGCACAATACAGAAGTGGTAAGCATTACATATTTTGAATATTGGGCAGTCTTATTTTTCTCTGTGAAAAATATACAGGCACAACAAGCAGTTTTTTCTATCAAGAAAAATATACAGGCACAAAAGGCAGATTTTCTAGCAAGAAAATATACAGATTTTTGCGAAGTTTGGGTGCAGCAAATTTGGGCATTTTTGGGGCATTTTGGCATTGTGTACGCCATTTGCTGCTCTACTCAGTCATTGGTGCATTAAGCTGCACATTCAGAGGATTGAGAGTGCAGGCAAATTTGGGTAAACTGTATTCAGTGGAGTACAGTTGTTATCAGGGTTTTTGCTATTGGGGTTTTTGGTAAACAGGTACAACATTGTGCGTAAAGCATAATGGCAAATCAACAGCAAAGTGATGTATTCACATATTTGTCTAAGGAAGACAAATTGGATGGCACGAACTACTCCTTGTGGAGTTTTATGCTGAAAAATGTGCTTGTGGCAAAAGGTCTTTGGGATTTTGTTAGTGGTGATGAACCACGTCCAGGTCCATTGGCTCCAGAGACTCCTCCTCAAGGGGGTGCTCGTGGACGAGGACAACAGGTACAGGCTCCAGGACAGCCATTGCCTGTTCAGAGAACAAATGCTCAAAAGACATGGGATGCCAGGGATGCACAAGCATTGTCACTCATTGCATTGTCAGTTCAGAGGTCCATTATACCTCATATTCGTTCAGCTGGCACTTCACAGAATGCATGGGTGACTTTGGAGCAAATGTATGCTGCTCGTAATGAGGCTAGGATCTCATTTTTGAAAAGAGAGCTGGAAAATCAGAAAATGAATGAAGGAGATGATATGTCTAGCCACTTGAACAAGCTGCAGGATTTGAGAGAGCAACTCATCAATGTGGATGAGATAATTCCTGAGACACAGCTTGTGTCCACCATCTTGCACTCTTTGCCAAGATCTTACTTGGCTTTCCATACCTCTTTGAACCTCAGCATGAGGAATGCTGTTGAACCCCTCAAGTACCAGGAACTTGTTGCTCTCTTACTACAAGAGGAGCAAATGAGGAAGAATATGAATATGAACACAAATGCTGAACAAGCATTTACTACAGGTCAAAAGGGGAAAGGGAAATCTCAGCCAAAGAGTGCAAATCAAAATTCAGGTGATGGGGGTTCTTCACAGGATACCAAGAAAAGTGATGGACAGCCCAAGAAGAAGGGCAAATGTCATTACTGTAAGAAGCCAGGTCACTACATCACGGAATGTAGGAAGAGGATTGCCAAAGAGAAGGCAAAGGAAGCTGGGATGTCTGTTAATGATGCTCCTAAAGCTCCTCCAGAGACTGCTTCTTTTGTTGAGGACAGGGATTACTGTTTCTATACATGCAGCTATGATGCCTCTTGGTCTTCACAGGCACTCAGTATGACAGAGCATGCATGTACTTGGTATTTTGATAGTGGTGCCTCAAAGCATATCACATCTCGCAGGGATTTGTTTAGTCATGTTGGCCCTGCCCCTGTTGGCAAAACTGTTCAGTGTGCCAACAATGCTTCATATCCAGTGTGTGGCATTGGGGAGATTCAGCTTACAGCCATTGATGGCTCCATTCTCCGCCTTACAGATGCCTTATATGTACCAGGGATAAAGAAGAATTTGTTGTCCATTTCTTCTTTAGCACATTGTGGAATGCAAGTCCACTTTGATGATGATAAATGCATGGTCAGAGACAAAGAAAATGCCTTGACCTTGATGCTTACTGGTACATTATGTCATGGACTTTATGAGTTGGATGCATTTCAGTCAGTGGATCAGTCTGCTTATCATGCATTCACTCTTACTCCAGCTATGGTTGATGCGGAGTTATGGCATGCTCGCATGGGGCATGTAAATTTTGGTAGTCTTATGCTTATGCAGCGACATAATATGTTTACAGATCTACCTCTCATGGAGAAGCCTCCAGATCACATTTGTGAAGGATGTATTTTGGGAAAAATGCACAGGTTTTCCTTCCCACGTGATCAGGCTCTAAGAGCAACTGCAAAGTTGCAACTTATACACAGTGATCTTTGTGGTCCCATGCAGACGAAGTCATTAGGTGGTTGCTTTTATTTTGCAACATTTATTGATGACTTCTCTCGTATATGCTGGGTCTATCCTTTGACACAGAAATCACAGGTATATGATGCATTTTTGGCCTTTGTAGCACTTGCTGAGACAGAGTCAAGATGCAAAGTGAAGACTCTCCGTTCTGACCGAGGGGGGGAATATATGTCACACCTGCTGAATTCTTTTCTTGGGAGTAGAGGTATAAAACATCAGTATACTACTCCTTACACTCCACAGCAGAATGGGGTTGCAGAAAGGAAAAATCGGTCACTCATGGAGGTATGCTAAAGGCAAAAAGACTACCACATATCTTTTGGGTGGAAGCAGTAATGTGTGCTTGTCATATTTTGAATCGATGTCCCACAAAGGCATTGGTTTCTATTACTCCTTTTGAGGCTTGGCATGGCCGCAAGCCTTCTGTATCGCATTTTCGTATCTTTGGGTGCCTTGCATATGCACACATACCCAAAGAGTTGAGGAGGAAGCTTGATGATAAAGCCACAAAATGCATTTTTGTTGGGTATAGCCGTGAGAGCAAGGGCTACAGGTTATATGACCCACTATCCAGGAAGATATTTATCAGCCGGGATGTGATTTTTGATGAAAAATCAGAATTATCCATGGCTGGTTATGAGGCAAATCAGGCTGAAAATGATGTATTTGAAGGTCTTCTACCCATGGAGTTTCATTCCACAGTTGGTGATCCAACTCATGAGGGTAATGGACAGCCAGCAAATGATGTAGGTGGTGCAGAAATTCAGCAGCCAAATGAGCCAGAAGCTGAACCAAATATGGGACAGCAGGCACCACAGGTCAGACATATACCTAGATGGTATTTGAGGACATTACAGGACAGCCATTTAGAAGGTCCTCTTGCTGGTCGTACTCGTAGGGAGACAAGGACCAATGAACATGCACACATCATGGATTTGAATCTGGTTATGGCAGCCAGTTTACAGGATGATGATGAGCCTGATTCATTCGTGGATGCACGAGATAATGTGCATTGGAACAAAGCCATGCAGGATGAGATTGATTCTATTAAAAAGAATCAAACATGGGATTTGGTTGATCTGCCCAAAGGCAAGAAAGCCATTGGTACTAAATGGGTCTACAAGTTGAAAAGACATGCAGATGGATCCATTGACAGGTACAAAGCCCGTCTAGTTGCAAAGGGCTATGCACAGAAGAAGGGCATTGATTATGAGGAGACATTTGCTCCTACATCCCGTATGTCGACACTTAGGTGTGTCATTGCATTGGCTGCACATCGTGGTTGGGTTGTTCATCAGTTGGACATAAAGACTGCATTCCTACATGGGGACCTCGAGGAGGAAGTTTATGTATTTCAGCCCATGGGATTTGCAGAACATGGTCATGAGGGGAAAGTATGCAGGCTGAAAAAGGCCTTGTATGGTTTGAAACAAGCTCCACGAGCTTGGTATGCAAAAATAGATGCTTTTCTACTCACTCAGGGATTTGTGAACAGTCCATCAGAGACCACTTTGTATGTGAAGAAAGAAGAGACAGATCTGCTGGTCATCAGTCTTTATGTGGATGATCTCTTGCTCATGGGATCAAATGATGACAAAATTGCAGCATTTAAAGAGATACTGCAACAGACATTTGACATGTCTGACTTGGGCCTTGTACATTACTATTTGGGCATACAGTTTGTGCAGGATAACAGAGGCATTGGGTTGTTGCAATCACGTTATGTTGCTAAACTTCTGGAGAAGTTTAAATTTCAGGATTGCAAGCCTATTAGTACTCCTATGGAGCCTGGGATGAAACTGTCACTACAAGATGACAGTGTTTCCTTTGATGCCACTACATATGCTCAGGTTGTTGGGTGCCTCATATACTTGTGTAATACAAGGCCAGATATTCAGTATGCAGTCTCTCAGTTGAGCAGATTCATGCACAGCCCACGGTTGTCACATTGGCAAGCTGTGAAGCGTGTATTCCGTTATTTGCAGGGTACCTTGTCTCTTGGGTTGCTTTATCCTGAGGGGGGTGACATGCAATTACATGCTTACAGTGATTCAGATTGGGCTGGTGATTTTGATACCAGACATTCCACTAGTGGGAATTGTTTCTTCCTTGGCGCTTCATGCATTTCTTGGCTAAGCAAGAAACAGACCACGGTGGCCACTTCATCTTGTGAGGCAGAGTACAGAGCAGCCTACACTACTACTGTTGAGTGTGTTTGGCTGCGTCGTCTTATGACTGATATAGATATTTCAGTGGAGGAGCCTACACCTATCTATACTGATAGTCAGAGTGCCATTGCTGTGGCCAGGAATCCTGTGTTTCATGCTCGCACGAAACACATTGAGATTCACTATCATTTTGTTCGGGAGAGACTCCAGGCAGGAGATATCAGTCTGATCTACTGTCCTACAGATCAGAATGTGGCAGACATCTTCACCAAGGCATTACCACGTCCGAAATTTGAAGCATTCCGCAATGCTTTGAATTTGTTTCCTTTTGGTGGATGATGTACAGTGATCACATATCACTCCAGGGGGGTTTGTTGGGTTTTATGCTGTGTATGCATGGGTTTTATGCTGTGTATGCACCCAGAGGAGTGCTAGTGATCATCAGTAGGTTACTGGGGCACTTTTTACTTCAGTTAGTGGAGGTTTTTTCCCCCAGTTTAGTTCATTTTCACTTATATGCAGTTTATAAGTGTTTTGGTCCACCCGGCACATTTATGGCCGGTCATGTGAACACTTATCCTTTAGGGGTCACTATCATGTGGCTTGTACTTGATATTTTTCTATCATTGAGATATCTACAGCAGTCGTGTTCACTCCCTGCTTGTTTTTCATGCCTGTTTTCTTTCTGTAAACCCTAACCCTAACCCTGTTTAGTCTTCATTTCACGACTCAATACTCTGTTGATTGATTTATTAAAGCTTACACCAAGTAGGTGTTGGAAATTATTTCATCCCCAGATGGACTTTCCCATGCATATTCATGCTTGTATCTGGCTCCATATGAAGCCCTGCATTGGCATATCTTAGCAGAGATTTTTCAACATTTTTTCTACCATTTTTTTGGGTAATTTTTCATTTTTCAGCTTCTGCAGTGATAGGCAGCATATATGGGACCTCCCTCATGCTGCTCCACATGATGCACTACCTTTTCTTGTGATATTCAGCAGTGATCTTCTTTTCTCCTTTATGCTTGCTGTCCATATACAGTGTTGTACAGTTCTTGCAGCATTTTTGAGTGGGTATCTCAGCATAGTACCCATTCTTTCATGGTATCAGAGCGGGTAACATCTATAGGAACCTGCGTTTCTTTTCCCATGCTGCTGTTGACTGTTTTCAGCATATAGGAGCTGTTTACTGCTGCATTTCTTCATCAGTAACCTGCGTTTCACAGTGGAGCTGCGGGACTGCCTCAGGTGCTGCAATTTCTTGCTACTGTAGGCTGTGTTTTCTGCATAGCTTCTGCATTTTTACTGTTATTAGCTGAAACCCTCTTCATAGGTGCGGAGGATAGGATTTTCAGATTCCCACCCTCCCTTCCCTTTCTTTTTTCTTTCTCTTGCTGTGCACAGCTTGAGAGGGGGTACTTTGTTTTTTCAGCAGACATGGCTTCAGGAGACCACTTCTCTACAGCCATTCCATCTCCTATCTCTTCACCCGCTCCATCACAGCCTGGATCCCCTCCTCCCGCCGCTCCACAGGTGGTTCCTATTCCCAATCTTTCCTCTCCGAGTTTCTCTCATCCAGGTCTTGCTCCCACCCTTGCCAACATACCATCCTACAATCCTCCCCAAGTCAGTGACTCCATGAAGCTTACAGCAACCAACTATCATACTTGGTCTTTCTACACTTAGTTGTTGTTGGAAGGAGCTGGTGTGTGGATGGCTATCTCCACACCTCACTTGGTGGATCTTGCTTTGCAAAGCATATTGGATGCTCGGGCTCGTCTTATCATCATCCATTGCATGACTCCATCCATACAGGCACAGTTTGTCTCCTCTCGGAGTAATGCTCATCAGATGTGGACAGAGATCCAGAGGAGGTATGGGAGAGTTTTGACAGTGAAGATTGCCAAATTGGAGTCAGATCTGGAGAAGCTTACCATCACTGAGTCAGATAGCTTGATTGAGAAGATTGGAGAGTTCTCCCGTATCAAGCTGCAACTTGAGGAGTACGGGAGCACCATCAACAATCCCATCCATAAACTTCTTGGTAAGTTGCCTGCTTCCTTTGATTCTTTCAAGGATAATATTTATTTCCGTGATCCTCTCCCCCCTTTTGAGGAAGTCGTGAGTTATCTCCACGACAAGTGCATGCTTCGTGGAAAAGGCAAGTCGGAGTCTGCTTTTGTTGCCTCTGACAAGGGCAAGGGCAAAGGTGGAAAAGGGAACTCCAACAACAACAAGCAGAACGTCACCACAAAGTTATCTTCTGACGACGACGATTCTGACAATTCTAACAACATCAAGGGTTTCAAGACGAAGGATTCTTGTGAGTTTTGTGGCCGACTTGGTTATTCAAAGGCCAAATGTTTTACCCGACAGGCTGCTTCCCGCAAAGCTAAAGCAAAGCAGGAGTCCTCCAATGGCTAAGACACTTCACGCACGACAGATGGCTGAGATACTTCACCAACGACAGAGGAGAGTACGAAGTCTCATGCTAAGATGGCTTTTCTTGCTGTCTACGATCCCCTTGTTCTTTAATCTTCACAGGAGCAAGATGAGTCCATCTTGGTGGTCACACAGGAGACTTTTGATTCAGAAGTTAGTGCCCTAGAGGATTATTTACAGGAGTTTCTGACAGAGACCTTATCAGTTCCTCTAATCCCTTTGGATGAGTATCTTCCTTCCCTTGTGCTGTTTCATGCTGATGCTATTATTGCAGATTTTCTCTCTTCTCTTTCAGAGGAGGATAATGGTTCTTCTACAGAGCAGGTGGATGATTTTGTTGAGATATCCTCACATATTCTGGAGCTTCCTACTTTGGCGGCTTCTCTCCTGGTAGTTGCTTCTCCTTCTTGTGTTTTAGAGGAGGCATCTTCCACTATCTTGGAGCTTGTTCCTACTTCAAACCTGGCAAATTCAGCTATCGCTGATGATCAGTTTGTTCCGGTGGTTGTTTCATTTCCTTCTTCTTCTTCAGAGGAGGATTCTACTTCGGTCCTGATACTTGTTGTAGATGCAGAGGAGGTACCACATTTTTCGGAGCTATCTATGGTTCCATCTCTTGAGGGCTTCTCTCTCCAGATTGATCCTGGTGTTTCGTCTTCGATATCCCCTCGATCTTCTCGTGGCTTCTTCCGGAGACCTTCTCGGTATTCAGATGTACTATATGTTCGCGAGCTTTGTGCCTTTTATGAGGAGGTTGTTCCTTCTTTAGACTCTTTGGAGGATTTTTTTGCAGCGTGCCGGAGTTGGTCCACCCATCTGGCGCTGAAGAGGTGTTGGAAATTATTTCATCCCGAGATGGACTTTCCCATGCATATTCACAAGCAGGTATACAAATAGGGGTGCACATACATGATGGGTGTGATGATTCATTAATCCCTTTCTAATAACTATATTTGAGGAGTTGCTACTATCCCTCATGATGCAGACATATGGTGGGAGGGATGGTTATTCATCCCACAGAGTCGTTCATTCTTAAATCCTTTTAAAGAGTCCTGTAGAAGGGCGTGTCACCATCCCTTGCTCATGAAAGTGGATTCTAGATAGTGGGAGAAGTTAGGCTCTTGAGGGCATTTCAATCATGAGATTATGAATAATTGACACATTTTCTCAACCAAACAAAGAAAACAACCTTAGACGTGGCTTGAAAAATATAAATAATACTCTAAGTAGGAGATAATGCACGAGGCTTGAATTGGAGAAATGCCTATAAGCAAGCAAGAAAGATTTTTTGATATTCTTCAACTTACTACAATGCCTAACAATTAACATAACAATAAAATCAAGAGAAAGAAGGCTCACACTTGGGACCAAATGGAGGACCCCTCCTTGTTGAAGGAACATGTTGCTTTGTCAAGAGTTTCAATCATTTACACTTGTAGGAGCACCACCCCTAGGCCATGTGGTCAAGCGCTAATGGTGGTGCAAATATTGGTAACTAATGCCTACTAAGTGGAGCAAGAAGGGGTCTGATTTAGGGTTTCGAATCAGCTCAAGTTTAGGGCTGAAACAGAGCTAAGACTAAGAAGGGGTCTGATTTAGAGTCTCAAATTAGCTCAATTTTATGGTTAATATTGGGCTAAGCTTGAGCAAGCAAAGGCGTGTCAAACAAGGTCATTTTTAGGGTTGAAATAGAGATGAAGAATAAAAGTTGTAGCAAAGAAGTGGTTGGGCTAGTTGTGGATGAGAATGCCCTTGATAATGAGGTTTCCACTCTTTTGTAATGGAGTGGAGAACTCTTTCTTTACAAATGATTGTCTTATGAGAAAACTTTGGCTCAATGATTAGACCCTCACACCCAATGAGTATGATCGCTTTTAATCCTTTTCTGCCCTTAATTTAAGGCAAGCTAGGGGCTTGTCAAATTTAATATACAAGCAAGTGGTTTATCCCACATTAATACATAATACAATGCTTGAGAGTGGTTTCCTTTAACCAATTTCTCTCTTGACAAGCATGACCCTCCCATAATCAAGCACCTCTTGATGCACCCTTGTGACTTGTGTGTTGCCTGTGCACTAAGGTGAAAATCTTGTACTTGAGAATTGTTGTCCTTTGGAGTACTCATGAGACTTGTAAGCACACGTGTTGGCCCTTTTATGCATGAAATAAAAACATTAAGAATTCAATTAATGTCCAAGCTAGAGGCCAGGTTATTTATACCTAAACCATCGGTTGCTTAGTAGATATGTTTAATCACATTGAAGTAAACATAATTAATCCATTGCTTGACAATGTGAATAACATAATTGCATGTTAAAAACAAGTTCATTACTGATTAGTAAGTCATTATTTGTGATAACTTTTGTTTCAATAATGTCATGCTTTCTTTTATTGCTAAGGGACACAATGGTAAGCCATTGGGGAGGAGGGTTCTCGTGTGTCTTTAGCCTTTTTTTCGTGATTTTTGGGTTTCCCAATGGGCATGTGTTGACAGTCTATGCTAATCTTTGTATTTTTATGTGGCCTTCTTACAGGGAGTGTTTTGAAAGTTTATCCTCTTCCTCAATTTGTGCTGAAAGAGGACATTATCAATCATCTGAAAGGGAGCAATGTGCAGCCAGAGAGTATAAAGTTTGTCTACAACACCACATTCAGGCCAGATTATGTGTAAGGGACAATCATGCTGCACTATTTAGTTTCAAACCTTATGAGAAAGTGATCTATTTGTGTCAAAATAAACTTCCCAACACCTTGTGGGAGATGTGGATCTACTGCATTTTATACTTTACTAAAACTCTTGTACAAGGTATGTGTATGAAAATGGTTGCAGGGTGCAAGGTGTTGTGCTTGGGTGGTTTAAAGGTACCACACTGTGCATGTTCAGTGTAGACCAGCTGTTCAAGGGGCATGGTGGGTGTCTTATTGGGTGTCTGACAAGCATGGTGATGCCATATTTAATAGCAGAATAAATCATACTCACCTTGCAAACGTTGAAAGTGAATGGTTATACATTCCACACCGATGGAGGGAGTGGGAGGCTGGAGCATTCATGAATCGTTTGTTTAAGTTAGAGTAATTGAATTTATGCATGGAATTTGCAGGCAGTTTGATGTTGATTCAGCTTCAACGCAGAGGCAAATCATGAAGCGACTGCAAGAAAGGGGCCGTTTGGGTTGCCGGTTCCTGAAGGCAGAAGTGGTATGCTGACTGTTGTCCTGCAACCGGTCATGTTATAAGGATGGTGCTTGGAATGCTTTTTTCTAATCAGGAGTTCTTTTGAATGCAGTCACCTCCAATGCCATGGACTTTTGTTGATGCAGCTCTTAAGGATTCACCACGGGGAAGAACGGTATCAATATTTTTTTGTCTTAAACTGCTGTACTGCTACAAATGATCTGTTTGCAAACCTTGTGATTCTTTTAGGTGAGTTCTACCAAAAGTTTAGGGCTATGGGATACTCTGGGATACTGTGGCTTTGCTTGCATGGCTGTACTTTGGCAGTATCATGAATAAATTAGAATTTGTAAACCTGATTCTGGAAAGGGGGGGGGGGGTGAGGGAGGAGGGGAGGTAGATCGCAGAGGGTGTCATAGGGTGCAGCTGTGTGGAGTGCCTTTCATCTTTACATCCTTGCCTTGTGATATGCTGTAAACAATGCATGTGCTAGGACCCAACGTGGCCTACCTCGACAATGTCCAAGAGGACCTACCATTTTCATTCCTCGGGTGGAATGAAAGGTTCAGGATTCAAAAAAAAAGAGAGATTTGGGTTCTACACATCCTCAGAGAATAAAAACAGATTTTCAATGTTGAAAAGTAGGACTAGAAAAGTAGAGTTTGTCACCATTTTGGACATATCCCGGTTTTCATATGTTGACAGGCTCTGGAGGACACATGATTCCCAAAAGACCAAGAATGTACAAGCTTTGGAAATGGGAGATTTATCTAGTACAAGAACCAAGCAGCCTGAGAACCTAGATATGGTGGACATGGTGCCCAGAACAAGACTTCTGACAAAGAGCTGAACATCTGAGGTTTGGCTTTGCGTGAGAAGTACCCTTGGTGAGCCCTAGTATTGTGGGCTGGACACATGCATGTAACAAGCTCTTATTTGGCTGTACCCAGTATTTTATAATGTGGGTGGACGAGTTTGTGCAAGGGCCAGGCAAGTTACTACTTGGGCTTCCCGGTTTTCTAAGGGATTTACACTCAATTATGAAGGCTGGACAAAGTATCATTTGGGCTCTTTGTTTTTAATGGATTTTACATCCATATGTGGGCACTTCAAAGAGTTGTGACTTTTCCATCAGGGAAAGTTACCGGATGTCGCCTTACACTATTATATGGCAAGACTTTTTATATTTAGCAAACCTTAGCCTAAGGTTTATAAAAATCAAATAGGAGCTTTCGTTTATCTTCTTGTGCACTCCTCCGTTTGCAAAACGATTGCCCAGTGATTGCACAACCATGCTAGAGGCCAATCAAATGAAGCTCCGACTCCTCCTTTTTACGAGTTGTCACGAGCCTCCCTCTGGCTTCAGGGTCTTCAAATGTGTAAGAATCCCTCAAAGATGAGAGAGAGATTCTCTCAACAGCTGCTGCAAAATTTGAGACGACCTGGAATACCCAACAACTTCCTCCACTCTTTCCTTCTTCACTTCAAAGATGACCCTTCAGAATATCAATTGCAGTAGGATTCAATAGTCTACACACATCATATTCAAAGCAACAATTCATTATTCAATACAACCACTCCTCGCAGAGATCGCCTACACACATACAATGAAACGTGGCAAAGTTTCGGTCCGTCTACCCATCTCTTCCCAAGAGTTCCTTTTATAGTTTCCAGTCGGCTGTGTGTGCAGTCACTGATTGCCCACCATTCTTTTTCCCCAGCATGTCGCGCTGTCAAGGCCTCACAATTCTCCAACCTTATCATGACTGCCTGTCACCTCTGTTCCGCATTATGCCATCACGATCTGATCTTTTCTTGACCATCTATCTTTGCATGCTGTCTCGTGATCGCTCTCCCACCCTTACTTTTGTCGACTGCAGCCCGTTATTCTTGTAAGCGTCCACATACGTGGCATGGCTTGCTATCACGGCATGCTGCCACGTGAAATCTCCTCCACTTCTGCATGCGCCATATTCACCAGCCAATGATGCACCGTCTTCACCATCTGCTTTTTAAAAGCTTAAAGCTTAGAGTTTTTTTTAAGGTGATCGCAAATGTTTACAGGACCCATAAGGCAATAGCACAACTAAGCACCTCACTTAGATAGGAGTAAGTTCACACACACACACACACACACCGTGCTATATGTACAAAGATGTAAGTTATTGACACTACATCCTAGTGTTATTTCATCCACTTTGGGGTTGTCAAAATCCTCTTAACATATTTTGACCATCCCTTAGCGTGCGGACATTCATGTCTCGCAGTCTTCAAATAGCTGATGCATTGAGTACATGGACTCGTCCTCTTCTTGGTTACATACTTCTTTAGCCGATACCCATTGACTTTTCTCTGGTACAGGGTTCCATCCAAATCCTCTAGTGGGTACATGCCATTGAAGAATCTTTGCTGCACTTTGAAAGGACCTTCCCACCTTGTTTGGAACTTAGTTTGGAAAGTATTGCTTGCTATTATATCGAAGCACAAGATCAACCTTACCAATGCCTTTGTCTTTGATGTTCTTGTTGGCTCTCCGTTGATTTTGCTCTTGAGTCTATTGGTAGTGTTCCAAGGCATGCATCCTGTCTGCTCCTTGTAGTGCAAGGAGCCTGTTCTTGAAATAGGGTTATAGTTCCTCATTTTCTTTTAACAAGAACTTCAAAGTTGGCACTTCCGCCTCGATAGGCAACAATGCTTCAGCACCATAAAGAAGATGGAAAGGAGAGAAGCGAGTACCCTCCTTCACTGCAATTGTGTAAGTCCAGAGTGTACTAGAGAGCTCCAAATTCCAAGTCCTCTCATGAGACTGTGTCATTTTGCTTAACATGCGTATCAATTCCCCATTAAATCTTTCATTCATCCCATTACATTGAGGATAGTATGGAGTGGCATACCAGTGCTGGATTTTTAGCTTCTCGCATAAACGGTCCATCAACTCATTTCTAAAACCAGGTCCCCTATCAGTGTTACATGCACCAAGGTTGATCGTGATAACGCACAACAGGGCCTTTATGTGGTGAGAATACGTAGCATCAACTTTAGAGAATAGGGAGAGAGTAGAGGATGTAGAATGTAGAAGACGACACCAGATTGGGTCCCAATACCCACTGAAGGCCCCCCCCCCCCGCCCCCCCCCCCTTGCAAGGAGTATTTGCTTATATTATTCTTTGGAGAAATGTTGTACAATGCTGAGTACAAATGATATGAATGCCCAACGCAAGGACGAGGAAGCCCAAACGTCGGCGGAGTATCCAGCCATCCCGAGGCTCTGCTGAAGACTCTCCTTGGCCACTGATGCAAGTCCAGATGACTGAAGGACTGCACATATGCTGGCTGAGATGTAGAGTACCTTCCTTGTTGCTGCCTGGAGATGAGCAGGATGCTACAAACTGTAGTCGCTTTCTGCTGAATTCCTGAATGTGCTTTGGCGAAATAAGTCCATGCTTTTTATACCCCTTGAGACAGCAGTCGGCTGGTGCAAGAACCCTCCACGATTGGGAAAACCTAGTCGGCTGCTGTAAATATTCCTCACGACTGTGAAAAGCCAGTCAGCTGCCGAAAAGTATCCTCACGACTGTGAAAAGCCAGTCGGCCGGCATTAAATGCTGGTCGGGTACTGTACCTCAAGTCGGCTGGCTCATTAAATGCTTCTGACTGCCCATATGCACGGTCGGCTGCCCACAATACCTGGTCGGGTGCTGCCTGACTGTGAGGAAGGCCATGGCTGCCTTTGCAAGGCTAGCCAAACTGGGGGACTGCCTTGGGGCTGGCCCCCTTCTATTTGAATGCACCTAAAATGTTTTATATGCAACTACTGCTAAGGCTGACACATACATGCTCCTGAATGATGCTTTCTCCAAGTGGGTTAAGAGTACTGACAACAGACTGACCTCTAAAACTTAGAGACTGACCTACGTAGCTCATGCCTGACTGTCCCTAGACTGAGGGCTTACAATGGGGTCACAACGTACGACAAATAATCCTAGAAAAGGTTCTACTTCTGTACAAATGCTTCACTGAAGATCATGTTAGTGTGTCACTGTGTACCCCAGTGCAGGGTGCACGTGACATTCCCTTTTGCTTAACTTGGTGGCAGGTTCAGAGCTTCCAAGTAGTCCGCCAACAATTGGGGGTACTCCTGAAAGAACTCTTCATCGAGCCAAACTGCTTCATGGATTCGGCGGTTCTTAAACTTCGTTTAGAATTGTTGTATTCTTCGATCGGATCCATGCTTCCATATGTGGAGGAGAATCTGTTCTGGTGTTATAACTTTAGCTTCATCAATCATATCTCGTTGTTGCTCTTCTGAGATATCCTACAATGCTGGACCTGCATATGGCTTCAACCAAGAAACATGAAAGACATTGTGCATAGTCCGACTTTTCGGCAACTTTAACTTTAAAGAGACATCACTTAACTTCTGAATGACTGGAAATGGGCCGAAACTTCGGAATGAGAGTTTAGGACAAGGCTTCCCCACTTGCTTTCGTGATGCGGAGATATGCCCAATTCCTTCCTTAAAGTGCACATCTCACCTCGATTTGTTGGCTTGTCGGGTATATGCTTCTTGAGCCTTGGCAAGGCGTTCCTTAATTGACTCCATGATTTCCAAGAATGTCTTGGTGGTCTTATTGGCCTCAAGAGATGGTGACACTTGTCTTGTCAAAAGAGATGAGAAACGGCGTCCAAATGCTGTCTCATATGACGTCCGGCCAATACTCGATGAGTGAGTATCATTTAGGATTGCCTGCACCAAAGAAAGATATTGTTCCCATTTCGACTGCTTGTCATGGCAATATGATTTGAGAACGCCAAAGGCCAGTTGATTGTAAATTTTTGTTTGGCCATTTGTTTGAGGATGAAATGCACTATGAAATGCACTGGACAGATGCAACTTAGTCCCAAAATTGTCAAACAATGCTCTCCAAAAGTGAGATGTAAATTTTGGATCTCTATCTGATGTGATAGTCCGTGGCAAATCACCAATGGGGTACCAAAACCGAATGAACAAGCAAGCTATGTCCTCGGTTGTGGTGGTCTGCTTGCATGGAATGAGCATGTAAAACTTACTGAATCTATCAACAATGGTCATATATGTAGGCATATGCTCACTTATAGTAGTGCTATGTGTGAACAGGGCTTAACCAAGGGCACTTTTTCCCATGTGGTTTTTCCCCTTGGACATCAAGTGTGAAAGGACACATATAATATTTTGTAGTTCTATATTATATGGATGTGGCACACATGCAAGGGTTGACTTGCATTTTGTGGATACCACACTTTTGGCTCTCTCTCTCTCTCTCTCTCATTTCTGTGTGTGAGCTTCTCAACCTTGCACCTAACCCTAATGTGCAGGTTTGTGTGTGTGAGTGTGTGAGTCCAACACCCAACATTTGGTATCAGAGCTGGGAGCTGGCCCTGGAGTGGTGGCTGTGCAGAAACTGCAAAAAAAAAAACTGTGAAATTCCGTCGACGTTGTGTTTTTCCGTCGACTGCGAATTTCCGTCGCATTCCGTCAGTGATTTCCGTCCGCCGGTTCCGTCGTTGCTCCACCATCCGGCCACCAGGAACGGGCGGCACTAGTGGGGAGCCCACCACCACCGCCCAGCTCGCGGGCGGCGCCGCCATCTACAGCCGCGGTTCTTCCACCTCCACCTGGCGCCTGCTTCTGCCAGGCCCGCCTGCGCTCCGTCACACAGTCGCCGGCCGACGTGTTGGTCCTGCGGTTCCGGCGTCTCGGTTCAGGTCGTCTCGACCCGCTTTCCAGCCCGTCGTCAGCATCGTTCCGTTCCGGCGCTACTCCAACGGTGTGTTCCGTGCACACGGCGTTGCCCTCCGTCCTGTTCACGTCCGTCCTTGCTCGACGTTCCGTTCCGGCTCGCTCCCGCCAGCGACTACAGCGGTTTCCGCTTCGGACCTGCTCGCCCGACACCACCGTGCCCAGCAGCGCCCAGCGCTCCCTAAGCCCTCCGTGCTCGCCTTGCTCTGAGCGCCCGACTCCGCCTGCCAGGTCGCCTCTGCTGTTCGCACTAGCCGCCTAGCCAGCGCCCATCTGCTTTTCTCCTCGTCGATTGCCCACAGCCAACCGCCGCCCTGCAACACTCCCTCTAACGCCTCCACCTGCAACGACTGCAACCGTCTACAGCTCTGCTCTCCTCGACACCTGCAGCTCTGCACAGCTCCACCGGCTCCCGCCGTCAACTCTATTTGATTGTCTGCTCCAAGCCTGCTGCCCCTGCAGGAAGGTATTTCTCTGTCAAAATTTTTTATCAAACCCAAATACAAAATCTGCAGCCATTGCAATGCAGGTCATATGCCGATTTTGCAGACAATAAATACTGTGCAATCAGATTGAAAAGAAAATTGCAGATGAAATTTGGGGGTTTTTGAAATTGAGGTCAAAATCAGCAAATTGAACCTCTCTTATTTGCAGAAATTTGGGGGTTTTCAAAATTGAGGTCAAAATTGGCAAATTGAAGCTCTTACATTTGCAAAAATTTGGGGCTTTTGTGAAAATTGGCCAATTAGATGCACATTGAAGCGATTGGAGTGCATACAAATTGGGGATTTTCTGATTGGAGCATGTAATTGGGCATTACAGCTGCGATCTGTCGCGTATGTATACACATTGAGTGTAATTGGACAATTTGGTGCAGGTTTACACTTGAATTGGTTTGCAGGCATACATTTGCGCAGGACATTTGGTTGCCTGGCAGTGCACATTGGTGCTTGGTTTGCTTGCAGATATATTTTGTTGACATGGCACAGAATGCTACAGATGTATTTGGTGTGCTCACCCAGGAGGACAAGCTGGATGGATCTAACTACTCTCTCTGGAGTTTTATGATCCGTAATTTGCTGGTAGCCAAAGGGCTTTGGGGCATCGTGTGTGGTGATGACACACGCCCACATACCATTCAGCCAGCCACGCCTCAAAGGGGAGGTGCTCAAAGAGCTCCTGATGTAGATCCCGCTCCCACACAAGAGCAGAAAAGATGGGACTCTAGAGATGCACAGGCCATGTCATTGATAGCCCTTTCAGTGAAAAGGACTATTATTCCGCACATTCGTTCATGCAAGACATCGAAGCTTGCATGGGACACATTGGAAGCAATGTATCAGGTACGCAACGAGGCAAGAGTTGCCTACTTGAAGAGGCAATTGGATCTTCTTTCTATGGATGAGGGTGACTCCATGGCAGATCATCTCACCAAAGTGAAAGATTTGCAGGAACAATTGCTCAACATTGATGAGGTTATCCCAGACAGACAGATGGTCACCAACACTCTTCATTCTTTACCGCCTTCCTACTTGGGCTTTCACACCTCTCTCAACCTCTCGATGAGAGGAGGTGGTGATCCCGTCACTTTTGAAGAGCTCGTGGGTTTACTCTTGCAGGAAGAGCAAACAAGAGCAAACATATCGAGCAACCGTGGTGGAGAAAAGGCATTTACAGCCAAGGATAAGGGTAAAGCAAAGAGCTTTAAGCATGGGGGACAACAGTCTAGCAAGGCTGGTCATGGACAGCCCTCTTCTAGTAGTGAAAAGTCTGACAAAGGGGATGCAAACAAGCCCAAAAAGAAGGGCAAATGTCACTACTGCCATAAGCCTGGACACTACATCAGTGAATGTAGGAAAAGGATTGCAAAAGAGAAAAAGAAAGAAGCAGGCAATGCAGTAGCAGACTCTTCGGATGACAAAGCAAAGCAATCAGCTAATGTAATCCAGGAAGAGTACACTTTTTTGGTCACATGCACTAGTGACACACCAGGTGCTTCAGACACTGATATGTCTTGCATTGCATCTGACAGACAGAATGCATCATGGTATTTTGATAGTGGTGCTTCGAGCCACATCACTTCATGCAAAGATGTATTTCAGCACTTGGTTTATGCTTCAAATGGCCGCACTGTATCATGTGCAGATCTTACCACATATCCAGTAAAGGGAATTGGTAATGTCATACTTATTGCAGCCAATGGTGCCAATATATGTATGAAAAATGTATTGTATGTTCCAGGAATAAAGAAAAATCTGCTCTCCGTCTCAGCCATAAACGATCAAGGTTTAAAGGTTGAATTTGAAGATGGGAAGTGTTTGGTAAAAGACCCATCAAAGGGTTATGAAATAGTCACTTCTGGAACACGATACAAAGGCTTGTATAAGCTGGACAGCTATGACAAGCACCCTTATGATGCAAATACAGTGGCTGCCCACACTCCTGCTATGCATGATGCAGAGCTATGGCATGCTCGTTTTGGGCATGTAAATTTTCAGAGTTTGATGCTTTTGCAGAAGCATCATATGGTTGATAATATGCCGCCTCTTGAGTCTCCGCCAAGACATGTATGTGAGGGGTGTATTTTGGGAAAGATGCATCGGAAACCATTCCCCAAAGATGGAGCTGTTAGAGCTGAAAGTAAATTACAGCTCATACATAGTGATGTATGTGGTCCAATGCGGACACCATCCATAGGGGGGCATCTTTACTTCGTCACATTCATTGATGACTACTCCTGGTTTGCTTGGGCTTACCCTTTGAAAGCAAAAGAAGATGTGTTTACATGCTTTCGACACTTTGTAGCAATGGCTGAAAATATGTGTGCATGTAAAGTCCAAACACTCCGCTCAGATAGAGGTGGAGAATACATGTCAAATGCATTCAAGGATTATATGCTTCAAAAGGGCATCAAACACCAATGTACTGTGCCTTATACACCGCAGCAGAATGGTGTAGCTGAGAGGAAAAATAGATCTCTCATGGAGATGGCAAGATGCATGGTGAAAGCACAAAAGTTGCCTCACAAATTCTGGATGGAAGCTATAATGTGTGCAACTCATGTGTTGAACAGGTGTCCAACAAAAGCTTTGAAAACCATAACACCATTTGAGGCTTGGTATAGCCGAAAGCCAACAGTGGATTATATGCGTACATTTGGGTGTTTGGCATATGCACATGTGCCAGAACAACTCCGAACAAAGCTTGATGACAAAGCAATTAAATGCATTTTTGTGGGCTACAGCAATGAAAGCAAAGGATACCGTCTTTATAATCCAACTACACGAAGGATTTTTGTGAGTAGAGATGTGGTATTTGCTGAAAATTCAGAACAGCCCATGGTCAGCTTGTATAAAAGCAATGATACAGGCATACAGGACATGTTTGATGGACTTTTACCCATTGCAATTAGGGGGGATTCAGATCAGCCAGCCCCTACACAAGAAAATCCACATGTAGAACATGTGGAACAGCCAGCCATTCAGTCCCCTTCTGTGGAAGAAGTGGAAGATCTTGTCAGGGAAGAGCAAACAGCCATAGACACAGCCAAGTCAGTGCCAAGATGGTTGTTGAAAACTTTGCAAGAAAGCAAACTTGCAGCTCCACTCACAGGTAGAACAAGGGCTAGTTCCAGCCATGTCTTGAATGTACATCGTGGGGAGTCTGCATTCGCAATGGGTGGTCTCTTTGATTCAGAAGAGCCTTCTTCTTATGAAGAAGCACATGAAAATGAGCATTGGTTGCAAGCTATGCAAGCTGAAATTTCTTCTATCATGAAGAATAATACATGGGATCTTGTGGAATTGCCTAAAGGCAAGCATGTAATTGGCACAAAGTGGGTGTACAAAGTCAAAAGAAAGTCTGATGGTACTATTGACAGGTACAAAGCAAGACTTGTGGCTAAAGGCTACTCCCAGAAAAAGGGAATAGATTATGAAGAGACTTTTGCTCCTACTTCGAGAATGACCACAATAAGATCAGTGATTGCATTGGCTGCCCATAAAGGATGGAAAGTGCATCAGTTGGATATCAAAACTGCATTCTTGAATGGGGATTTACAGGAGGAAGTATATGTAAATCAGCCCATTGGTTTTGTAGTTCCTGGTGAGGAACATAAAGTATGCAGGTTGCACAAAGCATTGTATGGGTTAAAACAAGCTCCAAGAGCTTGGTATGATAAGATACATGCTCATCTAACCAGCCAAGGTTTTGAGAATAGTTCAGCTGAAAGCACATTGTATGTGAAGAAAACCGATGCCGATATTCTCATAGTCATCTTGTATGTAGATGACATGCTCATTGCAGGTACAAGCAAAGCACAAATTTCAGATTTCAAAGCTGATTTGAAAGCTGAATTTGATATGTCAGATTTGGGGCCTTTACACTACTATCTCGGCATACAGTTTATGCATACAGATGATGGCATTGTTATGCAGCAAACTAAGTACATAAAAAGTTTGCTAAAAAGGTTTCACATGGATGAATGTAAGCCCATTTCTACTCCGGTAGAACCAGGTGTACGGCTTACTATGCATGATATTGGAGAGCCTTTTGAGGCTGGCCTTTATAGCCAGGCAGTGGGATGCCTCATTTACTTGTGTAACACGAGGCCAGACATATCTTTTGGGGTGTCTTTGTTGAGCAAATTCATGCACAGCCCAGGCACAAAGCATTGGCAAGCAGTCAAACGCATTTTTCGTTATCTTAAGGGTACCCTGGATCTTGGTTTGTTTTATCACAGGGGGGGCAGCTTGCAGCTTTATGCATACAGTGATTCAGATTGGGCTGGTGATTACGATACCAGGCAATCCACCAGTGGGAATTGTTTTTTTCTTGGCAGCTCATGCATATCTTGGTTGAGTAAAAAGCAACCCACTGTTGCTACATCTACTTGTGAGGCTGAGTACAGGGCAGTCTTTACAGCTACAGTAGATTGTGTATGGTTGAGGAGACTATTGGCTGATCTTCGTGAGTGTCAGCAGACACCCACCACCATTTTCACTGATAGCCAGAGTGCTATGGCTGTGGCACGAAATCCAGTATTTCATGCACGTACCAAGCACATAGAGATTCATTATCACTATGTCAGAGAGAGGCTACATGCAGGGGAGATCAGTTTATCTTATTGCCCTACACAGGATAATGTTGCAGATCTATTCACAAAGGCTTTACCTCGAGAAAAGTTTGAAGCTTTCCGCAAAGCTTTGGGCTTACTCTCATACAGAGAGTGATCTGCTACCCTTGTACAGGTTCACACTTCCACTACAGGGGGGATTTGTAGGCATATGCTCACTTATAGTAGTGCTATGTGTGAACAGGGCTTAACCAAGGGCACTTTTTCCCATGTGGTTTTTCCCCTTGGACATCAAGTGTGAAAGGACACATATAATATTTTGTAGTTCTATATTATATGGATGTGGCACACATGCAAGGGTTGACTTGCATTTTGTGGATACCACACTTTTGGCTCTCTCTCTCTCTCTCTCTCTCTCATTTCTGTGTGTGAGCTTCTCAACCTTGCACCTAACCCTAATGTGCAGGTTTGTGTGTGTGAGTGTGTGAGTCCAACACCCAACAATATACTGTGTGTTTCTAGATCCAGCTGAGGCGAGAAGAGGGCCTACAAAGTCCATACTGATGTCATGAAAGGGTCCCTCAGGAATAGGCAAAGACTGTAGCATCCCGTCTTGTTTGGTACGAGGTACTTTCACTTTTTGACATATGTGGCTTAGGCCAATAGAATGACCTCTCTAACTTTTCCAAGGTACTGTTGATACCCCTATGACCCCCAACCAGAGAGTCATGGGTATCATGGAGAAGGACTTGACGCTTGTCTTTGAGTACACAAAGGCGGTTCTTGAAAAACAACCAACCATCCTGTATACTGTAATGGCCTGGGTTGGAGCTGAGGGCCAATTGATATTGAGTCCCGAACTGTGCCGAATCCGGATACTATGCCTTCATATTGTCTAAGTCTTTGCCGTGAATTTCAATCACAGTGGACTCTTGCAATGTCTGAATAGTTGCCTTCTGACTAAGCATCGGCAACGGGGTTATGGTTTCCTGGAATGTATTCAATCATTCCTCCAAACTGTTGTAACAATTGACTCCATTGGGACTGCCTGTCACTCCATTGAGCACTAGGCATGGTTTGTGTCATGACCCTGTGTTTTTCTCTGGACAAGATGCAGATGTGCACGGGGACATGGTGGACAGTGTGAATGGCATCAGGTGGGAGTGAAGATGGAAGCCCATGTGTGGATAACCCCATGTGTGAAAGGGGGCAAAGGAATTTTAACTTAAAAGGTTTTAAAAAACCTTAGTAATTTTTAATGCCATTTATGAAGAAAACGTGGCCCATAAGCTATTTTTGGGGCCACGTGTGCTTTTTGGGAAAGAGGAGGGGCTGGCAGGCAAGGAGGCGCCTAACTCTTGTGGAGGGCTGTGCTTTTTCGCTGAGAAGGGCTGGTCGCCTATAGACCCATGTGCTGGCTTTTTCGTTGGAAAGCGGGCTGCTTATCTGGATATACAGGCGCCTATCACTCTTGAGGAAACGTGTGCTTTTCTGGGGAGAGGTGGACTGCATGCTGGCTGCGCATGGATGGGCCTGTGCAGGTAGTGTACGGCTGCTGTCTGCAGGTACAGCCCACCTGGCAGGTCTGACTGCTGCAGGTGCAGATTCAGGCGATGCAGGTACAGGTGGCGCAGTCAGGTACAGCTACAGGAAGTCTGCGCTGCTGGTCATATCATGCTTTTTGGAAGGACTGCAGGCGGGCTATGCTACAGAAGCTACAGGCGCAAGTGAATAGCTCATTAGGCATGCTTTTTGGAGACTAAAGGGCTGGCTGCTGTGCTGTGCTTCAGAACAGAGACACAGGCCTCCTTTCTCTCTCTCTCTCTCTCTCCCTCTGCTGAAAAGTAGACAGGGGCTGTTTTCTTTGGACACAAAGGTGAACAGGGGCTGGATTTCCATGAACATAGACATCATGTCGATGGCGTTCATCTGATGGAATTTTCAGTTTCTCTTTGCTTTTGGTTCGGGACTGTTTTGGGACAGTTTACGGGCTGTTTTTGCTTGGCTGCAAATTCAGCTATGTGCTTGGGTTTTTGACTGCAAGTACAAGGTCATTTGGTTATGTTTCTTGGCATGGGAGTGATGCAAGCTCGCATGGCTGCGTGCTCATGGAGCAGATTGTTTTCTTCCTGCTAGAAAGGAACAGTGGGACCTACAGTTATGGGCATCTCTATGTTGCCAGATGTTTCATGAGGGAACAGGTAACTAGATGTATGCCGTTGTTGGCGAGGAAACATGTTTGTGGGTTTCTCCAGGAGATAGGTCACATGCAGGCAGAAGGTACAGGAATGGACACATGTTTGGTACAGCCTTGCTACTGATAGGACAGGGGACAGGGAATCCATGACAGAGATGGATAGTACCCTTGGAAGGTAGAGAGGGTTTGTACAGGTGTGTCAACTGTATAGTATGCTGTGCTGTGATGCGAGTTCTCTTCTGAGAGACAGTTTGGGAGTTTGTGTTGTGATGCAGAAGCACTGGATGTGTCAGGGTGTGATGCTGTTCATAGTGTGAGAGGCTATGGATGGTTGTGGCAGCCTTGATCATGGGAGAGAGCTTCTGTATGCAGACTCAATGTGAGAAGAGTCTTTCGATATGAACAATGGCTGGACTTGTTTGTGGATGCCGTGTGGACAAGAAGCCAGATGCAGGTTCTTTGCAGGCTTCAGGAGTTCTACTGGGACGGCTGAATTACCAGCCTTATATTGTAATCAAAGCTCTTATATTCAATTAAAGAAATACTGCAAGGGACGCCACTGCGATTTGGGGCCAATCGGTGTCCGTGTACTATTTGCAGGAGCACTCTAGCTCCCCCTGTTGTTTTCCTTTTCTAGGTCCTCAATGGTGTTGAAGTGTTTTATGTGCGAGTGTTTGTTTCACCGCCCTTTGCTTTCTGAAGGCCGGTTTACAGTTTGCAACCATTTAAGTGCTTGGTGATCTGGCTTAACTGTGAAGTCCCTCCTGTAAAGGAAGTACTTCCAATGTTTAAGAGCGGTCATCACCCCCGAGAGCTCTTTGTCATACACCGAATAATTCTTCTTAGCGTTATTTAACTTGCAGCTATAATAAGCCACCGGCCTACCATCTTGCTGTAAAACAGCTCAAATGGCAAGATTACTGGCATCGGTAATCACCTCGAAAGGATCATCCCATGACGCTAACTTCAAAACTGGAGACTCAGAGGCAACTTTATTTATGGCCTGGAATGCCTCTAGAGCCTTGCCCGTGGCGGACACTTTCTGACGACGAGTCTTCATGCCCTTGAGCAAGTCAGTAAGAGGTACTGCAAGGTCAGAAAACTTGTGCGCTGTAGGTCTGACAAAGGCCCACAAATGAGGGAATTTCCTGGGCTGTAGTGGGAATATCCCAACTGAGAATGGCCTGTACCTTTTCAGGGTCGAGGCTAATACTTGAAGAACTGATGATGTATCCCAGGTAATGGATTTCTTGTACTCCAAACTCACTCTTCTTGGCATTGATAAACAACTCATTGTCTTGCAAGAGTTGCAAAACCTGTGCCAAATCTTGCTCATGTTGCTTTGTACTCCCTGAGAAGATAAGAATGTCATCCAAGAAGATGAAGACGCATTTACCAATGAGATCTCGAAAAACCCGAGACATCATTTTGTTGAACGTCGCTGGTGCATTGGTGAGACTGAAGGGCATCACCACAAATTCGTAGTAGCAACGCTCGGTCCTAAAGGCCGTTTTTGGAATGTCGGCCTCGAAGATCCGAACCTGATGGTAGCCACTCTTAAGATCTATCTTAGGAAAAACCTTTGCACCATTGAGTCATTCAAGGATGTACTCTATTGTGGGAATTGGGAACCTATTCTTCACTGTTAGCTTATTGAGCGCCCTGTAATTCACACATAATTGTGCAGACTTATCTTTCTTCTGGACAAACAGAATGGGAGCGGCAAATGGTGAGGAGGATGGTCGGATAAAACTGGACCGGAGTGATTGAGCTAACTGCTGTTCCAGCTCGCTCTCCAATGCCTTAGAAAGGCCGTAGGGAAACTTGCTGGGAGGTTCTGAATGAGGAACCAACTCTATGCAATGGTCCTCAGGTCTACTAGGTGGGAGAGTGGGCGGGAGGTTGTCGCGCAACATGATGTTGCTGTATTGAGACAAAAGACTAGTCATCCGTTGCCCCCCTATGGGTGCTACTTGAACTGGATTAGATCGAGAGTGGACGTACAGTAACGCACACTCTGCTCCTTTTCTAATCGCTCTTTGGGCCTGAATGTGGGAAATGAGTGGAATGCTAGGAATGCTCCGATCCCCGCGAATCATGAGAGGCTCAAGAAAGCCTTCAATGATGGTGAAAGTGTTCTGCCTCCAATCAGGAATGGGTGCATACTGTCTAAACCCATGGATCCTGAGGATCATGTCACACCCTAAGAGAGGGGAGACAATGAAATCCCGCTGAAATGTGGCCCGATGAACCTAAACTCAAATTGTAGAGCTTTATGAGTAATGTGCGTACGCAGACTAGGGGTAAACCCGTCCATATCCAAATGATAAGGAACCAAGGTATAGCTTATCTTGGTAGCCAACTGCAGAGAGATGGCATCCTTAGAACTGCCCATGTCGAAGAGGACAATGAACTGCTGTGCCTTTGAAGTGCCATAGGCACGGATGAGAGCCTTTGTCTTGCCCTCAACCTCACCCTCTTGCATATCATCAAATACCACTGGTGGCACTGAGTTCAAAAAGGGTAAAAGCTGAACGGCATTCGAGGTTGATGGCGGAGGTGTGGATGATGCTACGGTGGCTACTGTGGAAGTGGATGCCTTAGCAGACTTTTCAGCTTGGAATTTAGGACAATATTTCTTCCCGTGTCCCACAATGTGACAGAAGAAACAACGGTTCTCTGTCCGGTACCGCGTTGTTTCTTGTGTCCGGTATCGTGTTTGTTCATCAGGCTGGAGATAACCTCTAGTTATGCCCTCAGCTTTTTCCTCAGGAGTCTTCTTGGGCGTAGAATCTTTCTTATGGCCCGATTGACCTGAAGAATATTTCTTTTGGTCCTTTTGGTCTTTGCTGTTCTGAGCCCCCTTACCTTGGGTAGATGACTGTTGGGTGGATGACTGTTGTTGGGAGACTGTACTTGCGTGGGCTTACCTCCGTTTAGCATCAGCTCTTGATTCTGAGCGAGGGTTAGTGCCCGTGCATAAGTCAGAGGCTCAAAATTCCGTACTGGGTACCTAATGGTAGTGTCTAGACCTCGAATAAACTCCTTGAGCTCATCTTCTTCCGATACACCCAATGACCTTGTTTGAATAGGTCAAAATAGGGGAACCACCCTAAGTGAGTTTGTAAAACTCATCCTCAAGATTGGTCATGTACTGTGGTGGAAGAAAACGGGCTTTGAGATCCCATGAAGGTGTTCCAATGAAAACGGACTTGGCCTGTGATGGGGTTTGTGTGAAGTTGTGACCAATGTTGCCACCAAGTAATAGCTTCCCTAGTGAGTTGGGGGGCGGCCACATGGACTTTGTCTTGTGGATCTGTGATTTTCGCTAATGGAAAATGTGCTTCAAATTGATGAATAAATTGAATAATTGCAGCATGATCACACTTACCATCATACTCACTAAAATTTGGAGAGGCTCGTATGACGGTGGTGGTAGGCGAGGTGGAGGACGAGGAAGGTGTTGCATGATGAGGGAGAGCCGCTAGAATTTGTGCCATGTTGTTTTGATTCTGGATTTGCACAGCCTCCTAGTCGAGTCTTTGTTGGAACTCTCGGCCGACCTCCTCTCTGCAGCGTTGGTCTTCCTCAAATTTGCGTGTGGCTTCCCTATCCCTCTGTTCCTCTGCACGTGTCAATTCTCTTTCTTCATCTGCTTTTTGTTTTGCTTCGTCGTCTTTCTTCGTTGTTCTTCAATATGTAGTAGGACCTGTGCTAGATTTGAGATGCCTTCTTTGGGTTTCTCCTTTTCGGCTGCAAGTTGCATCTTCAGAGAATTTATTTGCTCCATCATCGTTTTTAGGAGCTCTTCTGTGCTTGGCGGAAGCGCTTTTTTTGTTTTGGAAGCTCTGTGCCTCCATCCTAGTGTTATTTCATCCACTTTGGGGTTCTCAAAATCCTCTTAACATCGTATGTTGTCTTTAGGTTGTTCCAAGGCATAGGACATATGCAAGGTTCAGGATTTGTCATGAAGGTGGTGGTCAAGGTTAAGTGGTATAGTTCGAGAACAATTTGTAGTAGAATGCAAGGCAAAGTGGTAGGAAGATTTGGGGAGCTTGGACAAGCACCTTGTCGAGGCGGTATGGAAAGTGATAGGCAATGTAGAGGCTCTTCATGTTAGGTCCTTGTTGGTTGTAGCAGTGGCTTGGACACTTCATCATGAGGTAGTTGTTAAAAGTGGTTCACACCTTGGAAAGGGCGAAATGAGTGTCAAGACTACCATGGAATGATTTGCATGGGTAGATGGCCATTTGAGATGTCTTGGTGTAATAGGATATTATGCTCGAATCTCATAGTGTGATGCTTAAAAGATTGGGTTTCTTTGTAGCAAATACATCGGCGGACAGGGCGAGGTTTTGTTGGTGTTGAATTGGAGTCAAAGCAAAGGATACATGTATGAAATCTCGTTGGAGGTACCTGTAAGGTGAGGGGTTCTCTGAGCGATGGGTTGTACCATGGGCCAGGCTTGCGCCCGCCATGGTCTCCCCAATCTAGAGATGTACCTGGAAGGTTGGCGTTGATGAGGCCAGTTGCAAGTGCAAGTGTTTGTGTGTCTCGTGATGAAGGTGAAATATGATGTCCATAGTGAAATATGCAGGTGGCGTGCATGAGCAATGTGCGGAAGGTGTGCTTGTGTGGGAACACTTCTCCAACATGAAGACTTTTCGAACTCAACTGCTTTCTCCTTTTCTTAAGGAGTCAAGATCAGTAGCTTGTTAGAGGCATGGCAACAGACTTGTGCATGGCTGGTCCACTGCTACAATGGAGATAGGCGGCTTTGGTGGCTTGATGGATTTGGCATTGTGAAGTACTTGGGATGGAGGCAGTGTGGATCACTGGGTGGAGTGGTCGAAGATGAGGCTATAGAAGATTCTTGCTGATTGTAGGACGGTCCAAGTGATGGGTCATACCATGGGCCAGGCTTGTGCCTGCCATTGTCCCCCTATCCATAAATGTGTTTGGACGATTGTCGGTGATGATGCTCAATGCAAGTTCGTGAAAGAATAATGTGTGTATTACATGCAAAGCCGGTGGATATTGTAGGTGATGTGCATGGGCATTGGAAAAAAGGTGGGTCTGTGGATTCTGTGAGTGATGTGCATGAACATTGGACAAAAGATGATCCGTGTAGAAGCTTCTTTTGGTGAAAACTTCAACACTCTCCTTTCTTGGATGCTTACACATGGTTTGAGATAGGAAATTGGTGGTTGATATGTAACGATTGTCGCCAATAAGGCGAGTGGGAATGTCACAAATCCCTATATTCTAGGGACATGCGGATGCGTGTCAGGCCTAGAAACATGCGGATGCATGTATGTATTATACCTGGGCATGTGTATGGATCATATGAGTGGATGCATATGAGTCCAAGGACATGGCAGGACATTTGTGGACTTTCGGGCGGTGCCCGTGTGGATTCCGGCCATGCACACATGGTGTGTTATGATGGCAGGCGGAATATTTTCAAGTACAAGAATGATGATAGGTGGTTCTCCAAGTTTTCATGTGCACAATGCATAAATGATGCATGCCATAACTTTATTTTACTTTGTGTGACATTGTCTTGCTGCCTGGACAATGCTTGTTATTTTGGCTTGTGAAGTCCGAGGGACCGGGGACGCCCGGGCACCTTGTGGACGCGTGTGTGCACTCCTGTTTGGGCCTAAAACTGTGGGCTTATGGGTTTTGCAGGTGGTAAGTGCGTCCACACTCAATTTACAGCTTATTTCATTTACTACTAAAGTTTATTGGTTTGCAAGTCCACACTCATTAATAAGTGGCCGGACAACTTATAATGCGTTCGCATTTGGTTGGACCAAAATTAATGAAGTCCGGACAGCTTATGGCCATTTCCCATTTGGTTGGACCTAAACTTATAGAAACAGGACAAATGGAGCACTATGGGCTGGACACCTACCTGGACACCTTATGGGGACACTTGTCAGCCTGAATGTGTACCCACCAAGCCCCTTAGGTGGCACTGGAGAAAGGCGCCTCCTTCAAGAGGCCATTTGGGCTGTTTTATTCATAATTCAACACATTGGAGAGCTGATTGAAGCTTTGGGAGTTGCTACAGGGCTGGTTGCTTGCTTCCCGGACTCACACAAGCTTGGATAATGATCCCCACACTCTTCTAAAGGGCTGGTTGGTAAATTTCAGACCTGTATTTTCTGGTTATTGCGAGTTTTGGGCTGGTTACAGGTGTCCAAAGTCAACTTGGACAATACAGGACAGCTCTAGGGACCTCCACAGGGCTGTAGGACCCTTTACAGGTGGAATTCTCGCGATAGAAAGTTGCTGTTTTGGACTGGTTATTGCACAAAACAGGCCGGACAGCAATGGAATATGTGAGCATGGATGTGTCTCAAGGTTTCCTGGTATAACAGGTGCTTAGGGCAAGCATTGGGAACACTTGCTCGCGGAGAACACAGGTTTCTGGATCAGTTTCTCGCGTGGAAACAGGGCCTAAAGATCCATTTACATCCTGTGCAGGGCGGAGTACCTGTGAGGATTGTGATACTCTTGTGCAGGGCGGATGTACCTGTGAAGAGGCTTATGCAGGGCGGATGTACCTGTGTGTAGGGCGGATGTACCTACAGATTCTCTTGTTTGAGATGTATTCATACATGATGTATTTGGTAGAATCAGGTGCAGGCTGGTGGTGAATCCCCAGGCACCCATAATCTTGTACTTTGCAGACTCTTTTGGTAATATAACCTAAAGGGGGGGGGTCAGCCTATCATCGGCCCCTTTATGTGGTGTACTGTCAATTTCAGCTTTGTGGTTGTAATGCTCAATTGTTAAGTGCTCAGAATCTTGTTCACATTTATACGATTCCAATTCACGCTTCCGCCTCCCGTTACATTGGTATCAGAGCTCAGTTTTTCCCCTCATTGGAAAACGGTCTGAGGCTTGGAATCATAAGTGGTGACCTGATTTGAGTATCATGGACAGCCACATTTCTGACAGTGTGGAGAACACACAGGACCGTGAATTTCATGGTACAAAGGATGCAAGAGATGCTGCAGGCAATGATGTCTATGGAGATGCAGGTACTCATGACACTATGCATTCTGATTTGGAATCTTTGAGGCGTCAAGTGCGACGCTATAGGGCTGAAACCGAAGAGCTTAGGTCATTGAAAAATGACCCGGATATACAAAAGGTGTTGGCTGCGAAGGCAAAGGCTTCGGTCCATGAAGTCACTTTTGAAGCAATTGCAAAGGAAATGGATGTTGAGAAACCCCGAGAGCTTGCACTTGCATACCTAATGGTTAAGGGTGATGTATACACTGAAGCAGATGGTAGTTTGGCTTTCAAGAAGCCACCCCTCATGGCTGCCCATGGTGATGCACATGATGCACAACAAGCAGAAAGAGCACAGCAAGTGCCAAATGCTGAAAGGACAAGAGTCCCTGGTGCTAGGCTTGATGCAGGTCAAGAGAAGAGTAAGGATGAGGGATCCTCTACTCATTCCCGCTTTGCTCCAAGAAGACATGTCCGTTCTCGTGTTGAGCTTTCTACTCATTTGGAGAGTGTGACTCAAGAGAGAATGAAGAGGGATCGTGAATCTTCATCGCGGCATCATCATCATGCAGATGAACAGGATGTACATAGGGATGCATATAGAAGGAAGAAGCCTCGAGAGTTCAAGTCCGGTGACAAGGATGTAAAGTTTGAAAACTTTCAGGGACGGATGGACTCTACCAAAGCACTTGCTTTCATTAGACAGTTTGAGATAGCTTTTTGCAATGAAGACTTTTCGGAAAAGTCTATGCTCAGGCATGTGGGAATGCATCTCAAGGATACGGCAAGTGATTGGTGGCTTGCAAAAATACTTGATGGAAGTGCTGCCCCAACTTGGTCTTCTTTCAAAATTCAGTTTTATGATCAATTCTTACCACCAAACTTTGCAAAGGATGTACGCAAGGAGTGGGATTGGCTATCCCAAGATGAGGGAGAGTCCGTTGCTTCATACATAGCAAAGTTTTGGAAAGTCCTCCTCAAGGTTACTCCCTTCATGAAGATTGGAGAGGACGAGAAGAAGAGAAAGTTTGAATCGGGGCTCCATCACATCATCCAACAAAGCTTGGGAGTGTACCCAAATAAGACCATACAAGAGCTTATACACTCAGCCATGATTGCGGAGAACTTGCACATAAAAGCACCCACAAATAAGCCATTTGCAGGTCAAAACAAGAGCAAATTCAGGGCTGGTTATGACCAGAAAAAGGGTGGACAGCCACCTAAGAATGCTCCCAAAGATGGCCGAGATGCAAAGGATGACTCCGAAAAGAAGCCGGGGGGTAAACGCCACAATTTTGGGCTCTCAAAACAGCAATTGGAAGAGTACAGGAAGGCTGGAAAATGCTTTAAGTGTGGCAGTAAAGATCATATATATCCTAAATGCCCACAGAATCCTAAGAATGCTGAGCCTAATGTGCAAAAGCCTCTTGTGAATGTTGTACCCGATGTGCAGGGTAATACAGGGCATGAGCCCAAGAGTAGAGTCATATGTAAGGCATGGGGCAAATTGAAGGATCAGCCCGCTTTGTTTCTTTTTGATGATGCTTCCACAGATAACTTTATATCCGTACAGATGGCTGCCGCCATAGGTCTCAATGTGGAAGACATGGGAATGCAAATGAATGCAGATGCCGCCTTTGAGGGCAAACATGTTGATGTAACTCCGGTCATTGGTAAGCTCCGTGTACATATACAGGACTACCTCGACTATGAGAGCTTTCTAGTGGCTCCTCTTACAGGTTGTGATGTTTTGTTGGGGATGCCCTGGCATCACCGTTTAGAGCCTGTTAAGGCCTACAAAGAGAAGAAAATCAGCTTTGTACATAGAGGCCGTGAGCACTCTATAGATGCTGGTACTACTGGAAGTACCATACCTCTTGTAAGCCATGTACAAATTAATAAGGCAATAAAGAAATCAGCTTGTTCTTACTTGGTTTTTGTACGTGATACCATTGAACATTCTAGTGTTGATGTTAGTACATTAGATCAAGACAAGCTTAACTTTTTGAATGAGTTCAAAGATTGTTTTGCAAATGCTTTGCCAGCAAGGTTGCCACCTGAGAGACCGGAAGATCATTGTATAGATCTAATTCCCGGTAGCTCTCCACCTAATAGGCCACCATACAGGGTGAGTGCTAGTCAACAAGAAGAGATTATGGCACAGGTGAATGAACTTTTGGAAAAGGGTTTGATTCGGCCTAGTTCCTCGCCATATTGCTCGCCGGTACTTCTTGTTCAAAAGAAGGATGGTACTTACAGGATGTGTGTTGATTATCGTGCCCTCAATAAGATAACCATCAAGAATCGATTTCCGATTCCGCGCATTGATGACATCTTGGACAAGCTTGAAGGTTCGGCATGTTTCAGCCGAATAGACCTCAAGAGTGGGTATCATCAAGTGAGAGTGGCACCTCAAGATGTACACAAGACTGCATTCAGGACAGCCTTTGGTCTTTATGAGTTTTTGGTGGTGCCTTTTGGCCTTACAAATGCTCCCGCTACCTTCAACAGGATGATGGACAGGGTGTTCAGAAAGCATAGAAAGTTCACAGGTATATTCTTTGATGACATTATTGTATTCTCAAAGAATGAAGCCCAACATCGTGAGCACCTGGCTATTGTGTTTAAAGAGCTTAAGGAAAATCAGCTCTACATAAATGCAAAAAAGAGTGAATTCTTCCTCCCAGAGATTCACTATCTTGGTCACATTGTATCAAAGGATGGTGTGCGCATGGATCCCGCAAAGATACAAACCATGCAAGAATGGCCAGAGCTGAAATCAGTCCATGAAGTGAGGAGCTTCCTTGGTTTATGTGCTTACTACAGGAGGTTCGTCAAGCATTTTGCTTTCATTGCCGCTCCGTTACATGATTTAACGAAGAAGAAAGCAATCTTTAAATGGACACAAGAAGAGAGAGATGCCTTTCAAAAGTTGAAGAGTGCAATCATCTCGGGACCGGTACTCATTATTCCGGATTTGCACAAACCTTTTGTTGTGGAATGTGATGCAAGTGGGGACTGCATAGGGGCTGTTTTGAACCAAGAAGGACATGCCATTGCCTATGAGAGCAGACGCTTGCAACATGCAGAGCTTCACTTACAGGTTTATGAGAAGGAGTTGTTGGCTGTAATTCATGCCCTTACTATTTGGAAACACTATCTTTTAGGGGCTGATTTTATGGTCAAAACTGATCATCAAAGTTTGAGATACTTTTTGACTCAAAGTAAGCTCTCAGAGAAGCATATGAGATGGGCAAACTTCCTCTCAATGTTTCATTTTCAGATTTTACACACTCCAGGGAAAAAGAATGTGGTGGCAGATGCCTTATCTAGACGACCACAGGTTCATGCTATTACAGTTGCATACCATGAGGACTTATCGGATATGCGTAATACTTATCATCTGGATGAGGATTTTGCACATGTATGGGCTGATTTGCAAGAGGGTATTGCTGTCCCATCTTATGTCATAAGAGATGGATATCTCATGATGCAAAATCGTATGTGTGTGGTAAAGAACCTTCGCCATAAGGTTATGGATGAGTGCCATGCTCCTCCATATGCAGGTCATAGAGGCATTTTGGCCACAGCACAAGCTTTGGAGAGGTATTTCTTTTGGCCACATATTCGCAAGGATATTGAAGCATATGTACGTGAATGTATGGTATGTCAAAAGGTCAAATTTGACAGACATAAAGCACCTGGATTGCTTCAACCTTTGCCTATACCAAATGAACCATGGGAAAGCATTGCTATGGATTTCATTATGGATTTGCCAAGGACGCCACAGGGAAATGATGCTATTTGGACCATTATTGACAGGTTTAGCAAGCAGGCACATTTCATTCCCGTGCGCAAGACAATAAAGCCAGATCATATGGCTAGGATGTTTGTGGCACAGATATTCAAACACCATGGCATGCCTAAATCTATTGTGGGGGATAGAGATCCTAGAACCACAAGTTTATTTTGGCGCGCATTGTTTGACAATATGGGTACAAAGCTGAACTTCTCATCAGCTTACCATCCACAGACAGATGGGCAAAGTGAAATAGCAAATTCAGCCGTCCTCGACTTGCTGAAATCTTATGTATCCGACCGCAAATCGGATTGGGAGAAGTATTTGCCACTTGTGGAGTTTGCCTACAACAATACGGTACATACTTCTACGGGCAAGGCGCCCTTTGAGATTATCTATGGCAAGGTGGTACTACCACCCATCCTTCGTACAAAGGATGAGATTTTTGCAGCAGATGAATATGTCAGAGACTTGGATATTGCATTTGCACAGGTACGGACAGCCATAGAGAGGTCTCAAACCAAGAATAAAAAGGCAGCTGATAAGCATAGAAGGGATGTACAATTCAAACAAGGTGATTGGGTCTTGCTGAAATTTGAAAAGGCACGCCTTCGGAAGAGGCCAGGAAAAGAGGGAAAGTATCCTAAACTTTCCAACAGGTACTATGGACCTTTTCAGATCTTGGAGAAGATCAATGATGTTGCATTTCGGCTTGTACTCCCAGATCATTGGAACATGCATAATGCTTTTCATGTGAGCCTATTGAGGCCTTATGTGGGACCGACACCGTTTGAGCCGGTTTTGGAAGACCCACCCGAGGTGGATGAGCTGGAAGAGATTCTTCAACCTGAACAAATTGTTTTTCACAAGGAACGAAAGCTTGCGGGAGGCAAACTTATTCGTAGGTACCTTGTGAAGTTCAAGAATTATTCAGCTTTGGATGCGAAATGGATGGATGAGGCCTACTTCGAGGATTACCCAGATCTTTTGAAGGCCTATCTGGAGGCTTTTCAGTTGCGGTCAACTGATTAGAAGCCGGGGGGATGTCACAAATCCCTATATTCTAGGGACATGCGGATGCGTGTCAGGTCTAGAAACATGCGGATGCATGTATGTATTATACCTGGGCATGTGTATGGATCATATGAGTGGATGCATATGAGTCCAAGGACATGGCAGGACATTTGTGGACTTTCGGGCGGTGCCCGTGTGGATTTCGGCCATGCACACATGGTGTGTTATGATGGCAGGCGGAATATTTTCAAGTACAAGAATGATGATAGGTGGTTCTCCAAGTTTTCATGTGCACAATGCATAAATGATGCATGCCATAACTTTATTTTACTTTGTGTGACATTGTCTTGCTGCCTGGACAATGCTTGTTATTTTGGCTTGTGAAGTCCGAGGGACCGGGGACGCCCGGGCACCTTGTGGACGCGTGTGTGCACTCCTGTTTGGGCCTAAAACTGTGGGCTTATGGGTTTTGCAGGTGGTAAGTGCGTCCACACTCAATTTACAGCTTATTTCATTTACTACTAAAGTTTATTGGTTTGCAGGTCCACACTCATTAATAAGTGGCCGGACAACTTATAATGCGTTCGCATTTGGTTGGACCAAAATTAATGAAGTCCGGACAGCTTATGGCCATTTCCCATTTGGTTGGACCTAAACTTATAGAAACAGGACAAATGGAGCACTATGGGCTGGACACCTACCTGGACACCTTATGGGGACACTTGTCAGCCTGAATGTGTACCCACCAAGCCCCTTAGGTGGCACTGGAGAAAGGCGCCTCCTTCAAGAGGCCATTTGGGCTGTTTTATTCATAATTCAACACATTGGAGAGCTGATTGAAGCTTTGGGAGTTGCTACAGGGCTGGTTGCTTGCTTCCCGGACTCACACAAGCTTGGATAATGATCCCCACACTCTTCTAAAGGGCTGGTTGGTAAATTTCAGACCTGTATTTTCTGGTTATTGCGAGTTTTGGGCTGGTTACAGGTGTCCAAAGTCAACTTGGACAATACAGGACAGCTCTAGGGACCTCCACAGGGCTGTAGGACCCTTTACAGGTGGAATTCTCGCGATAGAAAGTTGCTGTTTTGGACTGGTTATTGCACAAAACAGGCCGGACAGCAATGGAATATGTGAGCATGGATGTGTCTCAAGGTTTCCTGGTATAACAGGTGCTTAGGGCAAGCATTGGGAACACTTGCTCGCGGAGAACACAGGTTTCTGGATCAGTTTCTCGCGTGGAAACAGGGCCTAAAGATCCATTTACATCCTGTGCAGGGCGGAGTACCTGTGAGGATTGTGATACTCTTGTGCAGGGCGGATGTACCTGTGAAGAGGCTTATGCAGGGCGGATGTACCTGTGTGTAGGGCGGATGTACCTACAGATTCTCTTGTTTGAGATGTATTCATACATGATGTATTTGGTAGAATCAGGTGCAGGCTGGTGGTGAATCCCCAGGCACCCATAATCTTGTACTTTGCAGACTCTTTTGGTAATATAACCTAAAGGGGGGGGGTCAGCCTATCATCGGCCCCTTTATGTGGTGTACTGTCAATTTCAGCTTTGTGGTTGTAATGCTCAATTGTTAAGTGCTCAGAATCTTGTTCACATTTATACGATTCCAATTCACGCTTCCGCCTCCCGTTACAGGGAATGAGATTGGGATGTCCATGAGAATGAAGGAATTTAGGACACCTAGGTACATTGGTAAACCACACTATGGGTGGCATGCTGGACATGGCCGAATAGATCCGGGTGCTTCTTGAGCCTCTTTGTGGGGAAGTGTTGGTGGCTCTTCGGCCTGCTTGGAGGAGGACAATGGAGATCTTGTGGTTGGAATATTGTACTAGAAGTACATGGCACTAGGACTTGTTTGTGCATTAAGTGGACTAGTGTTTGCGGACAACTAATGCAGGAGTCCATTTAGTGTGACATTTAAGTTGTGTTGTGGATCTGTGCTAGGTTTGTTAGTATGGTAGAGCTTTTGTACTTTAAGATTGGATGTCCTATTGGGATTCATCTCTTGGATGAGAGGATTGATAGTAATCAATTTGATCTTTGTAGCAGTGTCTACAAGTGGAGTCTTACTCTGGATTGGGTAAGAGGCAATAGACTTGAGTAGATGCTATGAGCGAATGTACGGATCCGGGGATTTGCTTTTGTAGGCTTGTTTCCTTACGTATTTATGGGGACATGAATTAAACATGGGAGGGAAGTATGTTATGTCCCGATAGGCCTGGAGTTAGGGCTAGAGACGTGGACTAATCCAAGTGAGGTTTAGGGCTTAGCTTGGGCATGGAAACCTGTAGGGTTCACATGCATTGTCATGTGGGCTAAGGGTGCTAGTAGCCTAGTAGGAGGAAGCTAGATTGGCTAAAAACTTATAATTAATAGCCTAAGGCTAATAATGGCTACAAGCTTGTAAATAAAGTAGGAAAGCTTATAAATAAAGCTAGGGCCAATTTTAGCCAGGTTATTGCTATATAAGTGACCTTGGGGACACACTCACCTAGTTGAAGGTCTAAAGTTGCAAACTATGGTCTGCTTTACACGATCCTAGTCTTTAGAAACAAGGTGGTCTTGACTCTTGAAAATGCTCCTCGTTGAGTGGATCCCCTTGCTCCTCTGGATGAAGTGACATTATGCCAGTTGGGGCTGGAGGTTGTTGGAGCCTCGATTGGTCTTGTGGTCAATGGTGGTCATTAATGTTGGGTTTTATGCTGTGTATGCACCCAGAGGAGTGCTAGTGATCATCAGTAGGTTACTGGGGCACTTTTTACTTCAGTTAGTGGAGGTTTTTTCCCCCAGTTTAGTTCATTTTCACTTATATGCAGTTTATAAGTGTTTTGGTCCACCCGGCACATTTATGGCCGGTCATGTGAACACTTATCCTTTAGGGGTCACTATCATGTGGCTTGTACTTCACTTTTCTATCATTGAGATATCTACAGCAGTCGTGTTCACTCTCCACATTGGTTTTCACGCCTGTTTTCTTTCTGTAAACCCTAACCCTAACCCTGTTAAGTCTTCAATTGGTATCAGAGCCATTGAAGCTTTGCCCTTGTTCATTGCCCGTACACATCCAAGTTTTTTTGTTGCTGCTGCCGTACAGCACCCGTACATCACTGCCTGTACACCTGAGCGCCGCCTGCAGTATTCGTACAGCTGCTCGTCTGCAGCAGCTTCCGTATCAGTTCGTCGCTGTCAGCACACGTACCTGTTCCGTACAGTCAGCACCGCCCTCCGCTTCAGTTCCAGTCAGCGCACGTGCATCAGCTTTGAAAGACTGCGCCTGTCATCAGCGCTGTTGTACCTACTACGTACGCACGTGTACAGCGCACGTGTACCAGCAACTGTACGCCTACGCCTTCAGCGCCTACAGTACTACAAGGCGCCGCCTGCAAATCTGTACCTGTCAGCGCTGCTGTACCTGCTACGTACGTGAGTGTACAGTCAAGCGCTGCCTTCAAGAGTTCTGTACCTGGTCGCCTCAACGCTGCAGCACCCTGTACAGCTTCCGTACCTGTCAGAGCCGACTATAGTACTGTGTAGTACAAGTCGACTGTACCTGCACAGGGACTGCACCTGCACGAGTACAACAATCAACTCAAATCTAAGCTGGTAAGCATTACAGGTTTTGAATTTTGGGCAGTCTTATTTTTCTCTGTGAAAAATATACAGGCACAACAAGCAGTTTTTTCTATCAAGAAAAATATACAGGCACAACAGGCAGATTTTCTAGCAAGAAAATATACAGATTTTTGCACAGTTTGGGTGCAGCAAATTTGGGCATTTTTGGGGCATTTTGGCATTGTGTACGCCATTTGCTGCTCTACTCAGTCATTGGTGCATTGAGCTGCACATTCTAAGGATTGAGAGTGCAGGCAGATTTGGGTAAACTGTATTCAGTGGAGTACAGTTGTTATCAGGGTTTTTGCTATTGGGTTTTTTGGTAAACAGGTACAACATTGTGCGTAAAGCATAATGGCAAATCAACAGCAAAGTGATGTATTCACATATTTGTCTAAGGAAGACAAATTGGATGGCACGAACTACTCCTTGTGGAGTTTTATGCTGAAAAATGTGCTTGTGGCAAAAGGTCTTTGGGATTTTGTTAGTGGTGATGAACCACGTCCAGGTCCATTGGCTCCAGAGACTCCTCCCCAAGGGGGTGCTCGTGGACGAGGACAACAGGTACAGGCTCCAGGACAGCCATTGCCTGTTCAGAGAACAAATGCTCAAAAGACATGGGATGCCAGGGATGCACAAGCTTTGTCACTCATTGCATTGTCAGTTCAGAGGTCCATTATACCTCATATTCGTTCAGCTGGCACTTCACAGAATGCATGGGTGACTTTGGAGCAAATGTATGCTGCTCGTAATGAGGCTAGGATCTCATTTTTGAAAAGAGAGCTGGAAAATCAGAAAATGAATGAAGGAGATGATATGTCTAGCCACTTGAACAAGCTGCAGGATTTGAGAGAGCAACTCATCAATGTGGATGAGATTATTCCTGAGACACAGCTTGTGTCCACCATCTTGCACTCTTTGCCAAGATCTTACTTGGCTTTCCATACCTCTTTGAACCTCAGCATGAGGAATGCTGTTGAACCCCTCAAGTATCAGGAACTTGTTGCTCTCTTACTACAAGAGGAGCAAATGAGGAAGAATATGAATATGAACACAAATGCTGAACAAGCATTTACTACAGGTCAAAAGGGGAAAGGGAAATCTCAGCCAAAGAGTGCAAATCAAAATTCAGGTGATGGTGGTTCTTCACAGGATACCAAGAAAAGTGATGGACAGCCCAAGAAGAAGGGCAAATGTCATTACTGTAAGAAGCCAGGTCACTACATCACGGAATGTAGGAAGAGGATTGCCAAAGAGAAGGCAAAGGAAGCTGGGATGTCTGTAAATGATGCTCCTAAAGCTCCTCCAGAGACTGCTTCTTTTGTTGAGGACAGGGATTACTGTTTCTATACATGCAGCTATGATGCCTCTTGGTCTTCACAGGCACTCAGTATGACAGAGCATGCATGTACTTGGTATTTTGATAGTGGTGCCTCAAAGCATATCACATCTCGCAGGGATTTGTTTAGTCATGTTGGCCCTGCCCCTGTTGGCAAAACTGTTCAGTGCGCCAACAATGCTTCATATCCAGTGTGTGGCATTGGGGAGATTCAGCTTACAGCCATTGATGGCTCCATTCTCCGCCTTACAGATGCCTTATATGTACCAGGGATAAAGAAGAATTTGTTGTCCATTTCTTCTTTAGCACATTGTGGAATGCAGGTCTACTTTGATGATGATAAATGCATGGTCAGAGACAAAGCAAATGCCTTGACCTTGATGCTTACTGGTACATTATGTCATGGACTTTATGAGTTGGATGCATTTCAGCCAGTGGATCAGTCTGCTTATCATGCATTCACTCTTACTCCAGCTATGGTGGATGCGGAGTTATGGCATGCTCGCATGGGGCATGTAAATTTTGGTAGTCTTATGCTTATGCAGCGACATAATATGTTTACAGATCTACCTCTCATGGAGAAGCCTCCAGATCACATTTGTGAAGGATGTATTTTGGGAAAAATGCACAAGTTTTCCTTCCCACGTGATCAGGCTCTAAGAGCAACTGCAAAGTTGCAACTTATACACAGTGATCTTTGTGGTCCCATGCAGACGAAGTCATTAGGTGGTTGCTTTTATTTTGCAACATTTATTGATGACTTCTCTCGTATTTGCTGGGTCTATCCTTTGACACAGAAATCACAGGTATATGATGCATTTTTGGCCTTTGTAGCACTTGCTGAGACAGAGTCAGGATGCAAAGTGAAGACTCTCCGTTCTGACCGAGGGGGGGAATATATGTCACATGTGCTGAATTCCTTTCTTGGGAGTAGAGGTATAAAACATCAGTATACTACTCCTTACACTCCACAGCAGAATGGGGTTGCAGAAAGGAAAAATCGGTCACTCATGGAGGTATGCTAAAGGCAAAAAGACTACCACATATCTTTTGGGTGGAAGCAGTAATGTGTGCTTGTCATATTTTGAATCGATGTCCCACAAAGGCATTGGTTTCTATTACTCCTTTTGAGGCTTGGCATGGCCGCAAGCCTTCTGTATCGCATTTTCGTATCTTTGGGTGCCTTGCATATGCACACATACCCAAAGAGTTGAGGAGGAAGCTTGATGATAAAGCCACAAAATGCATTTTTGTTGGGTATAGCCGTGAGAGCAAGGGCTACAGGTTATATGACCCACTATCCAGGAAGATATTCATCAGTCGGGATGTGATTTTTGATGAAAAATCAGAATTATCCATGGCTGGTTATGAGGCAAATCAGGCTGAAAATGATGTGTTTGAAGGTCTACTACCCATGGAGTTTCATTCCACAGTTGGTGATCCAACTCATGAGGGTACTGGACAGCCAGCAAATGATGTAGGTGGTGCAGAAATTCAGCAGCCAAATCAGCCAGAAGCTGAACCAAATATGGGACAGCAGGCACCACAGGTTAGACATATACCTAGATGGTATTTGAGGACATTACAGGACAGCCATTTAGAAGGTCCTCTTGCTGGTCGTACTCGTAGGGAGACAAGGACCAATGAGCATGCACACATCATGGATTTGAATCTGGTTATGGCAGCCAGTTTACAGGATGATGATGAGCCTGATTCATTCGTGGATGCACGAGATAATGTGCATTGGAACAAAGCCATGCAGGATGAGATTGATTCTATTAAAAAGAATCAAACATGGGATTTGGTTGATCTCCCCAAAGGCAAGAAAGCCATTGGTACTAAATGGGTCTACAAGTTGAAAAGACATGCAGATGGATCCATTGACAGGTACAAAGCCCGTCTAGTTGCAAAGGGCTATGCACAGAAGAAGGGCATTGATTATGAGGAGACATTTGCTCCTACATCCCGTATGTCGACACTTAGGTGTGTCATTGCATTGGCTGCACATCGTGGTTGGGTTGTTCATCAGTTGGACATAAAGACTGCATTCCTACATGGGGACCTCGAGGAGGAAGTTTATGTATTTCAGCCCATGGGATTTGCAGAACATGGTCATGAGGGGAAAGTATGCAGGCTGAAAAAGGCCTTGTATGGTTTGAAACAAGCTCCACGAGCTTGGTATGCAAAAATAGATGCTTTTCTACTCACTCAGGGATTTGTGAACAGTCCATCAGAGACCACTTTGTATGTGAAGAAAGAAGAGACAGATCTGCTGGTCATCAGTCTTTATGTGGATGATCTCTTGCTCATGGGATCAAATGATGACAAAATTGCAGCATTTAAAGAGATACTGCAACAGACATTTGACATGTCTGACTTGGGCCTTGTACATTACTATTTGGGCATACAGTTTGTGCAGGATAACAGAGGCATTGGGTTGTTGCAATCACGTTATGTTGCTAAACTTCTGGAGAAGTTTAAATTTCAGGATTGCAAGCCTATTAGTACTCCTATGGAGCCTGGGATGAAACTGTCACTACAAGATGACAGTGTTTCCTTTGATGCCACTACATATGCTCAGGCTGTTGGGTGCCTCATATACTTGTGTAATACAAGGCCAGATATTCAGTATGCAGTCTCTCAGTTGAGCAGATTCATGCACAGCCCACGGTTGTCACATTGGCAAGCTGTGAAGCGTGTATTCCGTTATTTGCAGGGTACCTTGTCTCTTGGGTTGCTTTATCCTGAGGGGGGTGACATGCAGTTACATGCTTACAGTGATTCAGATTGGGCTGGTGATTTTGATACCAGACATTCCACTAGTGGGAATTGTTTCTTCCTTGGCGCTTCATGCATTTCTTGGCTAAGCAAGAAACAGACCACAGTGGCGACTTCATCTTGTGAGGCAGAGTACAGAGCAGCCTACACTACTACTGTTGAGTGTGTTTGGCTGCGTCGTCTTATGACTGATATGGATATTTCAGTGGAGGAGCCTACACCTATCTATACTGATAGTCAGAGTGCCATTGCTGTGGCCAGGAATCCTGTGTTTCATGCTCGCACGAAACACATTGAGATTCACTATCATTTTGTTCGGGAGAGACTCCAGGCAGGAGATATCAGTCTGATCTACTGTCCTACAGATCAGAATGTGGCAGACATCTTCACCAAGGCATTACCACGTCCGAAATTTGAAGCATTCCGCAATGCTTTGAATTTGTTTCCTTTTGGTGGATGATGTACAGTGATCACATATCACTCCAGGGGGTTTGTTGGGTTTTATGCTGTGTATGCACCCAGAGGAGTGCTAGTGATCATCAGTAGGTTACTGGGGCACTTTTTACTTCAGTTAGTGGAGGTTTTTTCCCCCAGTTTAGTTCATTTTCACTTATATGCAGTTTATAAGTGTTTTGGTCCACCCGGCACATTTATGGCCGGTCATGTGAACACTTATCCTTTAGGGGTCACTATCATGTGGCTTGTACTTCACTTTTCTATCATTGAGATATCTACAGCAGTCGTGTTCACTCTCCACATTGGTTTTCACGCCTGTTTTCTTTCTGTAAACCCTAACCCTAACCCTGTTAAGTCTTCAATTAATTCCAACTGATAGGTTCTGGATGGAGTTGGAAAGGCAAGCAAAAGCCCCACCCACTGCTCCACAGCTGGTATGATGAGTCTGGAACATAGAAACAAAAGAAGCGCTATCTTTAACTTTTGTTTTCAAACACGATTCTAGCCTGAACTATGCTTTGGTATCAAATGGAAGGCCATTTGTATTTTAGTTTGAGAGAGAAGAGAGGTGATAGGGGTAGACTCAATCTATTCACTTAAAACTCAACAAATATGTGAACTACTTCATGGTTATTAGGAAGAAGAAATTTCCTACAAGAGAAAATAAACCTGCTGCAACCAATGTGCAGGCTGACATCAGCAAAAACACTGGTTGAACTGTGTCCAAGTTGCATGTTTGAGAGCCTACCACTGATCGCTGGGTTGCTTAGGATGGATTGGCCAAAACATGGCTGTTTAAGAACCCCACGACAACCTTGCATGTCAACCTTGTTAGGCTACATACAACCAGGTTGGCCAAAAAAAAAATAAAATTTAAGGAGTTCGCTTTATGTTTGACTAGCCCATGTCCACACCCAATTGCCTGCCTCTACAGTCCATGCACCCAATTCTTCTGTTTGGCATCTACCTCAAGCCTGCCCTTCGCAGAGGCTGGTCCCCCTGCCTTGTTTCCAGGCTATGCTCATGATGGTTCTAATGGTTCGTGCTTATGTGGATCATCTTTGAAGGAACTGAGAATGACTTACTTAGTCCAGCTAATACAAGGAATTTGAGATCAGTGATTGTGGTGTGCTGCATAGGCTATTTATGAAGCTTTTCTTAATGTGTTGCTTATCTGCCCTGATTTGTTTTACTTTTCAAATATCTATACAAGATTTGCTTCTTAAATTAGATCCCTCTCAGCCATATCCAAGCAAGATAATAACATGAATAATATGTCCTGACAGCTGGTCATGTACAATGTGAGTGCAAACACAGACTTTGAAGATGTGGAGCGCTTCTTCATGGGATACAACTACGATGCAAGCTGCATCCGTTTCATAAGAGTGTATGGATTTGGTTGCTTCTTTTGAAGTTGTCTTCTAATGGAAACCAAGTGCTGTGCGGTTTGAGCTTTTGAAAGCCTTTGCTGTGTCTTTTGCAGGTCCAATGAGCAAGTTCAAACTACAGGGCAGAGGCGGCCGATTTTCCATCATGTGGCGGTGGGTTTTACTTCAAAACTCGAGGCATTGCGCGCGATGAGAGAGAAGATGGGAGATTTCTGCGCAAATGTGGCAGTGAACTTAAGACTGATTCAGTAGATATGATATGGCCTCTCTCTTTAGTTAGACTTGTGATGAGGGTTTAGACTTTTTTGGCGATGGGCCGTTCTCTTTGAGATTTTGGCCAGTGGAGGAATACACACCTGGTCTCTTTTCAATACTTGATAGGGGTACGGTTATTGATCTACATGATCAATGTGTCTATAGCTCCAACTTTTACTTTTGGTTTTAACATCAATCGTTGATTTCAAGGGTATAGTGCAATAAACCAATTTTGAAATGCGTGATTGTCTTCCTACTGGGAAGGGATAGAAGTAAAACATCATGTGTTAGCAAACTTGTGTTCTTAAATAGGATCAACACTTTACACTGGTGTATTCTTAGTCAAACTTGTTCTTTACTAGGATCAGCATTTTACTGGATCTAGTGAGGCACAAGAATCACAACCACACCCATACTCTTTGCTTGTGCATGACTAGTAAGGGGTTGTGCTTGTCCGTTTTGGCAAACCTATGGTTACCCTGATGAAGTAGGCCCAAGCTTATGCACGGCGTCAAGTGTATTGAATTGCTTTATCTTTACTTCCAACACTAGTTGATATCTTGAACTATACTTTGATACCTGTTTTGATATGCTTAATTTTCTTGTATTTTATGGATTGGGCTGTTGTGACTGGATTCATGAATGTACATGATGAGAAAGATGATTGGCTATTCATTTTTGTTGCAACCTTCATCTTGGTGGAGCCTTCAATGGAGTTGCAGATACTTAGGGCGGTTGTTTCTGAAAAGTTGTTTCAACTTTGTGCATCCCGTATGAAGAGAAGGATGTTTTAGCCTAAGTCTTGCTATGCATGTTGGACTAAAGCATGTATCAACCAAAAACAGTTTAATGCCACGACTGACTTTCTTGATATGGCCAAGTCTGTTTCAAGTCTAAACAGGCAGGCTAGACTTCTCCAATAGAAAATCACAGATATTGCAAGACGATTCTCTTTCGGCTTGTATGTTGCTTGGAAAGTAATAGGGCGCTTTAGGTAGAGAGCCGGGCAAACTGTGGCTAGCCTTCCTGAAGAGGGCCAATAAAAGGTCAAGTGTGTGCATGTTTACCACAAGGAGGGTCTGATGGTATTTAGCAGAATGATAGATGAAGGGGCTTTTTAACCTTGGAGACAAAGAGGTTTCTTTGAATACTGTGTAAGTTTCCTATTTTTATAACCTAACAAACTAGTTTAATATAATCAACTTGTTATTTAATTTATTCTCTCTCTCTCTCTCCCTCCCACTTGGCACGTGCTCTTCGTAGACTGCTCTCTTGCCACCCAGTCTACTGCTCTGGCTACCCAACCCACTCCTTCCATTTCCTTGCCTTTGCTCTCCCTCCATGCATCTGCCTCGTGTTGCATCTTCTCTTGTACTGCGTGTCCTTTCCTATTCTGTTGGTCTTCTTCTATTGTGTTCTCTTTTTCTTTTTTCTTTTCTTCGCATTTTCCTTTCTTTCATTTTAGCAATTTCTATTTTGTTATCTTGTCTTGGTCACCTTACTCTCTTATAACATTGCCCATTGAGTCTAATTGTTGCAATATAAGACTCCATAGTGAGCTCTTACAACATGTTTAAGCCTAAAAGTTTACCTTAGCTGTTGAAGCATATGGTGTTAGGTCTTGCTTTCAAGCTGCAAAAGCAATTTTCCATTGTGGGTGTGTTAGCTTGTCCGTTGTGTCCTCACTCCGTTGTCGCATTGGAATTGCCAAATGAGTGGAGAGAGCCCTCGACGATTAGATAGAGGTAAGAAGAGGTGGTGGTTCTCTCTCACCAAAGGAAGGGGAAGAAGTTAAATGGAGGAGAGTAATGTACATTCAAACTTACTTACGTAAGCATCTATCTAGCAAGCATGAATTCAAAAGCATAGAAACGAGTAGGTAGAGGGAAAAAGGAGAGCTCATAAGAAATTATTGCAAAGGATTGATTATGTATTGTGTATTGTAAAAAATGATTTTATATACAAGTGGCTAGTTTTCACACTAGTTCGATTAAACTTAAAAAAAACGGTTTGCTCTCTATTGCTAGTCTTAAGCAACTATATACACTAAGTCCATAAACTTTTTTTATTCGACATTAAGTATATAGTAAGGTTGCTTTATATGTTTTAGCGCCATCTTACACAAGTGAAGTGCTTTTTTGCCCAACTAAGATGATGAAGCGTTTTATGGTAGGTCGCGCAAGCGAAACCACGTTAACCAACAAAGTGGTTAACATAGTCCCCTTCTTAATGAGTGACTGTGTTCTCGTGGTTACCAAGTCGGTGGGGTGAAGCTTTGTTGAGAAGTGGATGGTTCAGGAGTTGTCATGAAGGTGGTGGTCAAGGTTAAGTGGTATAGTTTGAGAACAATCTGTAGTCGAATGCAAGGCAAAGTGGTAGAAAGATTTGGGGAGCTTGGATAAGCACCTTGTCGAGGCGGTATGGAAAGTGATAGGCAATGTAGAGGCTCTTCATGTTAGGTCCTTGTTGGTTGTGGCAGTGGCTTGGACACTTCATCATAAGGTAGTTGTTAAAAGTGGTTCACACCTTGGAAAGGGCGAAATGAGTGTCAAGACTACCATGGAATGAGCTGCATGGCCATTTGAGATGTCTTGGTGTAATAGGATATTATGCTCGAATCTCACAGTGTGATGCTTAAACATTGGGTTTCTTTGTAGCAAATACATCGGCGGACAGGGCGAGGTTTTGTTGGTGCTGAATTGGAGTCAAAGCAAAGGATACATGTATGAAAGCTCGTTGGAGGTACCTCTAAGGTGAGGGGTTCTTTGAGCGATGGGTTGTACCATGGGCTAGGCTTGCGCCCGCCATGGTCTCCCCAATCTAGAGATGTACCTGGAAGGTTGGCATTGACAAGGCTAGTTGCAAGTGCAAGTGTTTGTGTGTCTCGTGATGCGAGAAGAAAAAAATTATGATGTCCATAGTGAAATATGCAGGTGATGTGCAGAAGGTGTGCTTGTGTGGGAACACTTCTCCAACATGAAGACTCTTCCAACTCAATTGCTTTCTCCTTTTCTTAGGGAGTCAAGATCAGTAGCTTGTTAGAGGCATGGCAACAGACTTGTGCATGGGTGTGCCCATCACTACAATGGAGATGGGTGGCTTTAATGGCTTGATGGATTTGGCATTGTCAAGCACTTGGGATAGAGGCAATCTGGATCACTGGGTGGAGTGGTCGAAGATGAGGCTATAGAAGATTCTTGCTGATTGTAGGACAGTCCAAGTAATGGGTCATACCATGGGCCAGGCTTGCGCCCGCCATTGCCTCCCTATCCATAGGCGTGTGGACGATTGTCGGCAGTGATGATGCTCAATGCAAGTTCGTGAAAGAATAATGTTTGTATTACATGCAAAGCCGGTGGATATTGTAGGTGATGTGCATGGGCATTGGAAAAAAGGTGGGTCCATGGATTTTGCAAGTGATGTGCATGAACATTGGACAAAAGATGATCTGTGTAGAAGTTTCTTCTGGTGAAAACTTCAACACTCTCCTTTCTTGGATGCTTACACATGGTTTGAGATAGGAAATTGGTGGTTGATATGTAACGATGCTGGCCAATAAGACGAGTGGGAATGAGATTGGGATGTCCATGAGAATGAAGGAATTTAGGACACCTAGGTACATTGGTAAACCACACACTATGGGTGGTATGCTGGACATGGCCGAATAGATCCGGGTGCTTCTTGAGCCTCTTTGTGGTGAAGTGTTGATGGCTCTTCAGCCGACTTACTTGAAGCACGGCGATGTTGATGGAAAGAAGTGAAACATTATAGAGCTTTCACGGCTTGGGGGTGAAATTTTGGATTGTCATACAATGCTTATCTAGCAGATGCAGTGTTGCATTGACCTTTTGGACATCTCGTCCTCGCTGGATTAGTATGGATGGATTAGTGCCTAAGGAGGGAGATGCAAAGCATGGTGGATTAGTACGCATGGATTAGTGCTCACATGTAAAGGTGCAAATGTGAGTAGTGTGTGTAGGTGCACTTGCGAGGTGAATGTGTGAGAACTAAAGGGTTGAATGTGTGTGCACGTGTGCGTGAGAATGCAAAGTGAATGGGAAATTGTGTAAGAGTGCATGCACGTGTGTGTGTAATGTGGAAATGTGGGGTGCATGTGCATGAACAATTGAGGGCACATGTGTGTGGGGTGGCCAGGCATGGGTGGAAATGTGGTTACATTTGCTAAGGTGAGTGGGTGAACAATGGTGCGTGCACAAAGTGCAAAGGGGTGTACACATGCAAATGGGAATGTGTAAATGTGCACATGTAGACAAACACGTGTGCAGGTACATGTTTTTAGTTATTTTTTTGAGTGTTTTTGTATGTTTTTGGGTTTTGATGTATTTTTATCATTCATGGTGAAGGTTGTAATTCTATATGTGAGTGGGGAGGCTACATTACATATATGCACGTGGACTTAGGGTTTCCTATGCATGCAGTTAGCAGGTGAGGGTAGAGAATTACTTGCTCATCCATGAGGAAAGCTCGGACACCACTTGGTTGGTGTGCTTATCTAAACTTTGGCCTTTCAGTTGGTGAGTTGATGTTGTGCCGAGGTGCATGAGGGTGTCATGGGACCATGGGGATTCCTCTAGGACTGGGGCATAACTCTGGCGCAAAGTGGAACACTTGGCACCCTGGGTGGCTCATTAGAATTCGGAATCGTCTTAGATGTAACCGTACAGGCTTGATGGCACGACCAAGGATACTTTCGCTTGCTTGATTGGCGGTTCTGGCACGTACATCAGGGATGCTGCCTACTCACCATTCTTGCTTCGACTTTGGGTGTGGCATCGGAGATAAGACATTGGGTCTCCACACCCACTTGGATTTAATGTTCATGGGTGTGTTTTGTTGGGGTATGGCACACATTTCTTCGAGTTTGGCACCCATATGTGGGGGTTTCCTTCGTAGAATCTTTGTACTTCTAGGAGTTTGATAGGGGATCCAACAAGATATCGTTTTTTGGGGTGTTATTGGGTGTTACAACCATCGGTTTGATATTTTTGGCTTCAAGGTTTGAGCATATGGTAAGGTTTTAGGGACCCAAATTGGCCAGGTCTCGTTCGTAGAATCCTTGGGATTCTAGCAACTTGGTGAGGATCCAACAGGGCTTGGGGTTTGGATAGAACACTATTGCATGGGTTTCTTGCTTGGTAGTTCTCTACTCGTGGTTGGGATTCAGGACAAATGATGTGTATTAGGGTTTTGCAAGGGCGTCATACTTTCCTTGGCTAGTCTACCATTCCTTCTTGGTGACCTCCTCGAAGGGTTGCTGAGGTTGAGCTTTGGGGGATGGTCTTCATCTTTGTTGGTGAGGTTTTGGTTCTCCCATAGGGTTAGTGTTAAAAGACATGGTGTGAGCTTAGCTATTGAATGAATCAAGTAATGCACAAGATCATCACATAAACAATCTCACACCATTAAAGCTACACATGCCACCACTTAGATGTTAATTAAGTGTAACCAATGAGCAATGGAGTATACTCAAGGTCACCACAAATGCATCACATAGACAAATACCAATGAAGAGAGCAAAGAGAGAGTATTTCCACAAAGGACCACTTAGTATATTGATCACTAAGCAAGTACACAAAGTATGGGTACTATACTCTCCACTTAGCTATCAGTAGCTCTCTAATGTGTGAGTAGTAACCTCTGAATTTATAGGCTCATGAGAGGGAGGCGCCTAAAGCCCTTGATTCTCTCCACCTCCCTATGATTTCTCACCTAACTCACCTAAAAGGTGATTCCCCAATTAAAGGGATATAACTACTAGACCTACACCCAGTTACTGTAGTAATTGAGCCTTCTAACCTTAGAACAAACCACTCTAAGGTATCACTAAGGAAATACCCTAAGAATGGATGCTAGATCACATATTTCTAACACCCTCCCTTGATCAAACATCCATACCACAGAGGGTGTGCTTGGATCAACTCTATCACTAAGATAAGAAATTGCTAAGATATCACTAAGATAACAAATTTGCCCCACGAGCTATAAGATGTCAGAACAATGAGTTGGAGAAGTTTTCCTCCTCCTTCTCTGGTTGCTTGGCTTTGTCCTCTTTCTCTTCTTCATCCTTCTTCCTCTTGTAGCAATCCTTGATGATGTGGCCCTTCTTTTTGCAATAGTAGCATGTTCAAGGAGCCTTGGTCTTCTTTTCTTTGACTGAAGCTAAGTAGGCATGCTCCACTGGAATTGAAGGAGCTGAAGCTTTGGAAGCCTCCATGCGAGTTTCCTCTAGAATGAGGGCAAAAGTTACTGAGGTTAATGTATGATTGTTTTGATTGGCTATGACGGAGACACACTACTCATAGCAAGGAGGCATGCTGGAAAGCAACACATAGATGGCCTCCTTCTCATCAAGTCACACCTGCACCACTGAGTTGCTCAATCATACAACGGATGTCATTTACATGAGCAACTATACTGGTTTTATCATCCTTTTCCATTCTATAAAGCTTCTTCTTTAAGAAGAATCTAGCAGATGCAATTGTTTGTGCTTCATTAAAAGTCTTTGTGCAGAATTGACTTGATGAATCTGGCTATCACCAAGCCCACAAACGATGAGGGACAATGCCTTTGAGTCTAAAGTGGTCCACTTAGAGATAAGATCTGGATGTTAACTTGGTCTTTTCTCAGTTCCATTTACCATTCCCCACGTCTTTCTCAATCAGACACATTTGTATTTTGATGCACCAACTGTGGTACGTGGAGCCATCAAATTTGTCGGTTTTGTCAAACATTTTTCCCACCATGGTTGCCATGGTACTCAACTTAGCACTCACACACACAGTGTTACACAAACAAGGAAGTCCTTTATAGATCTAGGACTTTACAATGGAACTCGGATTTTCACCTAGAAATGCTTTTACTCAAGTATCCCTTCACCAAATAAGTGAAGATGTGTACATTCTTTTAGCAAGACACACATTCCAACAAAAACTTCTTGACATCTCTCCACATGCCTTTCCAATAGAAGCTCTTGCTCACTTTGTCAAAAGTTTTAAGCACACCAAGATGGCCCAAAAGTGGTGGTGAAGAATGCATCTCATAAATCACCTTGGGAATGTAGGATGAGGTAGGAACCAAGTACACCTTATCCTTGTGCCATAGGAGACCATTACAAAACTTGTAAATAATGAGGGAATTCTCCATCATCTCCTTGCTGTAATTTGCTCTAAATATAGATAGCACCTTCATTGATAAGATATTTATCTTGAATCCCTTTGATCCATTCACTATACACTTCCATAATTGAAGTCATAGTGCAAGCCCACATTCTTGACAATGTATCCGTAGCTACATTGTCCTTCCTGGGTGTGTAGGATATCTCAAAATCCTATCCTTTAAGGGTAGCCAACCATCTCTTTTGTTTGGGAGAAAGATTGGGTTGGGAGAGGAAAAAATTCAGCACCCTATGATCACTTCTCACCTTGAAATGTGCACCATAAAGATAGTGGTGCCATTTCTTAATTGCATGAAGTATGGCGAGAATTTCTTACTCATAAACATGCAACCCCATCTCCTTCTTGGAGAGCTTTCTACTCTTTAATGTAATGACACCATGCTCTTGGTATAAAACTTTCCCAAGCCCTCTTCCACACTTGCATCCGCTCTTACATAAAATGTCTTTGAGAAATCGGGGAAAACAAGAATAGGAGCCAATGTGAGCAAGGTTTTGAGTTCATTGAAACTCTTTTCGGCAATAGCATCCCAAAAGAAAGCTTCCCTCGAGTAGATCGGTAACAGGTGCCGCAATAGATGCATAGTGCTCAATAAATCTTCTATAGTAGAAAGAAGATAGTCCCAAAAATCCTCTCAATTGAGTTTTATTGCTAGGGGTTGGCCATTCTTCTTTCTTTGGATCAGCCCTAATGCCCTTCTCTCCCACCAAGTGTCCAAGATACTCCACTTCATTGACCACCATGAATGCACATTTGCTCTCCTTTGCATAAAGCTTGTGCTTCCTCATTATCTCAAATACTTGTTGCACATGATATAAGTGTCTTTTCTTGCTCTTGCTATAAATCAAGATATCATCAAAGAACACTAGCACAAACTTGAATAGAAAGGGAGCCAATATCATCAAAGATTGGAAAGTGGTTGGGAAATTTGTAAGGCCAAAGGGCATACCATAAAGTGAAACAATCCCCTTTCGGTCCTAAATGCCGTCTTCTCCTCATCACCCTCTTTCATTCGTATTTGATGGTAACCTGATCTTAAATTAATATTAGCAAAGAAATTTGCACCTTTGAGCTTATTAATACGGGGTATTGGGTACCTATTCTTGATAGTCACTTTGTTTAAGTCATGGTAATCAATACACCTATGAAAGCACCTATCCTTATTCTTCACCAATAGAACAGGTGATGCAAATGGAGATTGTGAGGGTTGGATAAGACCCATGGTAAGCAATTCTTATACTTTCTTTGCCACTTCCTCTCCTTAGTCAAACGGTAAGGAGGCTTGTTTACAACCTTTGCATTTGGTTCAAGTATAATAGCATGGTCAATCTCCCTCTTGGGTGGCAAACTCTTTGGCACCTGAAAAATTTCCTCATACTCTTTGTTCATTTGCTCTATGTGTTGTCCAATACCATCCATCCTCTCTTGAACAACATGTAACACATAGATAGTGCCAAGAGTCTTGATTTCCTTCTTGAGCTACTTTGGAGTGATCAAAGAGAGCCCTTTTGATGCATTTCAAGCCAATACCACACTTGCTGTCCATTATTTGAAAGCTCATAACACCTTATTGAAGGTTCATGTGGAAATCACCAAGAGAAGCTAACCAATCACACCCCCCATAATCATATCAATGGAACCCATGTCCAAGACAACCAAATCACCTTTCCAAGTGCATGAAGAAGATAATGTCACTTATGTAGAAGGGAAAACCAATGTAGTTTTCTCATTTTCCCCATTTGCCACTTGCACTTGGAAGGTTATGGGTAGCTCCGTTGGAGATAGCTTGAGAGAGTTTTGGATTTAGAGTTGATGAAGCTATGTGTACTCCCCCGGAATCCACCAAAATGTGTAAAACTCTCCCATTAATACTTGGGCTCTTGCAACCTACCAAATGATCTTGAGACATAGAGCATACGCAAGTTGCATTTACTGCACTTTTGGATGTATCACCTCCCAAAATACTTGCATGACTCCCCCCACCGAGGTCAAATGGAAACTCACCCTCTTCTTGGATGAAAGAGTGATCGTCCAAGGTATCATCATCAATGCAATCTTCATATTCCTCTACCTCATGAGATTTCTTTGAATCATCTTCTTCATCCATAAGAATCATAGTTGGCGTCACCTTCTTTGACTTGTAAACATGCCCGGGTGACCACTTCTCTTTGCATTTGAAGCATAAACCCTTGCTCCTCAACTCTTTAATCTTTGGATCATCCATCCTTTGTGTCTTCTTCTTGAAGGGTTGAAAAGTCTACTTGAAAAACCCATTGCTTTTCTTTGCATCATTTTGAACGCTACTCTTAGGTTGTCCACCTCTAAATGATGATGAAAACCTAGAGGTAAAAGTGGGTGTTGTGGAAAGAAAACTTTTACCAACATTTGAAGAAGTATTGGATGGTTTTTGAGAGGGTATGATGGGCTGATATTTCCTATACTTAGGCTCATAAAGCTCCTCTATCCTCATAGCCTTCTTGATGGTGCTAGGTCTTTGTGCTGACACATCCGCCTTGATGTAGGAATCCAACCCATGAATAAACTTCTTCATTTTATCATGATGTAGGAATCCAACCCATGATGTAGGAATCCAACCCATGAATAAACTTCTTCATCTTCATTTTATCACATTAAGCCCTTCCACATACATGGATAACTTCATAAAGCTTTTTATGTACTCCCTTACTACCATGCCCTTTTTGAGAAAGCTCATACCATTGCTCATGGTATCTTTCAAGCACCAAAGGTGAGATAAAAGTCAAGTTCATCTCCCTTTTTAAATCATCGTATGAGTGTGGTACATTCCCATGATTAACCATGTCTCCACCATTGGTGAGCATAATCTTCCAAATGTAAAGAGGAAAATTGCACTTTATCTTGCTCACTCTTAGGTAAGAGATGGAAATAAATGTCTAGCTTGGTCATCCATTCCTCTAGCTCATGCAAAGCATAGAACCATCACCCTTGAACTTGGACAAGGACACCTTGTCCTCCTTGAACTTGGACAAGGACACCTTGTCCTCCTTGAGATATTTTTAGAAGCATTGGAAGTAGGATTATCTTGGCGTGGCTTGCCCTTTTGTGATAGCATATAAGAATTGGCAAATCGAGCAAAGTCTTTATACTCCTTAATTAAAGAAGGAGCAAAGTCTTTGTACTCCTTAATTAAAGAAGGCATTTCCATCCAACTATCTTGAGCTTCCACTTGTCTTTGTGCAAAAGACATGTGCTCCCAATCATGATCAGCCCCATCCTTATCCCCAAGCATCTCCTCATCTACCATGATGGACTGATTTGCTTTTGAATAAGATGGTATCCTCTTGGCATCTCCATAGCATGAATCCATAGGCTTGAATAAATCTTGTGGTGGTTTGCTATTCACTTGAGAAGTACCGAGCTGAAATGAAGTAGGCCTCAAATCCTTTATGAAAGGTTTCCTAGCATCATAAATCCACATGAAGAAGCCTTCATAGAAGCCTCTTACATAGCTTGTTTACCTCCCTTGTGACCACCATAATGAAATTCATGTATAGGCTTCGTGATCTCATGAATCCCACCAATTATATCCACATTAGCTTCTTCATGGTGTTGATTCATAGATTGCCCCAAACAATTGATCTTCAATGACTCCCATTTTGGGATAGTCACATCGACTCAAACTTTGAATTCAAGGTTTGGTTGATGATATCCAATCTATCCGTGAGTGGCTTAAAATCAAGTCTATTCACAAGCAATTCCAAGAGTGTATCATTTGAAATGGCTTGCGAACTTTGAGAGGTGTGCTTATGGGCACTTCCCACATTAGTATACGCTTCAATTTCCTTTCAAGTTTGACCCATGGATTGGGAGACATTTTTATGAGTGCTTCCCCCAACCATTTTCTCTTCAAGCTGTTCCATTGTATCCATAGTTCCCTATTCCATCAACTCCTCCCCTTCCATATCCTCCATTACCAATGAAAGCTTTTTAGGTCTACCTCTCGGCTTACCAGCCACATAGTAGGACTGTTTTGGCAAATTTACAATAGGATGATATAGGAGTGTCCGATTTGGGTGTTCTAGGGCTCTATTGAAAGATATTAGAATAAGGAGTAAGCCTATGATGACACTTTTGGTTCAATCAACCCTTTACATGCCTTTGTTTTGACTTTTGCGCCTGCAAGTCAAATGGTGATAGTTTGGCCCACGGCTTGCACTTCAATGCTCCAGATGAGTTGAAACTTGGTGGTTAAGGTCTTTGGAAAGTGAAGAACACAATGGTGAAGCCAAATTTATGATCCAAGACTTGGTTCAATTTTATCCAAACAGGGTATGCAGTAGAGAAATGGGTGTAACTCCTTAACTCAAAAACCAAACAGGGTGGTCGAGGGCTCTATGGGAAGCCCCAACGATGTGGAATAACCCCTAATATTCAATTTAGGTTCAATCAAAAATCCCTAAAACTTAATCACACTTTTCTGAAAATTGTAGATTATGTCAAATTATCACCGCCCGCAAGTAACCATCTTGCAAATCAATGCATGCTTGCATCCCACCATAACCAAGGCATTAATATGCATCCAATCAAGGCATTTTGACTAGATTTTGGTAAAATTTTAGCATGAACTTGATGTATTTAGGAGCCAATCTCAATCTTTGTATAAATACTGATGTGCCAAATAATGCCAACTATGCGTCCTTGCAAAATCCCATTGATTTGTCAATTGCATTTGATCCGATGTAGAAAGTGGATGGAGAGCTATTTCTTTTCGATCTCCTAGCCAAGCCTTCTCACCCTCTTACTAAATTTTTCAATCCGATAGCAAGAGTTGAGGCCATGTCTTCATGCCGTGTACCTAATCCTCTAATGTACCGCTTTTCCAAGGTAATCATGGCACACCAGATTCAAGACATTCTCCCCTTGGCCTCTCCACCAATTTCCAAGGTACTCTCACCACATAACTAGCTTTCTAATAGTGCAAGAATAAATGAAAATTATAGAAATAGATGAAAGCATGAGACACATACCAATGACATTTATAGAAACATGCCAAATCATTACAGCTCATTGATCCAATAGCCTTTTGCTTTTCCCAAATGGTTTCGGTACAAATCCCCCCTCACCATGGGCTCAAGAATATAAATAAAATAATCCACATTGAGCATAAGCATGAGCCATATCCATCATAATGCATCCATTACCCAATGCAATCCCCTTTTCCATAATGCATTTAATCAAGCCAATCTAATAACCATAATGTGGCTTCCATGATTTTCTTAGGAAGTTAATTAGCATGTAATCAAGGTTTAATGAATGAAGCATTCAAGTCTTGCTTATGGCTCTCGAACCCCATTCCATCAAGAAACCCCCAAAAGCATGAAGAAAATCAAGATTTGGACCAATTTGATGCATAGTGTGATTGCATATGATCATCCTTGAACAAGGATTCCAATATGTGTGAATGGCATGAGGAATTGCAATTAAATGAAATTAGGTTTTCTATTATGAAAGCCCCAAATGCAACACTTGAGAAATGGAGAGATGGAGGAATTAGCTAATGTAATGACTTGATTAGGAGCTTAATGATACTAATTAACCTCTATATGGAGTCTCATATCCATGGAAGTTTAGATAAAGAAAACGCAGCCATTTCGTCCCCTATTTGCAAGCCTATATCTTAAGTAAACTTGCTTTAAATTGCTATGGGAGATTTCAAGACTCAAATACCATGACTAATGGCTTCAAAGAAGACCTTCAGAGGTGGTGCTGCGCACAGTAGGCCGTGGACTACAGTTTGTGAATCGATCGTTTCTCTCCATTGAGTCAGTACTTCAAGCCAAATGCCTTCCCTAAGCCATACCAAGCTTCAATGGTGAAGTTTAAGCTCCAATGGTGGGAGAAAATTGACCAAACATTTAGCGCCCCGGGTAGAAATCAACCATGAAAATCCCCCTTGAATGGCTCTTAATGATGCTTATGACATGCTGAGTGGAAACCCTAAGCTATGGCCAGGTTTTAGCAGAGGATTGAGGCACCAAATCACTCCAGTATCAAGCAAGAAGAGGAAAACGTTTTGATTAAGGACACTAATCAAGATTAGTGAAATCTCCCCCAATTTTGGTCCAGGAATTCAAATTTTTGGTGCAGTTCCCCCAGAATTCGGTCCTAATCAAACCCATGGCCCCAAAAGCTTAGAAACACACAAAGACAAAGAGATTCAACCATCCAAAGTCCCCATACCCATCTTCTTGATAAAGAAAATCAAGAAAACTCAAAATATTTTCAAGACAATTCAAGAAAGTGGATCAAAATCAAAGCTCTGATACCAATTGAAATGGATCTAGACCAAAGATCAAGAAATCAACACATAAAGTCCAAATCTAGCATCCATTTAGGCATCAAACACACATGAGAAATACATAAGATTATGATGAAAATAGAAGAAATCCATATGCACATGTAGCAAAGAAGGTATGTGCATAAGGCCTAAGTGATTTAACATCTCACCTTGAGGATGGTGATCAAGCTTGCCACGAGCCCTAGACCATGAAAGACCATCTCCCAGAAAGGAGCCAAGAGTACATGTAGATGTCCAAGATATGAATGACTAAAAGATCCCTAAAATGAACCCAAGGCCCTATTTATAGTAGCCTTGCCCATGGCCCATTATTTACATATTTTGGACCTTAGCTTATGCTTCATTACAAATAGTGATATGCCTTGTTGTGCATGGTTTGTTCACATGATAGAATAAGCTTTGATGGTCAACATAGAATACAAATTTAGGTAATGGAAAAATTTCTTTACTTCATAGACCATCATCGATAACTCTTCTATGGTCGTATAGTTCTTTTTGGTTTCATTCACCCCACCATGAAGACCTCTAAATTTTTTTGCAAAAGAAATCCTTGTATACGATGATGGACATCAGTCGTGTGGAACATAGTTGGCATGTTTGTGAGTCCAAATAGCATTACTCTATATATGAAAATGTTCCCCACTCTATTATGAATGTAGTCCTATGATGATCTTTTGGGTCGATACTTGATTATATCTTGACAATCCATCTAGGAAACTATAGGTCTCTTTTCTTGCTACTCTTTTGAGCACATGCTCTATGTATGTTAGAGGGTAATGGTCTCTCATCGTGGTAACATTTACCTTCTTCAAGTTCACACATACGTGGATCTTAGCATTCTTGTTTGGTACAAGGACCATTGTCTGGTTTAATACCCAATCTGTGTGTTCAATCTCATATACAAAACTTGTAGAAATGAGTTTGACTTCTTTCTTAATAGTCTTGGAATAGGTTTCATTATACATGTACAGCCTTTGTTTGATTAGCTTGGCACCATCTATAAGCTAACTTGTGTGTTGGTAAATTTTCAAAGGGTTCTGGATGGACACCCTTTAAATTTTATTAGTTCCAAGCAAACACATCTATGTATCCCTTAAGTAGATCCATTTGGTCTCCTCTTTAGGGGGTTAAATCTATTGAGATCCAAACATTTTTAGGTTCTTCACGAGGTTGTGCTAGATAAATTTATGTAGCATCCTCAAGTCCATCATAGGATACATCTAGCTCCTATGGTCTCTCCCTTTTTGGTATTGGGGCACATACCTTACGGTTTTCAATCTATAGTTCTTGAGATGTAAGGGGACTTGTCTCCAATCCTCTTCTTGATCATTCTCCTCAAAACTAGCCTCTTGAGAATCTTCCTTGGTTCATCCCTCTTGTATTTTATCTTCTTCATCTTGAATTAGATGTTTGTTTGGAGACGACTAAGGTCTAATTGATGAAATCCTCCTTTGCTAAGGTTCTAGAAATATCCGAATCTACTTTCAAGACTTTGTGATATGGTTTCCTCATTATATCCTTCCAATTTGAGTAGAACTCCTTTGTAACTCTCAAGGTTTTGATATAAGTGTAAATAATGATCTTCATCCCTGAGGCTAGGTGGGTCCCTTGCTCTATTATGCATTAGGTTTTAGCTTCTTTAAAGAAGCTTCTCAACTTTTAAGGAACTCTCAAAGGAGTGCTTAGTGTTCTTCTAACAGTCATCCTTTTCATTGTCATCAAACCAACTTTGAGGTGCAGCTCAACTCAAAGCTTGCAATGAAACCTTTAAGATTGTTCCACATATGTGACCACCAATGTGTCCACAACTAGCTTAAACATAAACATATAATAATCAATGAGTTAGTGTGTTCACAACTACCCCATAAGAGTGCTATTATGCGCACACCTAACTTATTTACACGTACATTTAAAAAAATTAATATCGTATATTAAACCAACTTTTAAATTTAAAGATAATGTTAATAAACATAATTTAAATTGTACATATATATATATATATATATATATATATATATATATATATATATATATATATATATATAGGTTTTCCACACCATATATAGAGGTTTTTTATATATGGATAATTTAGTGAAAATCCTCCCTAAACATTAAGCTTACCCCTCACTATCTCTTAAGTGCAACTAGGTACTTCCTAAGTGATTTGCAGGAACTCATCTACCTATAATAACAATAAACTAATGAAATCCATGGTTTCCTCTCTTGGATCGATGCGCTCCACATTACTCATGGCTATCCAATGCAAAGTAATGCACATTACAAGCCACTAAACAAAGTAAATATGAGAAGCCTTCTCTCCGAGCCTCTCAATTACATTGTTATCTTGGTTTTTCAAATGAAAAAAATGTCAAGAAAAGTAGTAAAGAGTTAAAGAAAGCACAAAGTGCTAGGGCTTGAAGAAAGAAAGAAAAAATATGAAGAAAGAGTGTTGACGTAAAGCTAGAGTTATCCTTTGCGGCGGTTAGTCTCAATTGGATTGTTACAAAAACCATTTGTAACCAACTATGCATTTATGAAGCTCCTCTTTATATAGAGGGTACTCTCAGTTGGATTTTTGTAAAAAACCATTTGCAACCAAGAACACATTTATCTTCTCATACCGTGATATGGGAGCTTGCTTAAGGTCATATAAAGCCTTTCTTAACCTGCATACTTTAGACTCGTGTGAGCATAAGTAATAATGTCCTTTATAAATATGTACTATGATCAAAATTCTTTGTAAATGCTACTATGGTCAAGTTGTGGGTGGTGCTATAGGTCATTTTGAGTACCAACATGTTTATATTTTAATAAAATTTGAGCAAGATATGGCCATTTAATACACATTGGATTATAGTCATATGAGACTTGATTGTTAATTACTTTGGGAATGAAATTTTCAATGAAGTTTTATGTGACTTGAGTAGGTATAATGGATGAAATAATCCTCCTTATACGAGAATAAATCTCTACCATTAATTACATCACATGTCACATCCTTATTGGACCAAATCTAGTGCTCTTAGATTGCTCTCAAATTGGTGGCTCATGTGTGGATCCTTTAGTTTGTGCTTCTTAGTTGATATATCCATTAGGGAGTGTAGCTCCGAGGCATCTCCCAGCTTTAAGAAATATCTTCCATACACCCGTGACCTCCTCACACGATCTTGTGATAATCTTTGCATCCCCGTGGTGTCAGTGATGTCCAATCAGCTCCTATAGTCTAATAGGGTTGTCTAGATTGAGTAGTGGGACATGTTGATGACTCCCCATCCTGGCATTTAAGTCCTCAACCAAGAGGAATTTCCCCAAATGTGAAACTCCATAATATTGGTAGAGATTTATTCTCATCTAAGGAGGATGATTTTATCCATTGTACATACTCGGGTCACATACAACGTACACAAAATTTAGTTTCAATGAAATGGACTAGTGAGGTCCACACCTCCCATGAAATCAAGTTATAATTGGCATTGATATCAACCATGGTTAGCAACATGGCGCATGGTCTTTCTAGGGAAAATCTATCTCAAGACAAGCAGGTTTCACAATGGTTTTTAATTTGGTTGAACCATGAAGGTCATATTTGTGTATATTTATATCTCATCCTTGTGGCCTCCTTTGGTTCATTTTTTTATCATACAATCACCTCAAGGCAAGCCTTTTGTTATGACTAATAGAGCATATCCTAGGTGACAGGACCATAGTAGCATTTATATTTTCTACCATTAAATTACCCTTCTTACCCTTCCACCTCAATCTCATCTAGTTCTCTGTAGCTCAAAAGTGGCCAAGGACTTTGTACTTAAGTTTTGATATGTCCTTATCCTTGAGATATCTTATACATATTTGTAAGTGTTCATATATTATTATCTTATGGACTATACATTAAAAAACTCTCTTAAGAATATTTTTATTATCTAATTGACTCACTTTTTCATAAAATGAGTTCATTTAATACATAGGTTTTCCACAAACAAATAACATACGCTTCCACAAACAAACAACACATATGCATCACACGAATATAGTATCTAAACAGTAATTTCGAGACATAGATTCAACCAACATGCACCATATATTTCATCCATTGTACCTACTTGGGTCATGGATGATATTCCTTGAATCCTCTAGTTTTGAAGTTCTCTTTAGATAATTGATAATGTAATTACTGGTAGAGATTTATTCTTGTCTAAGGAGGATGGTTTCGTCCATTGTACCTACACACAAGTTGTACCTACCTAGATCACATATAACTTGCACAAAATTGGCTTAGTTTCAATGAAAATTTCATTAAAAGATGCCAGTCCTTGATTGTTAATTACTTTGTGAATGAAATTTGTATTAAAATTAAGCCAATTTTATGCAAGTTGTATGTGACCCAAGTAGGTATAATTTGGATGAAAGCATCATTCTTAGACGAGAACAAATAACCAATTTTAAATTTAGATTTTGCTCTTGATTGGTGCTCATCTCCTCTTATCTACAACTTGTCCTTCCATGGCTTAAGGATACATGCTTAATCTCATAATACATGTATGAATTATATTCAGGGAATGCATTCTATCGGACCATTCTTGAGTGCCCATTGTAGATTAGAGTATAATGGCATCAACTTCCATTATTACAAGAGTATAATGGCATTAACTACAATCAGATTGGGAACCCTTCCTAATGAGTCAATGGGGATATTATGGAGTTCTCACTTGGGGGAAGTCCTCTTCCTTGAGGTCTTCAATGCTAGGACGGGGAGTTAGTAGGTCCCACTACTCGATTTGGACAACCCTATCCGACTATAGGAGCTAGACATAATCACTAACGTGGGGTTACAAAGATTAGCACAAGACCGTGTGGAGGTCATGGTGTACTTTTGAGCTATAGAGATCATAGATGGGAGTGTGGTGGAAGAGGAAGGAGGGTAATTTAATGGTAGAAAACGTAAATGCTACTATGGTCTAGTCAACTAGGATATGCTCTATTAGAAATAACAAAAGTCTTACCTTAAGGTGATTGCTTGACAAAAAATGAACCAAAGAAGGCTATTAGCCCATGTGTGCATGCACTCCATGTGCACACACCCTTAGTAGGAGGGTATCATCCACTTATATTAGCACTAAGATAGAGTGGGATTATTTCATTATTAGGGGTAATTGTTCATTCAAGAAAAGGGGTTACATGCATGAGGAGTGGTTGGAGGTTACATAGGAGAGTGGGGAACACCCATGGAGGTTACAGAGGAGACTAGGGAACACCCACATGCTTGGGGGGTTACACTAGAGAGAGTGGGCTAGTGGGGAAGCCCAAGAGTCACTCAAGGCTTGTCACATTTTGTCACACAGTGCCTCAAATTATATAAATGCGCCTATTTAGATTGTCCAAATGTATGCAGTGAAGGATATTTGGGTGTTTCCTTCTTCTTTGTTGCTGATTTTGCAGCTGTTGCATTTGCTGTGCAAAACTTGCAGGAGCTTATTAGCTGTGGCAGATTCCAAAATCTGATGCTGGTTCCGATTGCTTCACATAGAAAGAACCCAATTCAATTTCCATTTCCAGTGCAGACTAGGTATATCAGTGGCCTTCTTGGCCAACAATCTTCTTGCGTGCATAGCTCTCCCCTCCTAACTCCACCAGCATCAAAAGTCTCCGTGCTTGCGAAGTCTGGAGCCCTTTGGCAGCACACACTGAATCCGCCCACTGCAAAGCTGCGGGCGGATATCGTCCAGAGCTCTTAAGAGCCACCAGTCCGAGACACTCATCGTCGGATTTCAAACTCCTGTTGAAAAGAATAGAAGGATGTTCTCAAATAAATTTTTTTTTGCTTTCACACAGGTGTTGAGCATTGGGTTTGGGGGCACCACACCTTGGTTATCCTATTCAGTTTTTCTGTGGGAATTGCCCAATTTATTTGTGAAAAGAAAAAGAAAAAGAAAGTAAGCCATGGTGGATCAATTGTAAGCAAAATTAATAGGCCATTGGCCAAAAGAAGCAAAAAACCATGGATGGCCCATCAACCGCCGTCGGGGGAGAGTGGCGGATGGTTGGCCCTCACCCCGCCGGCCAAGCACCAAAGCTAAGCATCACTATAGTGCACACACTTGGCTCGTAGCCTGCAGGAGGATTCGGTTCTATCGGAGAACCATTTCGAGCACTTATCACAGCACCCGCCCGCAAATGGCGGGCCACCTCCAGTCACGGAAAGGGTCCCCCCTCTCCCCCCCCAATGTGGCCGCTGATTCCTTGTCATGACTTCTCCTCTGCCCCTCAGTGCCCAGTGGGGCAGGTTGACCCCACCCTCTCTTCATCTTAGCAGCTTTTCTCTCCAATGGATACCTCTCAGCAGCATCCCTCTCTAGCCTCTCCGCCTTCCTGCTCCCCCTCGCCTCCTCTCTCGCCTCCTCCCCCCCCCTCCCCCACCCTTGCGTCTGACTCTACCGCTTACAATTGCTCCATTTTCGCCCTCTTCTTCCTCTGTGCCTACCATCCCCCCCCTCTGCCTCTCCAAAGCATTCCCGTCAGCCCCTTGCAAACCTTGATCCAAAGAGAAGATAGCCGGCGAGTGCCGTTTGATCGTTGCTTGATTCATTGTTTCTCAAAGCCGGTGGAGATGACCATTGTGGCCTCCCTAGTGAGGGCTCTCCCACCCGAGTCTCCAGGTGGGTCCCCCAGGATCTTGGGGTAGCCTGTGGATTATAGTTTCTTCTGGTGTCTTCCGATGGAAGGGACAGAAAGGTTCAAGGAGACCGTAGCCCCTATTCGGGTATGTGTGGTCTTTCACCACTCTAGACCCTCTATGCTAGAGAATGGTCTAGAGTGGTCTTCCACCACTGTAGACCCTCTATGCTAGAGAATGGCGTGATGATCTTCTCTTTCCCCCCTTGAGCGTAACTCCCGAGACAATGGGATCCAGAGTCGGTGGCCGCTACCATTCAGGAACAGGTAGTTGAGCTATCGCATCATCTACAGGATCTCCGCATCACCGACGTTCTTACTCATCTATGGCCTTTGGCTAGGATGGAGCTTGGTGGATTAGCCCATAGAGACCAGGGAGGGGAGATGGTGACCTCCAGCCTGGAGGTGCTGCTTTTTGTGTTCATGCATACCTCTCTCGCAGTACCTCTCCCCCCTTCTTATAGACATCTCCATTATGATTGATGGAGCACGGAGTATGCATACTCTTGCGCTCGGGCAAAGTGGCAGTACATGGAGGGTAGGATCCACACCCACTTAGCGTGCGACTTCGCACCAGGATAGATTGTGACTATTCCCCATCTAAGCCCGCGCCCAAGAGACTCTTCGAGTGGAGGGAAGTCTTGGTAGTTTCGCCTCTTATAGAGATTGATATGAGGATTGTCTCATGGAACATTTAGGGCTTAGGGGGGCCTCAGTGCTTTAAGGATAGATTGTGACTATTCCCCATCTAAGCCCGCGCCCAAGAGACTCTTCGAGTGGAGGGAAGTCTTGGTAGTTTCGCCTCTTATAGAGATTGATATGAGGATTGTCTCATGGAACATTTAGGGCTTAGGGGGGCCTCAGTGCTTTAAGGGATGAGGCATCCTTAGAGGAGAGCTGCATCGAGCTATGGTGGGGGGACCTATGGACATTCTTTTCCTCCAAGAGCACCATCTTACTGAGGGGTGTACCTGTCGTGGGAAGATTCTACCAGATAGGAGTCATACTTTTTGGTCTCCATCTTTTGTCCCTTCAGAGACGCAGGGAGGAGTGTGTCTCTGTGTCATCAGTGAGCACCTTCAGCACCTTCTGCCGTCTGTGAGACGAGATCATGAGTCATAGTTCCAGGACATGCTCAGTGGGTTACCATTTTGATTGGAGAGGATAGTGTTGGCTTCCTCAACATTTATGCCCCCAATGTGGCTACAGATAGAGCTATCTTTTGGAGCACCGTCTGACAGGCCTTGCCCCAGGCTGATTTTTAGTGCATGGGCGGTGACTTCAACATGATAGAGGCAGCACAACGGATAGACTTGGAGGTGGCACGGCCATAGTCTCAAGAGCGGAGTACTCTGCATGGGAGGATATGATTCTGTTTCTTAGGGGACAGGACCCTTGGCATCTCCGAGAGTTTGGGCATTGCCTTGGGAGTCATAGCTTGTCTCAATCGAATAGGCGGAGCACTGGCCCCAACCTCCCTCGGCTGGATAGGTTTTATGTTGATGAGTGGGCTTGTAGCTGTGGAGGCATGGTTGGTATTATGTGGCAAAAGCACTACATTTTTAGATCATGCCCCAGTTATTCTGTCCCTAGAGGACCCATGGAGGCATGACAGACATGTGAGCTCTAGGATTCCAGACAGCCTCATTCAGAACCTCAAGATTTGTAGCAGGATAGAGCAGATATGGACGGGGCTGGACTTTTCCTCGAGATTTGCACCATGCACTTTGGATGATGGCCTTGGGGAGGTCAATACTTTCTTACAAGAGGCAATTGAGAGTAGATTGGAGGGATTTTGGGAGTAGGAGAGGAGTTTGAGGAGGAGGGGCAAGCCTCTTTACAGCGTCTTTAGGAGAGTTCCCCAGATAGCCCGTGGATTGAGAGTCAGATCGTTGCCACCCGCATGGAGATTTGGTCCATTGAGGAGAGGAGGGTGGAGTATAGATACCATGCTAGGGCTTCATTCTGGACTGAGGCTGGTGACAGAGTTATTGGAGACATCTTTGAGATAGCCGGCCCACACAGGAGGAGAGACAATGTTTGTAGGCTATGTGGCCAGGATGGAGCTACCATTTCTAATCCCTCGCAAGTGAGAGCCATCGCCCCACGGATTTCGTCCAAACTCTTCTCACTAGTGCCCCATTATCCCCCTAGGTGATGGATGCATGCAAGAGAGTTTGAAGGCACACGAGAGAGGTGGTTCCCCCCTCTCTTCGGTCTTTATTATTGACCCCTTTCAATGCAGAGGAGCTGGCAGAGGCGATGAAGACATTACCTAGGGGAAAATGCCCGAGGGCAGACGGGCTTCCTGTTTATTTCTTTCTTTACCATTGGGACCTCATGGAAGGTGGCCTTCGCGTTGCCTTCAGCGAGATTATGCTCACAGGTGCCATGCCAAAGAGGCTCATAGGGGGCTTGATACATTTAATTCCCAAGGAGCGTGGTGATAGATTGGAGATTTGACAGTGGAGACTCATCACCCTTCTAGAGATGACCTACAAGATTTTGGCCAAGGCCATTAGTAAAGGCGACTTCAACCTTCCCTCCCAGACTTGATCCATGACACTCAGATTGGTTGTGTTCAAGATCGGAGTATTCTGGACAACATCTTTACCTTTTGGGAGGCAACAGCTTCGGCCAGGATGCAACATCAGGACCTCATTGTGCTACTCCTAGACTTTGAGAAAGCTTATGATAGGGTGGATTCAAGCTTTCTGGAGGGAACTATGAGCCGGATGGGATTCCCCATGGAGTGGATTCATAGAGTCTCGGGACCTTATTCATCAGCATCTCACAACCATGTTCTCATTCAGGGAGATCGAGGCGACAGATTCCCCCTTTCCCACTCGGTTCGATAGGGCTGTCCTTTGGCACCGAACCTCTTTCTATTTGTTGTCGAGGCTATGAGTAGTTTTCTCTCCGGCTAGGAGACCGGACTTTAGGGATTGTGCCTTCCCCTCCGCACGTAGGAGGAGGTGCTAGACTTAGAGTTTATAGACGACACAACAGCCTACCTTGCTAGAGATGTTGGGAATCTCTAGAGATTCACGGAGCGATAGAGATTTTCTATTGTGCACTAGGAGCACAGAAGATTAACTCGCACAACTCATGTGGTTTTTGGGTAGGCTCAGCACCCACCTTGACTTGGCGACCAGTTGAGGCTTTCTAGTGGATCTTAAGGGACACTATAGTCCAATACCTTGGTTGCCAGGTTGGCATTGATATCTCCCGTGAGCAGGAGCTTGCTCTGCTTCTTTAGAGTATTCGAAAGAAGAAGCTTCTATATTGGAGCTCAATGAGGCTATCCCTAGCAAGCAGAGTGGTGGTGGCGAACTAGGTACTGCTTGATACCATGTGGTACATCACCTCGTGTTGGGCCTTTTCTTGGGCTTGTATTCGCTAGGTACAATGTTTGATCCAGAACTTCTTGTGGGCCGAAAGTGATGGGAGGTAAGCCAGGCCAAGGTGGCATGGAGAGTGATCATTTAGCCATGTAGCAGAGGGGGGCTTAGCCTCATTGATCCAGCTATATAGAGTCATGCCCTGCTGGGCAAGTTGATTGTCAGAGGACTCCTACTCGGTGGTGAGCCCCTTGGAAGGATTTCCTCTTGGCCCAAATTTCAGCCTGCACTCTGGGCCTATGGCAGTAGTGTACAAGATGGATCTTCACAGAGATGCGAGCCCGTGGTTTTAGTCCTACCTTTGAGGATAGATTCACAGCCAGTCTACTTCATGCTTGGGATCATCTCAGGCCCTCAGACAGATTGTCCCAGTGGACTGTGGCAGTAGTGTACAAGATGGATCTTCACAGAGATGCGAGCCCGTGGTTTTAGTCCTACCTTTGAGGACAGATTCACAGCCAGTCTACTTCGTGCTTGGGATCATCTCAGGCCAGCCCTCAGACAGATTTTTCTAGTGGCCTCATAGGAGTAGCTTCACAACCTTTGATTTGGAAACCCCTGATCCATTTACCTAGTGGCCACATGCTATGGGCCCGCCGACCGCACATATCCTTGGGTGCCTTGAGCATGGGACCAGCTAGGTCTCTTGGAGATTGGGTTGCACACATGCAGTTATCTTAGGAGGAGTAGGAGAGAGGCTTGACAGGGATCCGGGGTAGATATAGGCTTAGCATCGACATTGACTCAGCTATTCCTCCGAAGTGGCTGACTCCTAGGCATGTTCACCAGACACTATCCTCATGGTGGTCCATGGAGAAAATGAGGGCAGTGGTTTGCTCACTTTTTCTATTAGATTACATGGCAGATTAGAGAGATCAGAGCACCCCTTGGAGGATTTTAGTGGCTACACCTTGCAAGGGGTGAGGGTGATTGCTTTTCGGGCACGGACATGGCACATAGATCCAGCACCTCCGCCGAGGTCGCCTGGGAGAGATTTTGGCGGTTATGGATTTGGGAGTGCCGACCTCTCACGCAGTTGTAGTGGGACCCTAGAGAGTGGACTTGGCATGATCCCACAGATCGGGTGGAGACTATGGATGCCCCTTTCTTTGCATATATAGCGTAGCTTGGCCCATAGGATCCAGATGCAGGAGATAGATGGCATATTGGCAGTCTTAGGGCCTATCACAGTGCTTCCTTTTAGATTTCTAGAAGAGGCTTTGGGACAGCTTTCGACTAAGGAATATCACTCTCTTCCTTTGGCTGATGGTGCATGGGAATTTGGTGGTGGGTACTTGGCTGCTGGCAGTTAGAGGTTGGTCAGCACAACAGGTTGCCCAAGGTGCGGCCACCCCCATGAGTCTTAGCAGCAGCGACATTGCCTTTGGGATTGCCCGAAGGCTCAACAGATTTGGCAGCAAATTCTCCTCATCTCCGCTTGAACATGGCATCGACCCATCAGCACTTGGGGTACTGTTGCTTGGGCCACCAAAGTTAGAGTGGTCAGGACTTACGAGGAGGATGGGGGAGGCCTTGCCGTTCAGGTCACCCACCATAGTATTGCAGTAGTACTAGTCAGAGCCCCACTTGGGGTACTGTTGCTTGGGCCACCAAAGTTAGAGTGGTCAGGACTTACGAGGAGGATGGGGGAGGCCTTGCCGTTCAGGTCACCCACCATAGTATTGCAGTAGTACTAGTCAGAGCCCCACTTGTTGCAGGTGTATGGCAACTAGGTTCATGCAAGCAATGGGAGATTTGCAATAGCATAGCAGCATGGCACATTTGGCGTGCTAGATGTAGCAAGGCCATCGAGAGTACCCACACTCCGCTTGTGGCTGAGACCATCAGGAGCATATGGCTCGACATCATTCACACCCTCCACGGTCAGTGGGGGAAGTTGCAGGGAGGTTTTGGCCGCATGTAAAAGTGGTGAGAACCCTTCTTGAGACTTTGGAGGCCTTGCCCTTTCCTCACAGCAGATAGAGGCGGTGACCCCATTTGGCATTACAGATCACCTGTGTGGTTGTTTCCCCCCCTCCCCCTGTATGAGAAAGCCTTCTCCTCATAGAGTGGCCAGCCGGAGGAGAAGCATCTCTTCCCCTTATGATCACTTGTTTCTCGACTTAAATGAGGTGAGTGTGTATTTAGCCCTTCGTGGTGGCTGTTTTTTCTTTAACTAATTGAAGGATCTTTTCGTGAAAAAAAATTAAATCAAGACGGGTTCAATGGAGTCTGAGGGAGCATGGGAGGACAAGAAGAGCTAGGAGAGATGGGTCCCAGTGGGTGGGCAGATGGTCTAGATGATGGTTCAGATTTGATTCTTGCTCATGATTGTTCTTGTGCTGGATGTCTGACTCCAACTGCTGATATGTTAGATCTTTAGGAGCTCACTGTTTTGCTGATTTACTAGATTCAGATGATTCATGTGTGTTGATTCCTCTTTCCTATCCCTCTTTATGGTATTGTAGGATGCTAATGATAATGTTTTGCATATGGATATCTCTGTTCTTGATGATCCAGAGGAGCTAGCTTTGGCTAGCAATGATACGTATGTGAGGGCTCTCTTTGAGCCTATTTTCCAAGTTCCTGATACTCATGTTCAAGTTCCTGATACATATGTGAGGGCTCTCTTTGAGTCTATTTTCCAAGTTCCTGATACTCATGTGGAGGACCCATTTCTTGGGTCTACTATGCATGCTTGTGATGACATTCCATGCGCACATGATGGTCATATTTATACCGAGTTCCAGTTTGTGACCCACATGCAGCTATCTATGCATGGACTGACATTATGGAGGATCCCTTGGTGTAGTCCATCGTTATGTCTGACGGCCGAGTTTTCACCTATTCAGATTGCTTCTCAACCATCTCATTTTTGGCATCGACATATCCGTCTACTTTCCAACTATTGACATCTGGATCCGAGGCCAATGCTTCATGCAGAGTAGCAGCATATACTCCATATTCCTGGAGTCTGGATCTTCTTGTGGAGACATGGTTTTATGTTTTCGTTTTATATGATCATGTGTGGATGGCATTGTATTTGATGGGTTCCCAACCCTGGCATGTTGCCATAAAATGTTTGCACTGTAATTACACTGACATATGTTATGTGCACAACACTGGCATGGACCTATGCTTGTGGGTTCGAGTCGTCAAATTCGAAATCCGACCCACCGTTAGAAAACCATTAAATGGAATAAAGAAAAAGTAGGATTTCTAGGTTACATGAATTTTTGTGAGCTTTCCTTTGGCTTGATGGTTTGAGGGATCTACTCTTGTTTGCAACAAGAGTGGCCACCAATTCTTTTGAAGAGGAAATGGTCAAAAACTAATGAATTATCAATAAATTCACTGTTTTTGGCTTTGGGGAGGAGTAGAGTAACAGTGCATAAAACACTATTAACCATTTACAAAGGGGGAGGCTTCATTTATAATAAAAAGTGAGCCTCTAACCAAGCAAACTGATTCTAGAATTTTTCAGATCAGTTTGGTCAAATTTTGACCATTTTTAGGTCAGTTTAGCTTACTTTTTGGATCTAGTTGAAGCAGGAGAGAGGAGAAATGAAAATATCTCATTATTTGTGAGTTTAAAACTCAACCACACATGTGAAATAGGCACCTTCTTCATGAGGGAAATTCCCCCACAATGAGGTATAAAAAATGCATCATTTCTTCTAAATATCTCTTCTTTTTTAACTAATAACCTTGTCCCTCATCTTATGTGAGTATTTACTCATTTTTGGGGGGGATTTCCTTTTATTCTTCAATTTATCTCCTCCTTACATTTGGATTAATCTAATTGGTCCATAGGAACCTTAATTTAAAAATTTCAGAAAATCTGGACCCTTAGGCTAAGGTCCTTTTTACCTGATTTCAATTTATTCCAATTGCACATTGGAAATTTCTTTTTGAATATATGTTTCAGGGGAAGCCATTTTAGACACTAGGAGGATTTTTATATCCAAAAATATCTTAATTTTGAATTACCTCCCTCTAGACATTTTCTCTCTCTAGGCCAAAACAGGGTAAAACATGATCTTTCTTTTATTTCAAAGAGGGGAATAATTATAAGATCAAAAGGGGAGGTTTTTACACTTGCACACCTCAAAAGCCGGAGGGAGGAATCTTACAAAAATTGAAGTGGTTTTTGGTGGCTTGTATGTGCTTCTTTCCCATCACAAAGGTAGCCATCACAATATCTCTTATAGAAGTCGGGGACTTCTATAAGAAAGAAGGGCGCAGGAAGTTGAGCTAGTCCTTATGGTATCTATATGTTGCCCATTAGACAAGAAGCATGTGACAAAAATGGTGAATTGGTATATTGGTCGTGAAGATAATCTTTCATCTTGTGCATACTTGTGTAAGAGGATTGACAAAAAGGGAGGGAAGCCATTGATTGAAGCAAAGGTGGTAAACGAAAGGTAAAGGATTACGATCATTGGTGGATCATAGATAGCCAACATTCCATTTATGATGCCACGGTCTTGTTAAGGAATCAAATGCTTTACTTGAGGCAAATCAAAAGGCTCGTATTATGGTTGATGTACCTTTAAAAGCCTGCATGGCTATCTCAAAGATGGAAAATCAAGAGCCCCAAGCAATATTTAAGCAACAATACTACAATGATATACTCAAGAAGTTAAGGATCCAATGGGATTTCTACCACAAACCCTCAAGGCCAACACCTAGAGTTGTAAAGGGACATACATCTTGCTCACATTGGTGGATGTAAGTCATTATTTCTTATGTTTCCTTGCTTATTTGAATACTTTAAGATACATTAGACTTTGAACTTTCTTGTTTTTTCCTTTATGTTTATTCGTATTTGTAGAAATTTATTGCACATCTATGGGTGCCTACTTTGTACGGAAACAATCACATATGGTTGCATGTCCAGATGAGGTCTTCATTACTTGTTTGGGTAGAAATTATATAAGTATTGAAAAAGGAAAAATTGAAGGAAGAAAACCCAACCCTTTCTCTTTTTAGATGCTTGTGCAGGCTAGAAAATGAGGAGGTAAATATCATATAGTCAAAACTTAAGTCGGGAGCCATTTTGCTTTCCAAGGGTACTAATGACAAGGACAAAATTGACATGGTCAAGCATGTAATGTTAATGAAGTAAGCAAGATAAGGTTATCCAAGAGGAGCTACTCATCGAGTCCAATAAATTGGATGATTCAAGGAAATGTCAAAACTGGGAAGAGTTAACGTCAATGATAATATCTATTGTTGTGTGCTACAACAACGTAAGTGTGATCCATGGATAAAGGCTAAGTTGTAGGTTGGAAAGGAAATCATAGAGTTTCAATTTGATGTAAAGAATTACATACAATGGATTATCACTATCAACAAAGAGGAGTAGACTACTAATGATTATCCTTGGCGTGTTCCTATGGGTGTGCTTGGTGATGAAGGGCAAGTTCTTTTTGGCTCGATACTTAGGAATCCAATCGCGACTGAATTATGTGTTTTGGATATTACAGAGGGTTCTACAAGAGATGCAATTGAGCATGGAGAGGCTTTCCCAACTGTTGAATGACATCATGGCTATGACTGATGGTACATGTCTTTCACAATATGTTTTTCTTGCATTCTTGAGGTTTACATATGTTGTGCATCTGCAAGATGTGTTGTGCATCTTTAAGATGCCTTGCACAAGGTACATGGATGGCACAAAAATTTCTTGGCACAATAGATTTTATGAGGGATACACCACGCATTAGTGCAATCCAGCTCTTTAGTGTGCTTGTTTACTTGAGCAAGAAAGAAAATTTTGAAGACCAATGACATTAGGAATTTTTTGAGGTCATTTTTAGGCCTTGTAAGGAAGTCTGACCGGAATATTCCCTCGAAAAAGGGACACCGGATAAATTTTTTGTAAACAAACTCCAAATTTGTCGGACCTCACATATTTAGATTCTACTCTTCAAAAGCTATCCATTGATATATAACACGATAGGGTTCGGAGAAGGGACAAGATAGATACCTAGAAGATTCGTGAATCTTCCCCAGGCAAAAAAGGAATCTTCTAGGTATCTATCTTGTCCCTTCTCCGAACCCTATCGTGTTATATATCAATGGATAGCTTTTGAAGAGTAGAATCTAAATATGTGAGGTCCGACAAATTTGGAGTTCGTTTGCAAAAATTTTATTCGGTGCCCCTTTTTGTTGGAGGGAATATTCCGGTCAAACTTCCTTACAAGGCCCAAAAATGACCTCAAAAAATTCCTAATGGTTTGTTGGATCAGGGGGTCATTTCTTGAATGCGATAGTGAAAGATTTGGATACCAAAAGTTTTTTACAATACAAGAAGGCCATTTTCATCAATCAGTGTATTAGATTATATTATATGTAGGTCTCATGTTGATTGGTGCTTTTAGTAATGGCTTTGTGTCAAGATAAGCACTCAAAGAAAGAAGAGATGTAATATGCTTAGTTGAGAGTGCTCAAGAAAGTAAAGAGGTGCAATCAGAGCTTCTAAAATTTGAAAAGTTTAACAATGGTATTAGACAGTGGGTGAGAATACCAAAGGAACAACCACAACCCTACAAAGCTTCGACCTCCAAAGCATCTAGTTCTCAACCAATTGTAACATGCCTTCAACAAATTGTAACAAAGTTTGACCCCACAACATGGGTGACTACAAGGCTTTTAAACTTAGAGGAGGAAGAGGATTGATCTATGTTTCTATGTTTCTAGATTGTTATAAAAAGTTTTTTATGCTAAGAATTGCCATGATTATGCTTTTTATATTGATGTTAAATTGACAAGTATTTTGTTTTTTATTTGTACAATTTAGAATTGTTGATTTTTTTATGTGCATGGTAGAGTTAAAAGCCTTGAAAAGCACAAGATGGTATAGAATTCTTCCATGCACATTGTTATAACAAGAGGGAATTTGCTTAATTTGAATGTTCTAGCGTAGCACAAGATTGTGTAGAATGGCCCTAGAATGTTCTAGGGCCATTCTACTATGTGCCATATTCTTTTGTATCACAGAACTGTATAGAATGGCCCTATAGCCATTCTACCATCCATAGAAATGTTTTATAGCACAAGAGGCTATAGTTGCATGGCCCTAGGACCATGCAACTATGTGCACTTTCCTTCTATTCTAGCGCAAGAGGGTCTAGAATGGCCCTAGGGCCATTCTACCATGCAAAATGTTGTTCTAGTGCATCACTAAGGTTATCCCAAGGCCATTCTACCATATACCCCAATATTCTAGTCTAGCACTAGAGGTTTTAGAATGGCCCTAGGGCCATTCTACCATGCACTCTATCATTTTAATACACAATAAGGTGATCTAGAATGGCCTTAGAGCCATTCTACCATTCACCCTATTGTTCTATAGCACAATTGTATCTAGAATGACCCCAGGGCCATTCTAGAATGCACAAGAATTGTAGACTGGGCCCTTGGCCATTTTACCATGCAAAATGTTGTACTAGTGTAGCACAAGGGGTCTAGAATGGCATTAGAGCCATTCTACCATGCATTTTATTGTTCTATATCAAAAGAGGGTATAGAATAGCCCTAGGGACATTCTACATGCACACTATCACAAGAGGCTATAGAATGGACCTAGGCCATTCTATCATGGTGGGGACAATGCTGTTCTAGTGTAGCATAAAGGTTATAGAATGGCCCTAGGGAAATTCTATCATACACCCTAGGATTCTAGTCTAGCACTAGAGGTTCTATCATGTACCCTAGTATTCTAGTCTAACATCAGAGGTTCTAGAATGACCCTAGGGCCATTCTACCATGCACAATGTTGTTCTAGTACAACAAGAGGGGATCTAGAATGGCCCTAGGGCCATTCTACCATTCACCTTATTTTTTTATAGCACAAGAGTGTATAGAATGGTCCTAGTGCCATTCTAGCATGCACCCTATTTTTCTAGTCTAGTACAAGGGTTCTAGGGCTAATAGCACTACAGGTTCTAGAATGGTTGTAGGGCTATTCTACCATGCACCTTAGTATTCTAGTCTAGTACAAGGGTTCTAGGGCTAATAGCACTACAAGTTCTAGAATGGTTGTAGGGCTATTCTACCATGCACCTTAGTATTCTAGTCTAGCAAAAATTTTATAGAATGGCACTAGAGCTATAGCACTAAAGGTTCTAGAATGGATGTAGGGATGTTCTACCATGTACCCTAGTATTAAAGTCTAGCACTAGAGGTTCTAGAATGGCCCTAGGGCCATTCTACCATGCACATTGTTGTTCTAGTGGAGCACAAAGGGGTCTAGAATGGACCTAGGGCCATTCTACCATTCACCCCTATTTTTCTATAGCACAAGAGTGTATAGAATGGTCCCAGTGCCATTCTAGCATGCACCCTATTTTTATGGTCTAGCATAAGACTACTATAGCACAAGGGTTGTAGAATGGCCCTAGGGCCATTCTATCATGCACAATGTTGAACTAATGAAGCACAAGGGGTCTAGAAATGGCTCGACTCATTATACCATGCATGCTATTATTCTATATCTCAAGAGGTCATAGAATGCCCTTAGGGTATACCTACCATGCATCCTATTGTTCTATAGCATAAGAGGGTGTAGAATGGAACTAGGATCATTCTATGTTTCTAGCATACTTTTAAATATGTTTTTATTTTGATTTAATAGCATTAGTAGCTAGGGTGGCATGATCTTCGTGTTGATTTTTAACTTGTACTAGTTGCACACTTAGACAATCAATTGATGAGATGTTTGAGATAAGTAATGTAGCATTTATGGTCCAGGCCTCAACTATACAAGGAGCAGATCTTGGGCTTTTTCTACACTCCTCTTACAAGAGGTGTAACTATTCTCCACTATGGGGAGAACGAGATAAGTATTGTCTCGATGATTGGAAGGAGTTATGCAAGGTATATCCAAGGGATTTGAAGTACTCATTTCAAGAGGACCCAACGGTAGATTGTGCATATGATTTGGTGTATATTGTTGGTGATGTAGAATATGGAAATGTCACAGGATATATAAACAATTATCATTTCATGAACATGAGACCAAACATATGTTACACTCTTGTCCCATACTTGCCACCTTGGCATACAATAGACACAAATGTCAATTTAGTCGAGGATGGCTACATACATGCTAAAACCTTATGTGACATTCATGTTATGGGGAAGAGCTGTTTGCCAACTACGAGTTTCTTTGACACTATGTACATTCTATATTGATGATTGAAATATTACTCTTCTATGTTGTCGTATTAAGTCTTGCCATTTATTCACTAATTTATAATAAGAATGCATATTTCATTGAGAAAATGTTTCCACAAATTAAGAATCATCTTAGGGCCATGTCTTATATGTTTACTGTGCCATAAGGGTATAGAATGGCCCTAAGGCCATTCTTCCATGCAAATTGTTTCAATGTGGTGTTACTAGAGTTTTTTGCAAGAATGTAGTGTCACTAGAGTTTTAATGTTGTAATTGATATGAACATTATAAAGATTTTAATTGAGAACAGGAACGCTTGATATTCATGAGGAAAGTGCATTAGTAAAAAGCTTCATCGATATTCTTACAAATGAAAATGCTACTAAAGTTATGGAGGAGTTACAGGGGACAATGAGAGTTGTATAAGTCAAAACACATCTAGGAAAGCAATGTTAACTGTGGTGTTGGATTTGAATGGATTACTATTGAAGCGTGGTATTCAACCATCACCGCTGCATCAATCCACTGTGTATGCTCCAAATAGATATCTTATATTACAACTTGGATGTATAAATTTTTTGTAAACTTTTTTAGAAAGATTTAATGTTGGGATTTGGTCAAATGCAATGGATGATAATGTTCTCAAATGGTAAGAGGTTTGCTAAAGAAAGCTAGGAAAATACTTCCTTTTTTTTGTCATTTGGGTCAAAAGGCTTATTACACTTTTATGAGAAGAAGAAACTGTTTAGGCTAGATAGCATAGGTGCCGAGGCAATGTTTAAGCCATTGGAGAGAATGTTTAAAGCCTTTGAATGTGATCCTAGGAAGTTAGTTCTTGTTGATGACTCTCCATATAAAGGTTGTTTTACTCCTACTAACTGCACCTTCCCATCTAAAGTTTGATTTAGATAAGAAGGATGACAACATTATTATGGGGGAATTACTACCTTACTTGATGCTGCTTAATGATGCTAAGGATGTACGTTGTGTCATTGACTCTAACCGTTATGACCAGCTCTTAGTGTTAAATGACTGTGAATTCTTTAACCTTGCTAGTGATGTTGAGACAAGGAATGGTCACAAAAGAGGTTCAGCACAGGTAGACTTCCTCTTGCAAAGGAATGGTCACAAAAGAGGTTCAGCACAGGTAGACTTCCTCTTGCAAAGCAATTATAGGGAATTTATAAGGGTAATACAGAAGCATTGGTTGATACAAGTGGTAGGAGAGGTGATAAAGGAGCATCTGTTGGGTGCAAGAAGTATGCAAATCCTTAGTTGTAGTTCATCTCAACACAAAGGAGATGAGATTTGCGATATCCTGATGAAAGAAGGTCCACACGTTTCTAGCATGAAGCTAACACAATTGATTTCATTAGCTAAAAGATTGGGTTGCAAAGGAGGAAGTAACTTAAAGGCTCAGTCTGCGAAGGCATTTGTAAATAAATTTCTAAACAATCATGGTCTCTTGAATATCAATAAGTAACACAAAAGGTACCACTCCATATAAAAATTTTACCATAATAATACATAATTGTTTATAATGAATTTTCATTCTAACGGAAGCAACTTGTTTCATGGAGGTTTTTCTAGGCTGTATGAATTGTCTAAAGAGTTGTTATCAAAATGATCATGTTATGCACTAGATTGAGAACTTTGAACCAATATAACACTTGGAAGTTGCATGCAAAGAAATATGTAGATGTGAACACTCTTTGACAATGTTTGTAAGGTGTTTTTCCATAGGGAGGAAATCCTTGTGTACTCCTAATATGAGAACATAGTTTTTAATATAACTTTTTTTTTTTTTGGAAAAACGATCCTTCTATTAGTTAATGAGAAAACGCCATAAGGCTACAAAGCTCACCTCACAAGGAGGGATAAAAAACACAGTGAACACCTGAGCTACACCCTCGTGTGGCTGGCCGCTCTCTGGGGGGGGCTACCTAGTAGTACATGTGTATAGTGCCAAGTGACATCCTCGCCCCTCGTGAGGAGGAAAGGGCCAGGCTGCCAAGTGCGGAGGAAAGCCTTTCGGCGACCTCTCATGCGATCCGAGTCGCCCTGATTTCCCCCAGTGTCCTTTCAGTCAAGGTGTGAATGATGTCCACCCAGAGGGCCTGTATGACCTCCGCCGGTGGAGTCGCCTGGCGGTCAATGGCCTCCCTGCATCGGGTTCTCCATATGTGCCAAGCCGTCATGCTGCTGATCATCTCCCATCTGTGCCCGTCCCCCTCCTGGGAGACTGCCGAAGAGAAGTCTGGCATCGGAACCATCGCCATCGCCCTGTCAGAGACCTGGATGGTCGCACTGCCAGGGACGTCCTCATGTCCAAGGGCCGGGCCGCTGTCCGTGGCCCAAGCCACCGCACCCCACGTCACCATCATCTCACCTGGCGAGCCTGCAAAAACCATCCTGAGAGCGCGCTGCCAGACCTGCTGTGCCTATGGGCAATCCCATAAGCAGTGCCGCTGTGACTCCTGTGCATGGCCGCACCGAGGGCAGGATGCTGTTGGGTGTCTACCAAAAGCTAGCCAGGCCCCCACAGCCAGCAGTCCTCTATGCGCTGTAAGCCAGAGAAAAAGCATCACCTTCCGGGGCCGGAAGCTAGCCCAAAGACACTACCAGAAGTCCCTAAGGAAGGAGGGGAGAGCCCCTGTCGCTGCCAATGCTCGGACGCCGCCGGGGTGCCCGCTATCCTGTGCCTCTGGATCCGCCACCCCAGCCTCGCTGTGTACTGAAAAAAGGGGATTCCTGGGTTGGTAGGGGCCGATTAGGGATCTCGCCAAAACCACTCACCTGGATCCCACTGATGAAGGCGAATAAGAGGCCTGCTGTCCCAAGCCCATAATCTCCAAGAAAAGTCCTCCCCTATCGAGGCCGGTGAGGGGTCTACATGCCACTGTCTCTGATGAAAGCCGACCACCTGCACCCTCTGAAAAATACAACCCTGCAGCTCATCCAAATCTAGTCGTGTCCTCTGAAGCTGGCCACCCTCTCCCACCTCGAAAGTGAGTGGGGCAACTCTCTCTGCTGAGCCGCATACCGCTAGAAGGATCTCATGCTGAGTAAAGATGCCCATCCACTGTGGAGGTGGAGGATCCTGTACTGGGGTCCGCCACTCCCGGGGGATGGCCGCCTCAATGTCCTGTACTGGGGTCCGCCACTCCCGGGGGAGGGCCGCCTCAATGTCTTGCCTCATCAACTCTCTGCCCCTCATCCCGCTGAGTCTCCTCTCCTGAGCCTTTAGAGGCAGCTGCTGAAAACATATCCAGTCGTCTAGGGACTGGGCTGGGCCGGAGCTCAACGGGCCCCACGACACGTGAGACCGCGATCCAACCATATGACCACTGGGAAGTCAGATCAAGGGGTTCCAGATCAATGGCTGCCCTCCTCAGGCGCTCCTCATCGGTGCCCAGGGGAGTCTGGAAGAGTGACGGCCTCAGATGCACCCAGGCCCTCAGAAGGCTAGCTGCAAAACGCTCCTCGAAGCCAAGGCCCACTCCTCTGGATCGCTGCTCTGTAAAGATCCACCTGATGCTGGGGGTCCAGGGGCTGCTAAGAGAAGGAGTGCGGCTAGAAACAAGAAACTCCTTCCACGGCTCAGCGCCTGGTAGGAGGCCACGAACCACCAACTTGCCAAGCAAAGCTCGGCTTTGGCAAATAGGATCAACAATGCCCAGGCTGCCTCTCTCCCTTAGCTGAGTGATCACAGCCCATGCCACCTTGGCCCTGGCGGGCCGCCCGTCGCCACCGGACCAAAGAAAGTTCCTGATGAGCCTCTGCACCTGGCCAATGCACGCCCGAGAGAAGGCCCAGCAAGAAGTGATGTACCACATGGTAGCAAGCAGAACCTGGTTGGCCACAACCACTCGGCCAGCCAAAGATAAACGAGCGGTACTCCAATACTACAGAAGCTTATTCCGAATGCTCAGAAGAAGGGGAGCTATCTGCTGCTCCGGAGATATGTCAATGCCCACATAGCATCCCAAATAGTGCATTGTAGTGCCCGGGGGCAGCCACTGGAAACCATCAACTGGCCTCCAAGTCGGGGGGGGCACAGAACTGACCCACAACCCACATGACTTGTGCCAGTTGATCAAAGCGCCCGAAGCTCTGCAAAACCTGTCCATGGGGCTGAGGCGAAGCGGCGGAGGTTCTCCTCTCCTCCCTGAAGATAGACAACAGTGTCATCCACAAACTCCGAGTCTAGGAGCTCCTCCGAGGTGCAGATGGGGAGCTGGAGGCCCCGCAAACCTGTATCCTGTGCCGTCAAAAAAGTGCTCATGGCCTCCGCCACAAAAAGAAAAAGAAAGGGCGCCAAGGGGCACCCCTGCCGCACTGAGCGCGAGAGCTGGAACCTCTCTCTGCGCACACCCTGTATCAGCACCTAGCTAGCCGATGTGTAGAGTGCAGGGGGGAAGCCCATCCTCTCCGTAGTGCCTTCCAAGAAGGCCCAGTCCACCCGATCATATGCCTTCTCAAAGTCGAGAAGGAGCACTGCCAGATCCTCCTGCCGAAATCTAGCCAAAGCCGTAGCCTCCCAGAAAGAGAAGATGTTATCCAGGATGCTCCTATCCTGGATGAAGCCTGTCTGCATGGAGTGGATGATGTCCGGAAGGTGAGGCTGAAGCCACCTGCTGATCGCCTTAGCTAGGACCTTGTAGGCCGTGCCTAGCAAGGTGATCGGTCTCCACTGTCTAATCTCCAGTCTGTCTCCTCCCTCTTTGGGGATCAAGTGAATCAACCCCTCTGCCATGCTGTCCGGCATGTCTCCCGACTCCATAATCTCCTGGTATGCCAATCTGAAACCCCTATGCAAGAGACCCCAGTACCTCTGGAAGAAAGCCACTGAGAGACCGTCCTCTCTTGGGCATTTGCCCCGAGGAAGTGCCTGAAGAGCCTCCTCCAGTTCCGTATCCGAGAAGGGGGAGAGAAGGGAGTGCTGCAAATGGGCCGGCACAACCGGTCTCGTGAAGCTCCAGACTGCCTCCCGAGCCTCTCTCACCCTGTCATCTGTTGGCTCAGCAGAGAGCAGATCCCTGTAAAAATCTGTGGCTATCGCCCGAACCCTGGGGGGATCCACCACAACCTGGCCATCAGCCTGCCGAAGACGCCTGAGACCCTCTCATCTGAAGCGAGGCCCTGTCGCCTCAAAGAAATCTCGAGTCACTCTGTCTCCAGCATGTGTCCAAAAAGAAGCCCGAGCATGGAATCAAAACTCCACCCTCCTCTCCTCGATGGATCTGATCTCTGTGCGAGCTGACTCCATCTGCTGTGAAATCCAAGGGCTCGTAGGATCCCTCTCTTGGAGTCTCTGAAGGGACGCTAGACTCCTCCGCAGGCTCCTCTCCTGCTCTCTGAAGGCCTCCAGACGGTCCAGGGCAGCCTGTCTGAGCATCCTACTGATCTCCTGCAAGCCCCTGGCAAGATCGCTGGCTGCCAATCCTCTCCTGAACTGCAGCTCCTGCCAGACCTGCTGAACTCTGTTCGCAATCTCGGGCTCCTCTATGAGACAATCTGGAATCCGGACGCTCTGGCCTCGCTCTCCTCTCATAGGGTCCTCGATCTGGAGAAGCACTGGAAAGTGGTCTGAAAACGAGGAGCCTGCAAGTATGCCCACAGTGCCAACTCTATCACAAGCCCACTCATCAATGTAAAACCTGTCGATGCAGGAAAGGTTAACTCCTGTGGCCCGTCTATCCGAGTGCGAGAAAGATAAACTCCCCTGCAACCTGCCAAACTCCAAGAGAGTCCACGGATCCTGGCCTCTCACCTGCAGCACTAGTTCCTCCCAGGCAGCGAGCTCCAGCCCATGAATGGTCTCCTGGCTGCCCCCCATCCTGTCCTCTGCATCCTCCAGCATGTTGCCATCCCCCCCTAGGCACCAATGGTCTGCCATGGGGAGGGACTGCCTAATGGTGCTCCAGAACTCGGCTCTCCCGGTCGCCCCATTAGGGGCGTAGAAGTTGAGGAAGTCAATGCGGTCTTCCCCAACCCGAAGGATGATCCACTGCGCTCGACCCTGGACCAGAGTGCCAGAATCCACAACCTCGGATAGAAGCTGCTCGTTTCGCTGACTGAGATGCATACTCCACCCTGGTTCCTGGGGGCCATATGCCAGTGACCAAAAAGTGTGACTCCTGCCTGGCAAGATCTTCCCGCAGGGCAGGTGTGGGTACGCCCGACAGAAAGGTGGTGTTCCTGGATGAAAAGGATATCTATGGGTCCTCAAACAAGAGCCCTCTGGATCTCCTGTTAGGCTTCCCAAGCAGTCACAATCTGCTTCCCAAGTCTCAGGAAGGAATACCTTCCTCTTCTCTTGGTAATCAATGGAGCCATTGGGAGAGTGATGGAACCCCCCCATTGCCTCCTTGTCCCCCACACAGGTGATTGGGATTCCATCCCTTTGCATATACATTACCTCATCGGAGATAGTGCCTCATGTCATATCTATTCCATGCCTTCGAGGTAACCCACTCATTCAGTGCGGCGAGTGGAGTACTCAGACCTTCCCGGTCAGTGTTTTGCACGCAGATGGGCCACCTCGCCAGAGCTTACCCTTGGTGCCACCAAGAGACCGCCTCTGGTGGTTCCCCCCATTCAGATCTTCACGAGGGGGTAGAGCAAGAGATAGGCTCTCAGGACTAGCATAAGTCGTGTGGTTTCTGGGTAGGCTCTGCACCCATTCCGACTTGGTAGCCAGTTAAGGATTTCCAATAGATCACGAGGGGTACTCCGTTCCACTATTTTGGATGCTAGGTGGGCATCAATATCTCTGTAGAGCAACAGCTCTCCCCTCTTCTTCTAAGCATTCAGAAAGAAGCTTTTGAAATGGAGCTTTGCGAGGCTATCTTTAGCTGGTTGAGTGTGGTGGTGGCAAACTAGGTCCTTCTTGCCACCATGTGGTACATTACTTCCTATGGAGCCTTCTCCAAAGCATGCATTGGTCAGGTACAGCGGTTGATCCAGAACTTCTTGTGGGTTGGTAGTGATGGGAGGCCTACCCAGGCCAAGGTGGCCTGGAGAGTGATCATTCAACCACGACATAGAGGGGGCCTAGGCATCATTGACCCTGCCATTTAGAGCCGTGCCCTATTGAGCAAACTAATTGTTAGAGGACTCCTTCTCGGTGTGGTGAGCCTTGGAAGGACTTCCTCTTGGCTCAAATTGGCGAGAATACTGGAATCACCTTGGAGAGAGCACCCACCAACCTGTTTCCTCAAAACAAGATGCCACCATGAACAACAAGGAACTTTACTTGGCCACGAATTCCTACAGAAGTGTGTAGTGAACTCCAAAAATAGATGATGAGCTGCTAGATACCATGCTCATAATCCCCAAAGCCTCAAACAATGAACTTGGAACAGATCTAGTTCATAATCTCTAATATACCAAAGATAAACATGTCCCGCCAGATGTCTAATACTTGGAACTCCGAATCATGGTCCCCATGCACCAGTAGGTGGAGCTGGAATCAGCCCCCTCTCTCGTCCACAAGCCTCTTCTGGCTGGAAGCACATGGTGGGAAACTGCATGTATACTAGAGAAGCACACCATCTGGGGTCTCTTGAGCCGAAAGCACCCTGGGAGCCCTAGAAGTGGTACTAGAATTTGTATCACTATCCTATGTCGTATCTTTGACTTTTCTCTAAGATGAACCCTTGCCCTTGGTCTTGTCCTTCTTCTTGGATAAACAATCCTTGGACAGATGTCCTCTTTTCCCACAAGAGAAGCAGCGACTCCAACCTTTCTTTTGAACAACTGAGGAAAGTGCCTAGTCAGAACTGTTGAGACTGACACCTTCAACTTACCTTGTGAGATGAGAACGAACTCCTCCTCCAAAAGTAGGGAGCTAAGATCATCAAAATCCAACTAACTGGATGTGACCTAGCACCGCAAAGATCAAGAAATAACATCATAGTCCGAAGGAATCTTGGTGAGGATAAGAGCAGCCAGCTGAGCCTTCATGAGAAAAGACTGCATGGAATTGTCTTCAAGAAATAACAAGCCGTAGAGCTTCCCTTGCAAGGTAACTGCCCTCATTGATAAATCTTGTGCAAAGAGATCCTCCAACTTTGACCATACTTGATGAGCATGGGTGAGGGTTTGCACTGCCGGTGAGACCTCCTCGGTGATGGTCCGCACAAGCACAGAATGCGCCTTCGAGTCCCAATTCTCCCAGTCTTGTAATTCCACAGCAAATTCATCCTCCTGATCCTTAGTCCACCTCCTAGAGTTTTGAGGATGCTCGGGCTTCCTTTCAGTGCAAACAATGTCCCATAAACCCTTGTGGATGAACCAGACCCGCATCTGAAGCTTCCAATGACATAGTTGGGTCTTTTCAACTTGTCATCTTTGTTCATAACAGGGGGGAACCATATCTAGCAAAGAACAAATCTCAGCTCTCAAACACTTCTCTCAAGTTCTTTCCAATGAAGCAAGGCACCAGGAACAATCAGCCCCCTCTCAAACCGTAGACAGAAGGAGGCGAGACAGCAGCAAAATAGTCCAAGATCCACCAGGAACCTCCTACCAGAAGGGCAAGGACTCGTGGAGGAAGAAGAAAATGTACAGCCACTTGTTAGGCAACTCCACGTGCAAGAGCTCTCAACAAATCTGATGTCGGTGTAGAAAACACAGACACAACTCCACCGTTTTCCTCTATAGAAGAAAACGTAGCCACTGGCTGGATAGCCTCTGTAGGAGAAAACATAGCCACTAAAAGTGGCTGGATAGCCTCTGTAGTAGGAGAAAACACAGCCACTAAAACACTTTAAGATCTGCCTTTGAAGAGCAAAACACAGCCTGTAGGGCTGGCTGATAGCAACCAAAAGAGGGTTGGGGACCAGAAACACAAGGTACTGAAAATGCAGCAACTATATGGACTAATCTACAATCGGAGAAGTGATGGAGGTAAAACACACAGCAAAAGTGGGAAGATTTGCAAGGTTTGGAGCAGCTTGGACCTAAGCATATGATACCATGAAGGACAAAGCACAGGCGAAAGCATAAACAATAAACATATGAGAGAGTGCAAAGGAGATAGAGAGAGTTGGATAAGATCACCTTTTATAATAGCAGTAAAGCTTTACAATGGCAATGGCCAGCAACAACTGAGTGTTGAACTATGTGCAAGGGAATTGGTTGAAGGAGTGAATAGTGGGGAACTCCTTATATAGTACATCAGTGAGCTAGCTGACTGCCTCTAGGGCTGGTCGACTGCTCACAGAACAAATATAAATAGGAGAAATACAATAAAATGCCCAAATAAATGGTAGAAGCCCCAGAACACTGCGATGCACAATTCTAACACTCTCACAGCGTTTTCTCTCAAATTTTTGGAAGAGGCTATGGGATAATTTTTGGCCTCGAAGATCACCCTATTTCTTTGGTTGACGGCACACATGAGCTTAGAGGTTGGCACGTGGTCAATGAGTAGCTTGTTTGAGGGGTGCAGCCACCATTAAGAGTCTTAACAATGACACTATCTTTGGGATTGCTCGAAGGCTCAGTAGGTTTGGTAGCATACCATCTGCATCTTCACAATGGACAAGACCTCAACCCGTATCATTACATGGGGCACTGTCACTTGGGCCACAGAGGTTAAGGTTGCTAGGGCTTATGAGGAGGAAGGTGGGGGGCTAGCCGTTTAGGTCTCTCACCTTCATATTTCAGCAATACCAGTCCCAGTCCCATCTACTCATCACTCGAGACTAGGCTCATGCCAAAGATGGGAGATTTACAATAGCATTGCAACCTAGCACATATGGAGAGCTAGAAGCAATGAAGCCATCGAGGGTACCCACGCTCTACTTGCAGAGTCCATCAAGAGCATTTGGCTTGACATCATCCATACCCTCCACGATCAATGGGGGAAGTTGCAAGGTGGCTCTGACCACATGCAAAAGAGGTGGGAAGCTTTCTTGAGGCTCTGGCGGCCTGCTGGCCCTTTTCTCACCGATAGAGGTGGTGATCCCAGTTGGCATTACAGACCACCTATGTGATTATTCCCCCCTTCCCCTTGTATGAGATATTCTTCTCCTCTTATAGCAGCCAACCGGAGGGGAAGTGCATCTTTCTCCACTCTTCTGATTATTTGATCCCCACTCTTCTGATTATTTGATCCCCACCTCATACATGGAGGTGAGTTTGTATCTAGCCCTTTGTGGTTATACTTAGCCCTTCATGGCCATTTTTCATTAACTAATAGAAGGATCTTTTCCCGGAAAAAAAAGATATATGATAACCCAACTGCATACATGCCACAAGCAAAGAGTCAGTAGTGCAACCCTTTGGAGTCTGCTCCTCCATATAGTCCTCCTTAGTCCATATCTTCACATCAAGTATCATGCCAATAGGGTTCTAAATCAAGGCCAAAAATATATAGATAGCCTACTTCTCCTTTAAATACGATCTTCTAGTTTTAGGTCCAAACTTTGGGCAACTTATGCTTGTGTAACCCTGCAAAACATGTCAGAGTTTGCTAGGTTAAGTTGATTTCAGGCTATATATGTCATTTTTTACATTAAATACGTATTCATTCCCTTGTAATAGAATACTTGTAAGACCTCCCTCTTCTCTCTACCCTATTGCTTATTTTCAATTGAATCTTGTTGTCTTAGATAGGTTTGATTATAGGATCTCTATTGCATGAGCTTCTCCTTTCTATCGATCCACCTCTTGCATGATGAGCTTCTCCTCTCTATCCACCTCTTGTGTGATTGATCCATATAGTGTAAGCAACCTTCTCCTCATGTTCATAAAGGTGATACATATAGTGTAAGCAACCTTCTCCTCATGTCCATCAAGGTAATTGAAACTCTATTTTCACCACCTTAGAATAGGAATAATTTTGGTGAGAATGTGATAGATGAGAGTTAGCATACCCACATCGAGAAGTTACAGCTCTAAGAGGCAAGAACAAAGACCACTTATTTTGGTGAGAATGTGATAGATGAGAGTTAGCATACCCACATCGAGAAGTTACAGCTCTAAGAGGCAAGAACAAAGACCACTTATTTTTTTGACAAAGGATAAGGTAAGCTCTTGTCTTGAACATATTTGGCATCGATGATTGATCCATAGTGTAAGCAACCTTCTCCTCATGTCCATCAAGGTGATTGAAATTCTATCTTCATTGCCTTAGAAAAGGAATGATTTTGGTGTGAAATGAGCTAACGCACTCACATCAAGGAAACTTAATTTTTCGGTAAAGGCTAAGGTAAGCTCTTGTCTTTAACATATTTGGCACAATTGATGGAAACTAGCCTAGAGCTTAGCTCTATTTTTTCCATGCATTCCTCCAAGATATTAGGATTCCCCAATATTATCAGATGTTAATTAGGAGGTCACACTCTGAAAAACATATGCTTTTAAATTTTTGAATGTGTTAGATGTTATCTTTGACTTTGTTTTTATTCTTGTTTGCAGTCTAGGTCATTCTATTTGCATATTTTGGAAGGGAAAAACCCTAATTTGATTGGCTTTTTCATGATTTTGAGGCCTATAAGGCTTTGATTTTGCTGCATAAAGCCAAAAAATAGCTTAGAAATTATGATTAGGAGTATAATACACTCTGAAAACATAAGCTTTGAGCTCCATTTGGTGTGAATTAGAGTGAGAAAGTTACGATTTTTGTTCATGCATGTGAAATTGGTAACTTAGAGCATGTAAAATCAATAAATAATGATAAAAAGCACTCAATCACTTAGACTTACACCATTAATTAGGATTAGTGAGAAGAACGTGGGGGAGAGGGTGAGCTTGAGCTTCTTATAAAGCTTGCTTCTTCACACACACACACACATAAGAATAGAAAAGCACATGAGAGAGATCGATATCTAAATTTTTTGCTTTTTTCTTCACTTCTCTACAACCATAACATAAAGATAAAAGTACATACTATAAGGGAAAGCACAGAACGTATAATATTCATAGTGTGAAGCCAATTATATGAGTTGTGCTATAAATATGCCATAACTCTAGTAGCCAAAGTGGCTGTCATACAAGCTGTAAACCATTGGTAGCATATCAACCATAGTCTCAATAACAATTCGAGGGGTGTAAGTGTGGAGGTGTCATCCTGGCATGTCATCTAGTAGCCAAAGTGGTTTTCATACAACCTGTAAACCACTGGTACTCTTTGGTCTTTCTATCATCATCTTATCCTCTGCTCTTTCTAATTCTTCTCCACAAACCTTAATCCTCTTCATTACTAGTTGAGCTCAATATCCATATTTGCACTAGTCTCACTAATGATTCGTGGCATAAGTGTGGATGTGCCATCCTGGCATGTCATCCGTATCCACACTAGTTCAGCTGAATATCCATATTTTCACTAGTTAAGCTCAATATCTCAACACTCCCCCTTGAGCTCAACTCCATATCATGTACTCTAAGTAATGTTTTAAACCTATGAAGCTTTTATGTGCCCAATGCCTTCATGAAGATGTCAGCCACTTGATCCTCAATTGTTGCTGACATAAACCAAATCCACATCACTTGCTAGAACCTTCTCCCTAATAAAATGATAATGCACCTCAATGTGCTTCATCGTAGCATGATACACTAGTTCACACTCGATTATTGGCCAATTGTATGTTGCTAATGTTATCATAATAAATGACAAATGTTCTATCCATGGGCTCACCCATATCTCCAAGTGGCTTTGATAACCAAGCTATACTCCGTCGATGTACTTGTTGATAGCAACGGCTTCTTGCTGCTCCAACTAGCAGTAACACTCCTATAAAGAGAATATAAAAAAGCTGCTAGTAGATCTCCTATCTAAGAAGACTTTACTAGCCCAATCTAAGAAGACTTTACTAGCCCAATCTACATTTGTTGGGTACTTATATCCCAGCCTTGTAGAGAAATCCATAATGTATTGTGGAATTTTTGTACCTAAGTATCCTCCTAGCTGCATAATGTGGCTTCTTCACTCATCACCAATCCAACTAAATAGCTCAAATCTAGCTTGGTGATAGTCATGTAAATCAAACTACCTAATATACATAAGTACATAATAGTAGGGTCTCAACAGATCACCGATATCTATAGGCAACCTCATGTTCTACTCCGGAATGGCACTAAAAATTAGCTTATACCCTATCATCCCATACTTGGACAACATGTACAAAAGCCAAATTTATCACATGATCTAATCACCTCTATACCCAAGAAGGATCACAACTCACTTAAATTTTTCATTTACCTTATATACATAATACTAAGCCAAAACAAAATATGTTCATTCATCTACCAATACTATGCAAAACAAAAGTGTTAATGGAGGCATTCAATAGTAGGCTTTAAACGTACCATTTTGGAGTTTTGGAGTTGGAGTATTGTTATTTTGTAGTTGTGTGTGTGTGTGTGTGTGTGTGTGTGTGTGTGAGAGAGAGAGAGAGAGAGAGAGAGAGAGAGAGAGAGAGAGAGAATGGGGAGAGAAGAATAAAAGACTGAGAGAATTTGAGTTGTGTGTGTGGGAGGGGGGAGAGAGAGAGAGAGAGAGAGAGAGAGGGGGGCACATGTATGTGGGAGCAAGGTAGATGGAGCTTAGGATGTCATGAAATTATAATGGATAAAGTCTAAGGTTATTAGGAGATGTTAATGGGTGAATGTAAAAGGGAGTAAATGGTTAAAAAGTAGGCACATGGTTAAAAAGTAGGCACATGGAAAGTGCAAGGGTGCACAAGGCATGTGGGCATTTATGAACACATGGATGGCACAAGGGTGCATGGAGCATGTGGATGAGAGCTCTATGAGAGCTATAAACGGATGTATCAAACTCATTTTCTTAATACAAAAATGTGAGTATGTGATTAGTCCTAATCTCTTCATTAGTGTGAACACTATACTCTAATTATGTCTTCTTCCATCTTTCATCCACCATAGATCTCATTTTCTCATGCTCATGCACTCATATCCTATTCAAATCCATCTTATTTAACATGGTATCATAGCCAATGTCATCCCTTCATCACATTATCATCCCACAATAGCATAATTAGCAAGATTAAAATCCTAATTAGCGAGAAGCTAGCTCATCTTATATATTAGAATCTCTGGGTAGAGAACCACCCAGTGGTGGAGGGCTTCCCGTAGCCTACTCTCTCCACTATTTGGGAAGCCCTTCAAGGACATTGTAGAGGAGTTCTGGGCGACCATGCGACTTGGAAGGTTCAACTCAATTCGGTGCAAATCAACGAGAATCATCATTGCAGCCGGATGCTTAAAATTTGGAAAAATTTGACCTATTGTCAAGCTCGCGTATCCATCACCTAATTCCTCTTGGCTCCAAAGGTTTTTGGTAGCCTTAAATGCACTGTTGAAGTCCTTTTTTGCAAATGGTGGAGTAGTTGAGATCCAGGCATGCACCTCCTTTATCATTAAGTTTTTGTTAGGCTCACTAATCCTTGATTAAAAATTGGTTAATTCCAAGTATCATTAGCTCAAGATCATCTTCACTCATTGCTGTTTCACTCTCTCAAAGCATTTTGGCTAAATGGGAGTACAACTATTCAAATTGATCACTCAAAATTACCTAATTTTTTCTCTTTGAGATTAGTGAATGATTAGTGATCTTAATCTTGTTTAGCACCTAAATCTGAGCTAAATTTATTCAAATCATTGTAAGAGGATAAGACATTGCTGAGATTTAGTTAAAATACTGGTAAGAACTTCCTCATTGAGACATGGCCACTCAAATCTTAGTGGATAAATTCAGTGATAAAGGATTTCATACATGGCAAACAAAGGTCATGTATCTACTCGTGCAAAAAAGAACTTTGGGAGGTAGTAAATGGAGATGAACTTGATCAAGGGAGTGATGATAAATTCAAAGCGTGGATAGAAAAAGATAGAAAAGCCATGGCCATCATTGGGTTAAGTCTTGGGGATAACATCATTCATCATATTAGCAAAACAAGGAGCACGCCAAAGAAGGACGAGCTAAGAAGGTATTTAGAGCCAAGGTAAAAAATTCAAAAATAAACCTAAAAATACAGTTCTATGGGCTTGATATGGAGTTCAAAGACTCATTTGTGAAGCATGTAGGTAAGATGAAGAACATTATGATGCAGCTTGCAGGTATCAAGGCACCCAATGTTGTCATCAAAACAAGCCCAAGCTTGTACATGATGCATGTGGCAAGGTAGGCCACCTTGAGAAGAATTGTTGGTTGGTCAAAGGAGAAGCAACAAAGAAACTTGATGGTAGAAGCAACTCATGAGGATGCCCCACAAGAACACCTTTTCTAGGTGTGATGATGTTTTATGTCATGTCTTATGTTGATGTCATCAAAACAAGCCCAAGCTTGTACATGATGCATGTGGCAAGGTAGGCCACCTTGAGAAGAATTGTTGGTTGGTCAAACGAGAAGCAACAAAGAAACTTGATGGTAGAAGCAACTCATGAGGATGCCCCACAAGAACACCTTTTCTAGGTGTGATGATGTTTTATGTCATGTCTTATGTTGATGTCAACCTTGGGATTGGGAAACCCTTGGTGAAGATGTGCCCATATGTATGCGGATGTAATGATGTCTATATTCATGTCCATGATGTCATGTCATGTTGATGTAATCACCTCTAGCCACCGATGATGTAGGCTTAGTGATGTATGTATATGTCTCCATTTTAAGAGGGGGGGAGGGAGGGCAAATGTCATGTTTATGTATATCACATTATCTTCTTGGGATGAGACCCATTTGGGTATGAAGGGGGGGGGCGGGGTGTTCAAATATGGTACCCGTCATGTCATGTATGGGGCACATGTATGTGGAAGCAAGGTAGATGGAGCTTAGGATGTCATGAAATTAGAATGGATGAAGTCTAAGGTTATTAGAAGATGTGAATGAATGAATATAAAAGGGATTCAATGGTCAAAAAGTAGGCACATGGACAATATAAGGGTGCACAAGGCATGTGGGCATTTATTAATACATGGACGAAGGTGCATGGAGCATGTGGATGAAAGCTTTATGAGAGCTATAAATGGATGTATCAAACTCATTTTCTTAATGCGAAAACGTGAGCATGTGATTAGCCCTAATCCATATCTTGTGTATCTTCATTAGTGTCAACACGATACTCTGATTATGTCTTCTTCCATCTTTCATCCACCATAGATCTTAATGCAAAAACGTGAGTATGTGATTAGCCCTAATCCATATCTTGTGTATCTTCATTAGTGTCAACACGATACTCTGATTATGTCTTCTTCCATCTTTCATCCACCATAGATCTCATTTTCTCATGTTCATGCACTCATATCCTATTCAAACCCATTTCATTTAACATGCATGTTTGTATGTATTATGTAGTAAATTGCTCATCACTTTTGATACATGCTCACCCAAAACTACTTGCTTGAAAAACATTTTTGACTTTCTATTGGGTAGATCAAACAAAGAAAGAACCTCCCAAAGCCACCATTTTAATCTTGTCACACAGTTTTACATGTATGACCTATAGAGGATGATTCTCGATGCTGCATCATACAAGATTTAAAAAATTTGGCATGGCAGCAACTAAAGGAAGATCCACTACCATCCTCTTCTTCAACAGAGTTTTAAGATTGAGATGGCCACATGAAACAACCTGCTCGTTCCCACATCAACTTGGGATATAAACACCAAAAACTCATATAAGTTGTTTCTCCAAATACCCCGCCCCATAATCTTGACTTGACAATCTATGGTAACTCCTTGTTGTTGCAGAGAACCTGCAGTACTGATTGCCAAAAGCAGATAATCTATGATGAATCCTTGTTAAAGAGAACCTATAGTACTAATTGTCAAAACGGACAAGAGATTCTACTTATAACTAGGACATAAAGGACATGAATGGTTGCTTTGTATGGTCATCTTTAGAAAGAAATGTGATTGTACTTATGGCCTCAAGATGAAATTTTGGATTGTTACCAACCTATGCCATCTCCTATAGGCATAGTTTAGTAATATGTCAAGATGCACCACTATCAAGAATCCAAGTATCATTGTGCATGGACACACTAGCTTCTTCTACCTATTTCTCCTTTATAGCAAATGAAGAGCTCCAACTTGTATTCTTTAGTGTTGGTAGACTTGTTCATGTTTAGAGCGTTGTTTTTAACATCAATTTTATTCTTCTTGCATTGTTTGGTTGCATTCACCTTCTTATTACAGTAGTTGAATTTCATATCCTTGATCTTTTAGCATTAATGGATAAGGAGAATAGAAATTGTAAGAACTCTTTACTTTGTTGAAATATAATTGAATTAAAGAACAAAATATAATTAGATATAAACTCTGGACAAGAAGTGACATACTTACATATACATGAAAATGGATTTGAACAATACTATCACAGTGTATTAGCACACACATGCTTTTTGGGTGCTATGATGGTGGATTAAGTTCGTTGAGGACCATGATGGTGGTGGCCTCACAAAGGATTTTAATTTCTTTTAGAGTTAACTTTTGGAGTAAGGAAATTTGCTCAAGTAGAATCTACCCATAGCCAACAAACTTACATCTTAATATGGCCTATAGCATCATAAATTGATAAACCCTAGCAAATGCGAGCCTTGAAAATTAGTATTATTGAAAATTTTCTCAAGAAGAATCTATCCAACCAAATTTACATTTTGACATGGCTCATGACATTATAAATTGGTACACCCTAGTAAATGTGAGCCTTGAAAATTAGTATTATTGTCAAATAATAATATGATATTTTTTTAACAAATATGCATAAGCTATTTATATGCAAGGTTGCAACAATTTCTATAGGTAGCCATAAATGTGTAGACAACCTTGGACATTATCCACATGTGTAAGTATTACAACATAGATAAGAGTAGTGCTGATTTCAGCGATACAGAATTCCAAAGCAAGGAGGTTTCCCTCGATATGATACATGATGCTAGCCATGATGATTGGTTTTGTGCCTAGGTAAATTGAAACTATAGCAATGGCAACCAGTGGAAAAGAGAAGAGAAGCTCCATAAAGTTTTATTAAGTTTACCTTTGAACCTTGTTTATCATCTTGAAACATGAGCACCATGTTTGTTGCCTAAGTAGCTTCCTTATTGACCATTAGATCCATCAAAACATTATATAAGTTATACCACCCATGCAACACTTGTTTTTCAACTACCCATAACATTGTTATATCATAGGACATATATAGAACACACCTACTATGGTGTAAACATGTATACATGTCTTGAATAAAAAACAATAAAATACAATTTGAAATCATGCATACTTCAACATCAAGATGATCAATTCCAACAATTATAGCACAAAATACTTTTTTAGAATTTAGACAGTTAAAATGTTCACAACTTGATGAGAGATGCAAAAGTAATGTCTCTCACGAGTGAAAACCTCACTATAAATCTTAATACACCCTAGTAAACCATAACTCTTTTAACATGGACATTTCTATGAGACTAAGCAATATGTTTTATCTATACAGGATTAACCACAACCCCATCTCCCTCCACGTGGGCAAAGGAGGTGGGGCTATTTCAAAATAACCACTCCTCCTGCAAGCGTGAGGAGGAGCCAAATCTCACATCTTCCAATGCAATTTTGAATTTGAATCTAAGAAGATCTCATCTCACATCTTTCAATGAAATCTTTGTATACATGCTTACATACCTATAGATACACACACTTATATATATTATGTATGTATGTGTATCTATAGGTATGTAAGCATGTATATATAAATAGTGTGCATGCGCATGTGTGTGTGTGAGAGAGAGAGAGAGAGAGAGAGAGAGAGAGAGAGAGAGAGAGATTACATGTAAGATGCATTTATTTGAGAGTGAGCACACCTCACCACTCATCCCTACCATTAAAATTTAATCTAAAATTTAATTAATTAAAATTATATATATGTGTAAATCTAGTTATGTGTGTGTGTGTGAGAGAGAGAGAGAGAGAGAGAGAGAGAGAGTTTCTATGTGAGAGAGTGTGCGTGAAGAGAGAGAGAGAGAGTGTGTGTGTGTGTGTGTGCATGAGAGAGAGAGAGAGAGAGAGAGAGAGAGAGAGAGAGAGGCTGAGAATTTCTATGTAGGAGATAGTTTGTGTGGGAGGAGATAGTGTGTGTTTTCATTAGTGTATATGCGGTGTGTACATGTGTGTGTGTGTGTGTGTGTGTGTGAGAGAGAGAGAGAGAGAGAGAGAGAGAGAGAGAGACGACAGATAATTTCTACGTAGGAGATAGTTTGTGTGGGAGGAGAGAGTGTGCGTTTAGATTAGTGTATATGCGGTGTGTACGTGTGTGTGTGTGTGTGTGTGTGTGTATATATGTTTGTGTGTGTGTGTGTGTTTAGATGTGTGTATGATATATCTATCTATATATTTAAAAGTGACCACAACTTATCACCCATCTCCGCACATTAAAATTTAATCAAAATTAATTAAATTATGTCGATGTTTGTATTTATATTTTTAAATACATGTATATATGTATAAGTATATGTGTCTATGTATAGGTTTATGAATCTAAAACATAACATTGTATATACTATATATTTACATATGTGTATGTGTGTGTGTGTGTGTGTGAGAGAGAGAGAGAGAGAGAGAGAGAGAGAGAGAGCGCTTCTATGTGTGGGAGAGTGTAAGAAGAGAGAGGGAGTGTGTGCATGTGTGTGTGTGTGTGTGTGAGAGAGAGAGAGAGAGAGAGAGAGAGAGCGAGCAGGTGTGTATATGTGTGTGCATGTGTGAGAGAGAGAGAGAGTTTCAACATTTGAGAGTGTGTGTACGTGACAGAGAGAGGGAGAGGGTCATGTGCATGTGCATGTGTGTGTACGTGACAGAGAGGGAGAGGGTCATGTGCATGTGCATGTGTGTGTGTGTGTGTGTGTGAGAGAGAGAGAGATGGTTATAGAGAGGGAATAGTTCTTTTCTGGAACCTTGGTCGGCCCCGTAGCAATGCGCGGGTGCAATACTAGTTTATTTAGAAGGAAAAACACAAAATATTCAAAAAGCTCTCTCTCTCTCTCTCTTCCAACTTCACTTCATAATTTAAAATTTCTAACCTATTCAGAAAAATTATGGGATCATTACTTTGTTAGCCAATATAGATCCCAAGATTTAACAATGGCAATTCTTATCGGTCAAGAAGCAAAGAGAGTCCTTAAATTTTGCTATGATATTTCTTGTTAGCTCAACAAAAAGAAGTCTAGAAACCTCTCTCTCTCTTGTTGACTGATGCTTGATGCTGCATGGCATCATATTCTATTAGATGATGATTTAGTTGACTTTTGAAGTTTTTCTTTTAGTGGCCCAAATATTTGGCTGAAGACCTTCATGGTCTTTGCACTGTCTATTTGGTGTCTCATAGGCCATTTTGGCCTTGTATAGACATTAATATAATTTGATTTCTCTCTCTCTCTCTCTCTCTCTCTTTAAAATTTTGTTATGATATTTCTTTTAGCTCAACAAGAAAGTCTAGGAAGACGCCATGTGTTACGAAGCATAATCAGCTCGCTACGTAGGTGACCCAAGAGCTGCCACGTAGAAGGAGGAGAGGATACGGAACATTTTGCCTTTTTGGTATTTCTTATTAGCTCACAAGGAAATTCTTCTCTCTCTCTCTCTCTCTCTCTCTCTCTCAAATTTACCTTGTCAATTTTAAAAACCTATAATCTTGTTCAAAAGTAAATTGATTATTAAAAATTTGTACACATCAATCATCAATCTCACAGGCGAATCTTTACACTATTATTCTCGCTATTCTTTCCTTTGCACATTCACCCAGGTGTCACTCTTTGTGGCCATCTTATTTTGCCACGTGGTCTGTTGGCACGGAGGCTCTGTGCTCTAAAAGTACATTTTTTACAACCAATAAAAAATTAATGGTAATGCTTAAAGTAAGTACTACAAAAGAGGAAAAATACCCTTTTTTTTTTTGTTGAGATGGTATGTTAAATGATCTAAGCCCACAATTCCAACCAAGAGCGCCACGTGTCCGTGGGGAGGAGAGCCAAGTGATGCCACGTGGCGATTGAGACACATTTTCTTTCTGGTGAGGTAGACCGCAGCGGGGCTGGGCGCCTCGGAGTCTCAGAGCAGACTCCAGAGCTCCTCTCTCTCTCTCTCTCTCTCTCTCCCCCCGTTCGTCTCTGTGTCTGTGTCGGTGCACCGTGTGGTGTTCCGTCCGTCTGTGTTTGTGTCTGCGTACCGTGTGGTGCTTTGCGATTAAATCATCATCTTCGCCATCGCCAAATGGTGGAAAGCCCCTTCGCCATGTACAAGCGCCTGCCCTTACTCCCGCATGCTCTCTCAGGTAACCTTTTGCATTCTTCTGCCTGCACTTTTGGCTTCCCGTACAAACCCTAACCCTATCTCCCAGACATTCTTGTCGCCATCGCTGCATTTTCTTTAATGGCGCAGGCGCTTTGGCAGGTAAATTGGATTTCTGAAACCCTAGCTTGCAGAGATAGGGAAGAAAACCTATCTCGCAGAACGAAGGCAAAATATCGTTGCCTTTTTTTTTGTCCCTGCCGTACGCGCTCTTGCAGTTACATCATGCCTGCCTTTCTGAAACCCCACCTTGCAGGAGTTTTGGAAACCTCAGCAGATGCCTTCAAACCCTAGCTCGCAGCCATCGCTGCATCAAAAAATAAAATAAAAGATCGCTGCAATTTTTTTTCATATATTTATTTTTGGTTTGCAGGTGCTGCCGCAATGTCGGTGTCTTTCGATCCTTTAGTTGAGGTTCCTGCATTGTCCCCGTCGTGGCGCCTCTCTGTACCTCACGTCTGCATCGCCCTTCTCTCTGCAGTTCTCTATGGATACCACATGGGGTAAGAACTACGGTCATTATCATTTTCATCATCACCATTCACACGTCTAACTTACATTTGTCATCACCTCCTTTTTGCCTCCACATCCTTGATTTGCCATTTTTCACAGGTACAAATCGCAGAGGATGTGACCTTCAAAGCACTAAAAGTTCACGGCTTCTGTGGTGTGTTGATGCGCAGGGTTGTGAATGCTCCACTGCAACACTTAGCTGTCGATCTAGGGTTTGCTGGCAATACGCTAGCACAAGGTGAGGCAGGTGTGATCAGTAGTCCACATGCTAGCGGTTTTTGACCGCGATATCTGATGTGGGGCCACTGCAATGGCTGCAAATCAATGCAGGATGGGTTGTGAGCATATGCTTGTTTGGGGCTTTCTTAGGCTGTGCAGCAAGTGGAATTATTGCAGATAGCTTTGGTCACCGTCGTTGCTTTCAGATGAGCACCATCCCGATGATACTGGGAGCATGTGCTAGGTTAGAAGTCATCCGTCTGTACCAATGATTACAAACCTAATTAATCATCTCTGCAGAGTAGCTTTATTGTGTTGGCTTCAGACAGAATTCATCCTGTGGTCTTGATCCAATTCATCCAAGACCATGCTAGAAAGAAGGCTGGGCTTTCCTCTTTAATGGTGATTTATTGTTTGCATCAGGAATTGAGGTGAAAAAAAATGTGTATGGTGCTTTCATGCAGTCCGAATCTCTTTCGACAGGCTAATTATGTCTCCTTGCTGTGCAGTGCATCAGCACCAGACCTGGGTGTGATGATTCTAGGTCGCTTTTTGGTTGGCTTAGGTCTTGGCATTGGGGGGCCAGTGACTGCGCTTTACGTCTCAGAGGTGGAGTAGTTTCATGTTCACTTCTTTCGCTTTCAGACATGATTGGTAAATGCTATTATTGGGCACAAAATGCTATTATGAGGCACATCACTACAACTGCATTGCAAATCTGCAGATTTCACCTACGGCTGTACGTGGCACCTATGGTAGTCTCTGTCAGATTGCTACATGCCTTGGTATACTCGGAGCTCTGGTTGTTGGTCTTCCAGTAGCAACTATTCCCGGTTGGTAGGTTGATAAGGATTTGAAGTTGATGCCAAATGCTGGCCTTTTTGCTTACTAGCACATTCAAGTTTCCGTGGAAGGGTTTTTTGTTGTACCTATGCTTTGTTGCTAGAAGTTTGATTCATGTTTTGTTGGAGAAAGTGCTTTTGGATATCCACATTTCCTGCTGCAATACTTGCATTCGGAATGGAATTTTGTTCTGAGTCTCCTCGTTGGCTTTTCAAGGTCTCATCTTCTCTTCTAGTAATCTTCCTTTAAGATATCTCTGTCTGAGAGTCCATGATAATGTATGCTTGCTTTTTCTGTCCCTGCCTTTGACTCTTTTCATTGCTAGTAGTGTGCTTGTCTTCGTTTGTGAATGGGAATTCAGTCTTACCGGTTCTCAGACTTCAGATAATGGGCCGTAGTGTTGAGTATGTAAATGTTTCATTCCTGATTGCTAATTGCCAGAGATCAAGATTAGCAGAGGCGGAACATGAAATTGAAAGGTTATGGGGAGGAGCATATGTCAAAGCTGCACTTAACAATCTTATACGCAGTGAGAGGCATGAAGAGGATGAGCAAGCCACCTTCAATGAATTGTTAACAGATCGCTATAGAAAAGGTAGTACAATTGTACATTGCAATCATACTCTCTAAAAGATTTCGTTGTGCTCAATGTGTAGCAGTCAGGTTATGATTATGTGCAAACATCAGGAAGTTTTGGCCTTGAGTAGCTATTGCTTATATGTTTTAGAAAGCTGACCAAAATTCTTGGTCGTACTCAGTGGTGGTAATTGGAGCAGCCTTGTTTGCTTTCCAGCAGCTGGCAGGAATAAATGCTGTTTTCTATTTTTCCTCGACGGTTTTCAGAAATGCTGGAATAACCTCAGATTTGGTTGCCAGTGTGTCTGTTGGAATTGTGAATCTTCTTGGTATGTTCTTCTTTTTGGAGTTGTTGTTGGGTTACATGTTTCTGCTGCTTTTTTCCTTCCATAGAAGTGAATCCAATTGAAGCAACAAAAATGTATCAGCATTACACATACAAGAGAAAGAACCTGCCATGGACTTGATAGTAAGAGATTCCTAAGTGTTGGAAGTCTGGGAGACTGTTCACAAGATCGAAATGCCTTCTGATGCAGTCAATTTCTGTGTTATTCATGCAGCTTCTTGCGTAGCAGCATGCCTGATGGATAGCCAAGGGAGGCGGAATCTGCTTGTTTGGAGCTTTATGGGCATGGTGAGTTAGCCTCGTTTTACCATTGTACCTTCTAGAGTGGAGGTTTTCAAGGTTGGTTTTGTTCTCCTGATATTTGGTGGTACTCTGGGACCACGCTATGTCATCTGTGGGTCTGTTTTGTGCATGCAGGGTCTGGCTATGGCATCACAAGCTTTTGTAGGTGGCATCTCAGCCTTTTCTTCCATGCAAGGGAGTTTCTCGCTCTTTTGGACACTTATGTAAGTAAGATGATTTAAACATTTTAATCTGCATGATGCACTTGGTTCATATGCTAAAGGTAGAGGCCTATGCAGGTACGTCATTTCATTTGCTTTGGGAGTAGGACCTGTTCCAGCCTTACTCTTACCAGAGATCTTCCCAAATCGTATACGGGCAAAAGCAATGGCTGTTAGCATGTGTGTGCATTGGGTGAGTGTTTTGCTTCTCTTAACGAATGCAATTTTGGGAAGATGAAGCCAACTTTAATTCTCTGGTTGAGCTTCACTGAGCTCTTATTTGCTGTCTTGGCAACAGATTGCAAATTGCCTTGTGGGATTAACGTTTCTCCAGCTGTTACAGCAACTGGGAGCACCCTCAATATATGCTTTTTTCTCTGTAGTCTGTTTCGTAGCAGTGTTGTTTGTCAGGCAAAATGTTACAGAAACAAAGGGGAAGTCATTGGAGGAAATCGAGACTGCTTTGTTGTCTGACATATGAGAAATTCTTGCAATGAAAGAGAAAGGTGCCCATCAAGGCCCTGCCATGACTTCAATACAGAGCATAGTGAAGGATTCTCATACTACTGAAAATTAACAGATATGCGACCGTCTGCTGCCGTCTTTGATTTGGGATATGCCCGTATGTCAGGTGCATCGGTGATAGTGCAATTTGAAAAATGGTGGCTGGAATGAAAATTAACAGATATGCCACTGTCTGCTGCTAATCTTTGATTGGGGATATGCCCGTATGTCAGGTGCATCAGTGATAGATAGTGCCATTTGAAAAATGGTGGCTGAGGTCCGAAACTAATATGATGAGGACATTCAGAAAATAAGAATATAGCTGTGTTTTAGCAGGAAGCGATATTGTAAGGAAGTTAATAAAATGAGTTATTATTATTTACAGGAATTTATGCCAAAAAATAATGATTCTCATGTTTAGGTTACGTACTTGTTTCCAATTATGCATAGGGAGGGGATTTGCCTATAGGGAATCTAAAGCTTCATTCAAAGGTGTCCTCGCTTTTAGAGGCTTTGCAACCCTCCTTCCCTTTGAGAACCACGACATGAGACTGAATAAGATTAAGCCTTTTTGGCATGAGAAGTGCCAAGTTATAAGGTTGCTAAACATCCCAACTATGACAGTGTTCTTTTAGTGTGGTGTGGCAGGGTATATGTTTGTGGGGATTATGAGAAATAATGGTGCTAGATAAGTCAACCTGCAAGGTATCCAATCATCCCCACTAAAAAGTCATCGAGCATGGTGCATGGTCTGAATGCAAGCCAACATTTAATCTTATACATTATCTTTTGGCTGGGCATCATTCATTGCGTAGATTTTCCTCTTGGACTTGATCTCATGGCACGTTGCTTTTGCCCAAACTATCTCATGTCACATTGCTTAAAAAACCATATGCTCAAACTTCAAAGTGGTAGATTGGCACCTTGCATTGTTGCCAACTTTTCCTGTTTAAGAGGTTTAACTATCATATGGATTTGCATTGCTTGAATTGGGGCTTTGCCTTACACTGACTACTTTGTAGCCTACCTTTGCCTCAAGGAAATGAGTTGCATCTTCCTAGCTTGAATTGCTTTCTTTGCATGGATTTCAAATTCATGGATCTTGGTGGATTCTTCCGTACTTGAATTGCTTCCTTTGTATGTTTATCATTTCTTAGATTGATGAAATGCAAATCCATAAATTTTGTTGGATGTGTATAATATTGCTAGTTGACCTTCTCATGTGGACATGTGGTACTTGGGTGCCAGTTTGTCGCACGTTTGTCGAGCCTTTGGGGGGGGGGGGGGGGGGGGGGGGGGGTGCAAACCTCAAAGGGTTGGGATCATGCCAAAACTATCTCCTCGGGCCTAACATTTTTAGGGGTGATTTGGGGGACAATTGTGTTATGCCCGATGCTTGTTCGCACAGGGTGGGTGTTGGACATAGTGCCATCAAGGTTATGGGCCCACACTTGCTCGGATGGAGGGAGGGTATGTTGGGAGCCCATTCTTTGCGTGTGTGAGGCGTGCGGTGCCTGGGTGCTAGTTTATCCCACATTTCAGGAGTGAATGAGTTCGTGCACTTTTAAGGGTTGGGATTGCGGCAGTACTGCTTGGTTGTCACGTGGGGGTAGACCTTGGACTTTGTGTCTTCAACATATATGTGATTGGACCTTAGTTAGCATAGAGCACTGTTTGAACCAATTACTTTATCCTTCATCTTCAATGCTTGAGTACTGATTCTTCGGCTTTTTGAATTTTAAGGACATACGTATACGGGGTCTCTTGTCATAACAAACCGTTCAAAAACATGTAGGCACCACTAGTTGTGTAATCATTTGTAAAATTAAATTTAGTTGATCATTGTGTTGTGGTTTTTCTTTATATTTTAACTTGAACAAATAGCATATGACAGTAGTAAAAGGAGAATAATTTAAAAAAGTAATAATTCTAGCGATAATGGGTTAAAAATTGTGGGACTTGGAATGAGATCCATGTCTAGCATCTGGATATTTGAGATTGAGTTTCAAATAGAGAAAGAGTTTGATGTTGTGTAGTGCTGGTGTTTTTGCTATGATGATGATGATTGTTTTTACGATGAGGTCTTATTCCATTCCTAGTTGCACACGGGAATTTCACTCGTGTGTGACTAGGGAATTTCATGAGGTCTTATTCCATTCCTAGTGGCACACGAGAATTTCACCTAGCTACATATACACACCATACTATTCACCACACATTACAACAAGAGGTATCACCATTCCAAATATTAGCCACTTTGTAGGCAGTGGATAGGCCACACGAACCCCATAAGTTAGTCACTTGGCCAATTGGAGTGAACACCTTGCACAGCTTTGGTATGGGAGTTGCAATCTTTGATGTCCGAGGCAAACATCCTTCATGATCTAGAGCATGACCTTGAAGGGAAGGCATTGCACACTATTGTCATCGCAAGATTGCCGAAGACGAGGGTGGAAGCAAGTGCCAGGATGATGAAGCGATGACGGCCTAAGGTGTGTAGATGGCAATCTATGTGCCCACCTGCACGCAAGCATACCCTTAGTATGAGGTGTGTCCCCAAGAGGATTTAAACCTAGGACCTCCCATAGAAAGTCCAAAACCTTATCCACTAGGCTACCACCTTGGGGACTTTGATGATGACTTTTTGTTTGCAAGCAAAAGAGGGTTGTTTTGTTTTGTCAATTCAAAAAGCATTCAGTGATATGGAATTTTAATAGGCTCACTTATTGGGAACAAAAAAGAGGATAATGTCAATATCACTTATTGGAAAAAAAAAGAGAGGATAATGTCAATTTGATAAATTTCAACAATAATCCGACCAAACTTGATGATTTATTGTTAAAAAATATAAAGTGAAAAAAAAATCCTTGACTGAGAGAAGAAATTTAAAAGGCAACGATAACTCATTATATATAAATGGTTTAAAAGATAAATGAGAAACTCAATATACAAATAATTGAACCAACTTACGAAACTTAGAGCTTTGTGGTCCCCATATAACATATAATAAATCTCATAGCCAAAACTGATGCTCTAAAGAAGAATTTCCTTATAGCTTGAAATACAAGCTTGGGATTGATTTTGTTATTGCTGTGGGTGTGAGAGCATTTGGCACCATGTAGCATTTCTCTTTTGTTTTCTTTGAAATAGGATTAGGTTGATGTGGGGCAACAAGCAAGAAGTGTCATCTGATAGGGTCTATCAATCTTAGTTCTCTGCAGAAGCCACTTAAGGGTGATGTTTGTTGCTTTCATGGCCAAGTTACCTTTTTCCTTGGGTGTGCACACTTTTTCCCACAAGATGGAGTGCCATGCTTTCCCATCTTGAGCTCCCCATAGGAAATCTTGAAACATCTTCTCCTCTTTCTACCATGCAGCATTGCTGAAAACGCAGTAGGTGGCGATAGATAGAACATATGCTGGGAGGACGTGTTTAAGAATCATATGTACATAAACAGAAGATGATACTAAATTGAGCTTAGTATGACACATCTTATTGATTTTCTCAAGAATCATATCTTAATGTCATACCATTGGCTTATAATTTCTAAATTCAATATTTTCTTTAGCATCTTTAAATATTAGTACTTAGGCATGTTCAATGTAGATTAAACATAATGTATATTTCCAAATTCAATATTATCTTTGGCATCTTCGAATAATAGTACTTAGGTATGTTCTCAATGTAGATTAAAAATAATGGAACTGTCTAGTTATTTCAAGACCTACTTGAACCGCATTAATGGCAAACTCACTAAAGTATTGATGATAATACAAAAAATTAATGAAGAGTGTTGTTGGTTACTATACATGGGAGAGGGGGGGTCCACACATAATAAACTCTTAGTTTAGTGGGGCAAGTGGAGTGGGCTTACAAGTATATAATGAATAATTATGTATTGTTTTTCTTTCTTGGTCATCTTCAACAAATAGTATTGATAATGTGGTAGAAAAATTCTCGGCCCCTATGTGTTTTAAGGTCAACACATGGGGGTCGAGAGAAGAACTCTTGAGAGGTGCCTCCCAATAAATATTATTCCTCCATGCAGGTGCTTTTTGCCTATAATTACAAATTTTCTATGTATGAGGAAGATACAAACTAAGGAGATGGTTAAGCCTAGCTAAGTATTCATCCAAGGGTTCTTCATGGCTTCTCTATCCAATAGTGCATCTTTTGCCTTGTTGTATTGTTGACAGATCCTTGGCAGCTCACAAGTCAAATCTTGCACCACCTACAAGAATGTGTCAACCTTAGTAGACTCCTCATACTCTAGAATAGAGAAGTTGTCTGCAAAGAATTGGGTAATTATCTCTTGGTCTCCCCTTGGGAAGGGAAAGTCCTTTAAATTCCCCTTTCCCTTAGAAAGGGAAAGTCCTTTAATGAGGACTCTTTCTTGGAAATACCAGACATTGGCTAGAAGAGGTTTAGACATAATAGAGAACAACATGGGAGCTAAGTGACAACCATGTCGGACTGTCCGCTCTTGAGGATCAATTCCCCAACCAAGGCTCTATTGATTATTTTTCTACTTCATCTTCTACGATGGACCCATTTGGGAGTTGGAGCTTGCTAATTTGTTCTCGTTGATGCTTACCCAACAAAAGAAGAAGCTGGTGGGGGCAGTGCCTTTGGCCATCCATTTGACTCAAGAGAAAAATTTGATGCCTTCAACCCTATTGCAAGCTTAGTGTCACAAAGACCCATTCAGATCATTGATTATCATAGTGAGGGTGAGGTATGGTCCTTCTATTTGAACCACGTGCAATAGATACCCTCTGAGGATTATAGCTTGTCTCTTGCTTTGTATGGCCAACATTCTCCCAAACAACAACACAAAATAGAAAACACCATACTAGATAAAGGGGGAAAAATATCATTCCTAGATTGGCCCATTTTTTAGTTTTTGGAGGTTTTTCTTCATTCCCAACATGAAATTGGAAATGAGGTCGCTCAATCCATAGAATCATGTATGAAAAAAGACTAGACTTGAATTTTAAATTAAAAATGTTTTTATAAAACTCGTCCCTTAGGCTAGTAAGGGGGACATAACCAAATAAGATTTGGTTTAAAATAAGCATGTGAAAAATAAAAGATGAGACAAGTATAATAATAGGATGTTTAAACATTAAAGCCCTACATGCATATAACAAGTGTTTGAAAATGATCATATTTTGAAGCAAGTCCATATCCACGTCTCAAACCATTGAAAGAAAAATTATAAGAAAATTTCTTTGTCTAGATGCAGCACATAGTACACCTTATCTTTCACCTCTACAATGCGCATTTTTTTAGCCCAATCTGGCATCAAATCACCATGTGTGGAAGTCTTGAAGTCCTAAAGTGCTTGGTTGTTGACGTGGGGGTGGTTGTCCATTCTAGCAATAACACATTGAGTGGATGTGAACAATTTTGCTTCAAGGTACAATTCTCTCCTTGTTGTGGCTCTATAATAAAAAATGCAAACATAATATTGTTATTCTTACATTGGATACAACTAGATAATAATAACAATTTCTTAAAGAGTCTATAAAATAGGATACGTGTTTCGATTATATTACATTGAATCTTTTGCGCAAAGAGCTCTTATATTCAAATCGAAGGATCCCCCTTAGAGCAGGATGCACTCCGACTTAGGATCCACTCCAATCAAATATGATAAAAAGTACAAGAAAGCTTAAGAAAACTCTTGCCACAAATATTTAAGGTTGTCCATAAACATAAATTTTAATAAATTTATTAAGAGACTAGAAAGTTATATTAAAGTAAAACACATGTAGACCACCTATCAGACCAAAACAAGTGTGCACACGATCTGCTCCTGCGAGCTCCGCCTCTCCCCCTCCCGCTGCTTCTTGCCGTCGCGCCCTCCTCTCCCCCCCCGCCTGTCTCCGTCCTCTCCCCCGCCTCCTTCCTCGCACCCTTCCTCGCCATCTCTCCCCTGCCTTCTGCCTCGCATCCTCCCCTCGCCATCTCTCCCCCGCCTTCTGCCTCGCATCCTCCCCCGCCTTCTTCCTCGCATCTCTCCCCCGCCTTCTTCCTCGCATCCTCCCCCGCCTCCTTCCTTGCATCCTCCCTCGCCTTCTCTCCCCCCCCCCCGCCTTCTCCTCCTCCGCCTCCTTCCTTGTTTCCTCCCCCGCCTTCTCCTCCTCCACCTCCTTCCTCGTTTCCTCCCCCGCCTTTCCTCCCCCCCGCCTCCTTCCTCGCTTCCTTCCCCCGCCATCTCTACCCCCCACGCTTTCTCCTCCGCCTTGCTTCTATCCCCCGCCATCTCTACCCCCCCGCCTTCTCCTCCGCTGCGCAGCTCTTCCCCCCCGCCTTCTCCCTCTCCTCCCCTTCCGTCTCGCCCCTCCCCCCACCGCTAGCTCCCCCCTCCCCCCCCGCTCCGCCCCCGCTATCCTCTAACCTTCCGCCTCTCCGTTTCCTCGTAGGGCTGTGTCCCTCCCGTTGGTGACCTCGGTTTCTGGCCTTTTCCCGCTGGAGGACTCCATGGAAGCCGCTCCGACTACCCCTGCCGATTCCGGTCTCCGTCTGGAGTTCACAGCTACAGATCATCAGTTGTTTGTTTCCACAGTATCCGCTCTTGAGGCCTCCTCCTTGGTCTGCAAGATAGTGGGTAGCCGTCCGATGCAGAGAGAGCTTCGCGACCTTCTGCAAGGCAGCCTCGTTGGCGTGCCTGCCAAGATTGTCAGCGTCAATTTTTTGGGACGTGGCTACTACCAGGTGGATTTCGAGTCCCCCCAAGCAGCTCAGATGGTGCTGGCTCGGAGCCCCATTGCCCTCCGCTCATCCCGGGCGTTCCTGGCGCGATGGACTCACGGTTTCGACCCCGCTTCTGACCTGCTAGCAGGTGCGACAGGTTTTCCCATCACTATCTGCTTTCCTGGACTCCGTAGGGAGTACTTGCCCCTCTTGTCATCCATTGGCAAGGCGTTCGGGCAGGTGGTGGAGACGCCTCAGACAGCGGCTTCAGTGATAGCTCGGGCAGCAGGACTCCCGGCCATTCGTGTTGTGGTTCCGTCATCGGAGTCCCTCCCGAAGACGATCCTCCTCCCTTGTCTTTCTGGAGGACATCTGATACAGCGCGTGGAGTATTCGGGCCTCCCCGGCCAGTGCTACACTTGTCGGGAGATGGGCCATCTCGCACGCGCCTGTCCCCGCAAGGGGGTTCATCCTTCACGCTCTGCCGCCTCTGGACCCCCTACAGGAGACCCGAGGGGTGGCCATCCACCTCAGAGACCGGACATCCTTGGCTCGTCTCAGCAGGCGCCATCATCTGACGAGCAGGCCTCGCGGCGGAGGATGCCGCGCAGACCCAGGAGGCTGGCGGATGGCAGGAGGTTTGCCGGCGAAAACGCCCGGCCTGCAGGGACCGTCTCGCAGACGCCAGCAGGCAGCACAGGCTGGCGGACAGGCGACTCCGGCTGGCGTCCAGGCACCTACCCGCACTTATGCTCCAGTCAGGGATAGGCGGCCAGTAGGTCCCACCCCGATGGACGAGGATTCAGACTCAGTGCCCGTTGAGGCTGCCGGTGGAGCCCCCCACGTGGAGACCCCGCTCCCGCCTCCCCTCGCGGGGGGCCTCGCCCCCTCCATGGAGCAGATTCCTGAGGATCCCGGGCCGCACTCTGCGACCCCCGGCTCCTCTTCCCCTCACCCGGAGTGCACTCCTTCCACTCCCCCCTCTCCGCCCCCAGCCCCCCCTCTCCGCCTCCCTCGGCGGCCCCCCCTGACACCTATCCTCTGGCAGATGCCTCTCCATCCTCTCCTCGCTCTCCCCCCTCCTCTCCGCGAGCCCCCATCCCTCCCTCGGCCTCTCCAGGATACTCCGCCAGACCACCCACTGCCCCGGGGCAGCGCAGCTGGGTAGGCCAGAGTTCAGTCCAGCGGCTATTCCACCACCACTCCGGGCCGGTGGAGATGGCGATCCTAGCTTCGCCCGCCACACAGAGTTCTCTCCAGCCTCCCCTGGGAGGCCCACGCGAGTGATGGGGCTCCCAGTGGATTACGGTTTTTTGAGGTGCCTCCAGCTGGATGCTGGCCCGTTCGAGACACTGGTCGCGCCCTTGCGAGTTTGCGTGGTGTGCCATCCCTCTCGTTCTCCTTCAGTTGGTGAGCAGCATGGTGGCCTTCTCCTTTCCTCTCAGTGTTGCCCCAGACACAGCATGGGATTGCAACTCTGTAGAGGAAGTTTTGCGTGATCAGATACTGGAGTTTTCTCACCACTTCAGTGACTTGGGGCTCACGGACCTATTGTAGACCTGATTACACTCACAGCCCGCATGAGCTTGTTTGGTATAGGAGATTGGCGGGCGGATCCGGTCCACACCTCAGTTGAGGTGGTGCTACTGATTCTCCTCCATGCCGCCTCGAGGGTGCAGCCTACCTTTAGATACATATATGCAGAGGATCGGTCTCATGCCTATGCCCTGGACAGGGCGAAGGCGGAGTGGGGCTGGACACAGAGACAGGTCACCCTCTTTTTGGAGAGACTCCGCACCCGGACAGACAGTGACTATTCTCCCTCCAAGCCGGTGCCCAAGACTCACAGAGTGGAGGGCAGATCATCCGGGCCGGCTGAGAGGGGTGAGCCAGTGGGGGGCGGCTGCTTCACTTGCCATAGCTCATCCATGAGGATCCTCTCATGGAACATCCAGGGTCTCGGTGGACATCGTTGCTACATTGGTCGGGGGTCGGATACGGGGTCGAAGCCATGCTGGCACCGTGCAAAGAAGGCGTGGGCCATACGCAGTGCAACGGGGCTTAGCTTCATAACTCGATCTGACATGGCTAGTGAGTCGAACTCGACCTGGTAGTAGCCACGCCCCAGTGGATGAATGTCTATGATCTTTGTTGGCTCACTAAGGAGGCTAGCCTACAAAATATCTCTGAGTTATCTGCGTGTAGGGCGGCTACTGATAATCTTGCATACTAGAGTGGAGGCCTCTAATGATGTAACAATCGAGGAGCTGAAGGTCTGCTTCAGAGAATGATAAACAAGTAATGGTGGCCTCAATCGGGGATGATGGAGTGGCTGCCATGGAATCCTCCTAAGGGTGAAGACCAGATTCGGCCAAAGACTTACCAAATGGAGAATGCCCAAGAACTGAGAACATTGCCAAAAGAAGATGGAGGGGGTGAAGAAGCCAGAGGAAGGCGAGGATGCTATGAAGGAAGGAAGCGAGGAGGGAGAAACATGTGAAGGGGAGAAAGGAGGGAAGAGAGAGAGGGGAGGCATAGGTAGGGATCCGAGTAAAAATGGGGCGGGGGTAGAGCACGCGAGGGGAAGGGAGCAGGGCGGGGGGTGTTGAACGGAAGGAGGAGGGAGGGGGCAGCACAGGTGAAAAAGGGAGGTGGTGGGGGTTGGTGCAGACAGAGCAAATAGTCAGCGGGACGGGGAGAGGGGGGCCACTGCAGGGGAAGGAGAGGCGTAGGTGGAAACATGGAGAGAGAGCAGAGGGGGCTGCAGAGGAAAGCATGGAGGGGGTTGGGTAGAGAAGGGGGGCACTCAAAGGCAAAGAGAGGAAGAGGTGTAGCAGCGCAAAACGCAAGAGGGGGGTCGCAGATCCATGCATGACTTTCTCCATAAGGTCACTACATGATGCGAAAGCTTTTACTTGATTCAGGTTATCATATAACTTGGGAACACTCATCTTTTATTTTCTAAGGAGAAGAGGTGATATCAAATTTGTAACTTGCTTTTAATAGTGATTGGAAGTAGGATGGGGGTGACAGTTGTAAAAAGAGGTCTTTTGTGCATGGCTATACTTAACGTAAATATAACTCTATTTATGTTCCCAAAAAATGACACATACAAATGGTTGGTATTCACACTTGGTCAACCATAACTCAAAATGGTCCCATGCAACTAGTTGTAGCCTTAAGTAAATATATACACGAAGTTTATAACTTCTCTATTTAGCATTAAGATCAAGATAAGGTTGTTATATAAAGTTCAGTGTCGCTTACAAAAGATTGGCTTACAAAACATGGGGATTCATTGTACTCACCATGGTAAGAAGGAAACAAAGCACCTTACGATAAGTCGGGTGAGAATAATATGGAAGAGAGAATGAGCTTGAGCTCCTTGTGCAAGTAAACACACACACACACACACACAAGAGTAGCTAAACACACAAGAGAGATAGATGGCTAAATTTTCTTCTCTTCTCTATAACTATTACATAAAGAGATAAGTGTACATACTATATGGGAACGTACTCTCCTACTATAACTTAAAAAAGTGGGTCCATAGTGTGCATCTGACTACATGAGTTGGTGCTATAACTATGCCATAACTCTAGTATATAAAGTGGTTGTCATCACAACGGTTGTAAATCACTGGTAGCATATCACCCATAATCTTACTAACCATGAACTGGTGCTATAAATATACCATAGCTCCAGTACATAAAGTGGTTATCATAAAGCCTGTAAATCACTGGCGGCATATCACCCATAATCTTAGCAACCATGCTAGTGGCATAAGCGTGGAAGCTATCACCCAAGTGAATTGTTTATATTTGCATCACTAGTTGATCTCCATATCTCAAGAATCTCTCTCGAGCTCAACTCCACACACCGCACTCTAAGTAAGCTCCTAAAATTATGAAGCTTCTATATACCCAATGCCTTTGTGAAGATGTTAGTCACTTGATCCTCTGTGATGACATATACCGAATCCATGTCACTTGTCGAATCCTCTCCCTTATCACAAAATGATAATTCACCTCAATGCGCTCATGAAGATGTTAGCCCTGCTAATCCTCTGTGGTGACATATACCAAATCCACATCACCCTTTAGAACCTTCTCTCTCATCACAAAATGATAATGCACCTCAATGTGCTTCATCCTTGTATGATAGACTAGGTTACTGCTGTGTATGCTACTCATGTTATCACAATAAATGACGACGGCCCTATCCATGAGCTCACCCATATCACCAAGTAGATTTTGAAACCAAGCTACCTTATAGGCTGCTCTAACTCACAGCATCACTTCTAAAAGAAAACATAAAGCTATTGGTAGATCTCCTATCGAGACATTACTATCCCAATCACCATTTATACACCCATGTAGATGCATCTCTCTACCAGCCTCATAAAGTAGTGGACTTTATGTATCTGAGAATCTGTCTAGCCAATCCAAGTGTGGCTTCTTGGGGGCTTCCATAAACTGACTCATAAGTCTAATAGCATAGCTCAAATCTAGCCTAATAATGGTCATGTAGATCATGCTACCCACTATGCACCTATACATAGTGGGGTCCTCCACCAAAAGCTCACCTATATTTGTGAGAAAGCTTAGTGTTCTTCTCTAATGGCATTGAAATAGGCTTATAGCCTGTCATACCATAATTGGACAACATATCCAAGCCATACTACCTTTATAATAGCAAAATACTATCAGGTGATCTCACCACCTCTATTCCAAGAAAATATTGTAGCTCACCCAAATGTTTCATCTCAAACTTTTGCTTCAAATCATCCTAACATCATGTGTGTCAGCATCAGTATCATCAATGATAATGAAATCCACATAAATGACTAACAACAAGATCCCTATATTTGCCTTTTTCACATAAAGTGAAAAATTTGCATTGGGTATCTGAAATTGAATGGTAGCAAGATACTCCCCAATTCGGGTTGCCTGCTTCAAGCCATACAGGGCTTTGTATAACCTGCACACAAAATCCAGATATGCATTGCTCTCATAACGTGGTGGCTACATCATCATGTAAGAATGAATTCTTTACATCCATTTGATGAAAAGACCAACCATTTGTAGCCATAGTAATGGCATCTTTCATGGTTGGCCATTCTCACAATCGGGCCAAATGTTTCCTCATGGTCAATGCCATATGTCTGGGCGTAACCCTTAGTAACTAGTCTTGCCTCACAGATCCATCTGAGCCCTGGTTCTCTGTGCACCATGAATAACCCACTGACAAAATGCCAAGCTCCTCATCAAGACTCTATTAAGAGCCACTAGAGTACCATTCACATAAGAGTGACCTGCTGATAGATTAGGTACAAAAGGTTGATCTACCCTTTTCTTCCCTTCACGTGATACATGTGTACCAAAAACTGTAGTACCATGAGATGATGAATCTACATTCCTTCTTGCATCTATCCTTGACCTGCGTGACCATGGACTTGTTGAAATATACAAGTGAGTAGGGTGTGTGCGGGAACAAGCCCTTAGCAAGAGGTTGTAAAAGAGAATCTGTAAATGTGAGAGAAGCTGTAAAAAGGTGAGAAGTATCTACTGGGAGAGAATAAAGGGTAGCATGAGGAGATTTAGGAGGTGTGGAGATATTCTGGGAAGAGGTGGAGAGAATCAAGCAAAAGAGGTGGAGCGAATCAAGGAGAAATCAGTGGGATTGGATTCTTGGATGTAAACTCTATAAATTGAGGCATTGGCCTAATGAGAATTTGCTAGTTTTTTATTATCCATGCCTACATTAAGCTATCAGTTAATTTCTCACTAATCATGTCTTAATTATCGTCTAATCTCTTTTCTAATGATGTTGATTCTAGCATTTGATCCACCATAGCTCATCACATTGCTACAAATTTAACATGGTATCAGAGCCTAGCCTAGAATCCATCAATTTATGAGCCCATTATCTTGCTAATCACCTAGCCGATTAGGATTAGTAGATAATTAAGATTTTTACCTCTTTTTTCAAGTAGCTTATGTACCCCCAGTTGGTGGGGGGACTTGATCTCCCTCCAGGCTTAACAATAGCCTCCAAGCTCTTAGCCATACATAGTCATACTCCCAAGGCTTCAGCCCATTCAATCAAACCATCAAACCGCGAAGCGCAGCTCCCGATTTTTGCTAATTTTCCAGTGCCATTTTTCTGAGGAAAAAATGAGATCTCTGCTGCTGCAGATGAAATGGCTCTAATTCCTCTTGGCCCTAGGGGTTTTCAAGGGTGCTCTACAGGTTGGTAAAGATAGCTTTTGATTTGATCAAGTCTACAGTGAGATCCAAGCTCTTCATCAAATTTGTAGGTGACTTTGGTAAAACAGAGATTAAGCATTCAATGTTTGGTCAAATCTTGTGTTTCTTGGCTTAATCCTCTACTAGACTAATTGCTATTGATGGCCTTAGAAGGATTTGAGCTCATTTGAACTCTAAGGCCTCAGATCTAGACTCCCCGCATACTCTATTTTTTGCACACAAAATAGAGGATTAATTTGCTAATCAATGATTAATCAGTACTAATCACTATATTTTGGTGCAATTGAGGGTTCAAATTAACCATTAGGTATTTGCTATAGATCCCTATAACTTCAGATTGTAATTTGGAGATGGTTTGATACTCCAACCGTTTCGTATAGATTTGTTACCCTTGATTTAATGTAATTTCTGATGAAATTATGTTGATTTGTGGTAATCATCATCGGATTAATCCAAGTGTTGGGATGAGATAAATGCAAAGAATAAAAGAAAATACCTAAAAATGAGTAAATTCTCACTTAAGATGAAGAGTTGACTGAGTACAAGGTTTATTAGTTAAAAACTAAGGTATATTACTAAAAAAATGAGATATTTTAGAGAAATGATGCATTTTTGACACCTTGGTAAGTAGAGGGAGACTCTTGAGGTAGGCACCTTTTTCACATGTGTGCTTGGGGTTTTTAATTCAAAAAAATATGATATTTTTATCTCTCTTCTCTCCTGGAGCAAACTAGATAAAAAAAAGGAGCCAAACTGATCCTAATCTTGTCAAATTGAGTCAAACTGAAGCTGAAAATTCTAGAATCCAGTTTGAGTTGGAGTTGTTTTCTAAACACGGGCATGGATCTGGTTGATTGGCCTTGCTAGTCTTCAAAACGGATGAGTCCATGGCTCTTTTATATAGATCTGTTGGTTGATCTTATTGCTGATCTTCAATAGAGAGTCCATCTGGATTTTCTTATGTGATTATAATTCTGGGTACTATGAGCTAAGAGCTATTGAAAAGGCCCTTGAGTGAGCAGGTGGCGAGCGTTCTGGTCATCACCAATGATGCCATAGGTACACCGAGATATGAAGGAATGATTGGAATGATTGGAAATTGGAATTCAAGCTAGATATTTTGGAGGATTATGATCAGTGATACTATGGTTTCATTAAAAGATTGTTTTAAAGACAGCTGAATATGTGAAAAAGATAATTTCACAGCTGAATCTGTGAAAAAGGCAATTTCATATTGGGTGTTGAATTTTGCTTGAAGCACCGGCTAGGGGGCCTAGGAAATCTTTTCCGTGGTACCCGGGGCAAAACATAACCAAATTTCTAAATGGATCCTATCAATACAGTGGGTTGGACGGCGGGCGGTTGGCTAACCCATGGGATTAGGCTAGATTGATGGATCCTTAAATTAAGACTAAATTCTGTTAAGTTACGATAGTTGAAGTAAATCATGGATAATCCTTATTCTATGGAAAAGAATCAACGACTGTGCCTCTTGATGAGGAAAAAAGCGTTGGTCTCTATGATCCAAGTGCAAGTCTCTTCCTTGATCTGACCATGTGACTTATGGGTTCGAACGGATTAGTTTGGTTAGTTAAGACCTTGACTCGTTAGATTAATTCTCACATTAGATGATTTTCCTGGTGGAATCGCCCGTGTCTTCCGGGTGAGGGAAGTTTTTTCGAGTTTGGTTTTGGAAGAACTGAGGGATTAGTCTCTTGTCTAGATATTTGTGGGTGAGGCCTCGAGTGGGAGACTCTGCCCTATGCAAGAAGTGCTACTTTCGCTACTAGCACCCCTGAATTCAATGCACAGTGGGGTAAGATATCTCTCACACATCACCTATTAGAACCTTCTCCCTCATAAAATGATAGTGCATCTCAATGTGCTTCATCCTAGCATGATAGATTGGGATATTGGCTAGCGCACCTTAATGTGCTTCATCTTAGCATGATAGACTGGGTTATTGGCACTACATATGTTGTCACAATAAATGACAATGGCCCTATTGGGCTCACCATATCACCAAGTAGCTTCTAAAACCAAGCTACCTCACAAGTTGCCATAGTAGCACCCTTGTACTCTACCTCTGTACTCGATAAAGCACCTTTATTTCTTCCTTCTCTAACTCACAGAGTAGTACTCCCAAAAGAAAACATAAAGCCATTGGTAGATCTTCTGTCTGAGATACTACCAGCATTTGTACACACATGTAGTTGTATCTCTTAGCCAACCTCATAGAAAACCCATGAGAGACCCACATATGTATGTATCTTCTCATACTATGCTCTAGGAGCCTACTTAAGGCCATACAAAGCCTTCCATAACCTGCACATTTTATGTTCCTAACCCTTCTAAACAAAACCATGAGTTTGAGAAACATATACCTCCTTGTGAAAATCACCATTCAAGAAGGCAATTTTAATGTCCAATTGATGCACATTCCAACCATGATGTGCTACCATAACAATGATGCATCTATTGATGGTGGTTATATGAGACATGGGTGTAAAGGTTTCATCATGATGCATGTATTGATGGTGGTTATATGAGACATGGGTGTAAAGGTTTCATCATGATGCACATTCCAACCATGATGTGCTGCCATAGCAATGATGCATCTATTGATGGTGGTTATACGAGACGTGGGTGTAAAGGTTTCATCATCATAATCTATGCCTTTTTGTTGTGCATAGAACTTTGCTAATAAGTCTGGAGTTGTAGAGCGATCAATGTTACCATCAGATTTTCTCTTGATCTTATACCCTTTTTGTACCAATAACCTTTGACCATGCAACCTGCCATCTCCATAAGAGACCTATTATTTCTTTCCAATACAACATTCTCTTGAGGTGTGTGATAAATTGGTGTTGAATGCCTCTCTCAGACCAGTATGCATAAAATTCTTTGGACATGTACCCCCCTCCATCTGTAGAGTCTGCACTTTGCATCCTGACATGTTTTCAACTGTGTGTTAGAAGTGCCCGAAACACATAAATACATGTGAATTTTGCTTTGTAGCATAGACCCTAGCTGAATATGGGAAGATCATCAATGAATGTAATAAAATAGAGGCATCCTCCAATAGATGGTGTTCTCATTAGACCACATACATCACTATGTACCAAACCATCTTTGGGGAATGGTGTGTTCGATGCATTTTTCCCAATATGCAACCCTCACATATATGTTTGAAGGGTGACATAAGTGGAGGCAAAGCAAAAACCATATCATGCCTTTGAAGGTGAAGCACACTACCAAAGTTCAAATGACCAAATGGAGCATGCCAGAGCTCAGCATTTGTTATGCTATATGTGGTAGCAACTACACGTGTATCATATGCAGCTTTCTCATATACATCAAGCCTATAGAGAACATGATATAAAGTACCTAAGGTAACCATAATATCTCCATCACTATAACGATGTTTAGTGCCTCTATTGTTAATAAAATGGACAGCTAGGTTGGACCTAGAACTGATAGGAGATTCTTCTTGATTCCTGGCATATACAATGCATTAGAGAGCGTGATTGTCTCACCATTCGGTGGAAGTGAGCACAATCTTCCCAACTCTTTGACAAGATAAGAGGATTTGTTAGCACATGTAAACTATTGAAATAGCAATATGTGAGGGTACAACATAAGTAGAGTAAGGGGGAGAGCATGCACATTAGAAAGGAAGAAGAAAGACTAAGGGTCCTAGCTCAAAGGTTATTTTGTATGGCTATATGTAAAAGGTGTTGGAAATTGGGGCCACTTCCCAGGAGATCACCCATCCCAGTAGTGTTCACGCAACTACGTGCTTAACCTCCACCACTCTAATCCCTTCCAAGCCACAAAAATTGGTGGAGGAGGGATAAGAATGGCCCTAGTCTTCTATTACTTATATATGGTGGAGGAGGGATAAGAATGGCCCTAGTCTTCTATTACTTATAGATGATCCCATTTCTTAAGACTCTATGCATGTGGGATTTAGGAAGCCAGGACATGACTTTCCAACATCCTCCCTCGATGGCAAGGACGTAGGGTACCCAGAGGCTCTCATAACACTTGTTTCAGAGGTTTGCCTGCTCTCACAAAGATGTCACTCAGCTATTCCAGCATATGTCCACCTGCTAGTGATTACTCTGGGCATACTAGCACAACTTAACCTTCTTAGTCGTACACGCATTCGGCCTTCGTTCAGCTCCACTAAGAGGAATTCACATGTTAACCAGCTCCACTAATAACATCCCAACATGCCCCCCAGTTTTGATAGCATGTTGGAAATTAAGGGCCGCTTCCTGGGAGGTCACCCATCTTAGTAGTGTTCACGCCACTACGCGCTCAACCTCCACCACTTTAATTCCTTCCAAGCCACATAAATTGGTGGAGGAGGGATAAGAATGGCCCTAGTCTTCTATTACTTATACATGATCCCATTACTTGGGACTCTATGCATGTGGGATGTAGGTGACCAACACAGCCTTCCAACAAAAGGTGAAGGCATTGGTCAAAAAGGTAGCACGTGGAAAGCACAAGGGCGCCAATAGCTTGTGATTTGGGAGCTCCATGAGAGCTATGAAAGGATGTACTTGGATTAATTATAATGTAAATTTATTATTACATCTTTTTTATTTAATCCATTAATTACATTATTTATCAAGCCTCCTAGCTCTCTTAATCTCTTGACTATGGGGTTAATTAATTTATTTGATTCTCTATAGCCTAGCCTAGATCCATGTTTTCCAACATGGTATTAGAGCCATGATGGCTAGGATGTGGTGGATCTAGTTTAGTTTAGGGAGTGTTTTTTGTACTTTCCTTGATAAATTACAGAGGAGGAGAACATAAAATTTTGGTAGCATTCAATCAGTAGGCTTGTAAGTGCATTAAAGCAACAACATTAGCCATCTAATCAAAAGTCTAGCAAAAGTGTTTTCCCTACAAAGTTAAGCGCAGTGTTGACAACCCCACTAAAACTTCTAGCAGTAATCCTATTACACAACCAAATTTGGTGGCCATAACAAGCTCACATAGGCTTGTAAGCACATTAAAGCAACAACATTAGCCATCTAATTAGAAGTCTAGCAAAACTGTTTTCCCTACAAAGTGAATCTCACTATTGACAACCCCTAAACTGTTTTCCCTACAAAGTGAATCTCACTATTGACAACCCCTAAATTGTTTTCCCTACAAAGTGAATCTCACTATTGAATCTCACTATTGACAACCCCTTCTAACAACATCAGCCATCTAATTAGAAGTCTAGCAAAACTATTTTCCCTACAAAGTGAATCTCACTATTGACAAATTTGGTGGCCATAACAAGCTCACATAGGCTTGTAAGCACATTAAAGAAACAACATTAGCCATCTAATTAGAAGTCTAGCAAAACTGTTTTCCCTACAAAGTGAATCGCACTATTGACAACCCCTATAAAAATTCTAGCAGTAATCCTAGCACACAACCAAATTTAGTGGCCATAGCAAGCTCACATAGGCTCTTGTGCAATAGAGAATAGTCCAATTCTAGCAATAGAGCTAAGCTTGGGCTCAAGAAAGGAGGTTGTTTTACAGAAGCCAGCTACACAATGTGTGCAGTGAAAGGTAACAATTTGAAGCTCTTCCACAATAGTAGATTGAGCACTAACTCCTGTGTGTGTTTAGTGTGTTCAATGTTTCACGAAAAGGCAAATAGAAATGACCATGACCAAAATCAATTTGTAGCATCACGATAGTCTTCTCTGGAACACTTAGCTAGTGACATTACTATTAACCAAAACATACTACCTTGCACAAGAGAGGGAGAGAAGAAGAGAATGATGCCATGTAAGGGTTGATTTGGAGACTTGCATTTAGCCAACCCTAGTGAGGGTTAACTCCCCTATGTGAGGCTGCTAGGGGCTCACTCCACCTCCGCTTGTGTCACTCAAATGGAGATCCACAAGCTAGGTAGTGAGTAAGGAAGAAGGGAGATATGGAGAGCTCTAACTCCACTCAATGCCAATGTGCATGCAAGAGGGATCTTGAGAGGAAGACAAGAGAAGGAAAAAGAGAAGAGAAGATTAGACTAACACCATCCACTTCATGCATACACCACAATGAAGCAAGCAAGCATCCACAAACACAAGCTTACAACCATAAACACAAGAGAGTGAGAGAGAGAGAGAATGCAAGACTCAATTGTGACAAATGGGATTGTGTCTTTTCATATTTCATAAATCATTCATATACATGAGCTCACTTTTTACAATGGCCGGCCGCCCATTTACAATTGGGGGCCCAAAATTGGCTTCCTAGCTCTATGTACATCTAGCTCATTCGTATACGACCGACATTACACAAGTTATAAGCTCAATCATCCCAAAATTGGCTTCCTAGCTCTATGTACTCTAGCTCATTCATATACGACCGACGTTACACAAGTTATACGATCGACCTTACACAAGTTATAAGCTCAATCATCCCATATATCTTTTATCAATAAGCATTTAGCACGGTTACATGATGATGGAGTACAAAAAGCGTAACCACGCTTGAAAAATGATGTTAACCAGTGTGGTTAACATATCTCCCTCCTTAATTCAGCTCCGTCTCCTCGGAACTGGCAAGGATGTAGCAGTAGTAGATCGAGTATGTGCGGACGAAGTCTTGCCACCGCGATGTGGTATGGGGGGGATGGAAGACTTTGTAACTTGTTCAGAAGGAGGTCTCCATCATATCTTCAAACATATATAGGCGCTAGGCAGGCATCCACTAGATGTGCCCATAGTAGCCAAAAAGTTGCTTTAGAGTCGGGCCTTTGTTGAGGTTGAAGGCCAAGCCTTGACTGCCCTCATGGTAGTGGTGCTAATCCAGGAAGGTATCCAAGAGAGTGATGATGAGGTTAAAGAACCGGATGGTGGCTACCACTACTGGATCTGGCACTTGCTCGTATATCGAGTGATAAAGGCGTGGATGTGTTTGAGCATGGTGTCCTCAGTGCAAGGGTTCTAGGGTGTTAGGAGCAAACCACGGGAAGTTGTAGAGAAGCTTTGGGTTGTTTGCTTGTGCTGCTTATGGAAAAGATTCGGCGATGTTTGGTGTTGAGGTATGGCCGCAAGACATGGATGTCCATGTGGTCAATCACATTGGCGATGGGGACCTGGAGTTGTCGACCAAGTAGGATATTTATTGCCTACTCAAACTCCATGCGATCTAATGGATCGTGCCAATTGAGGGGGCTCAAGGGTGGATCTACCTCCTCCTACTATTGGGGTGGGAGGATTTCCCCTTCCTCCAAGGGTGTGGGGGAAGGGATGTCAAGTGTGGCAGTTGTGATGAAGGTTGAGGGGTGTCCGATGATGAGGGAATGGTGGTGAGGGTTGCAGTAAATAAAGGGGGGGCCTTGTCGATGTTGAGGGGGGTAAGTCTTTTAGGGGTATGGGAAGGCCTAAGTGGAGATTGAGAGTGGGAGGTGAGAGAGGAGTTGGTGATGGAGGCAGACTGGGGAGGTGAGGAGGTGTAGAGGACTGTGAGGGGAAGAGAGGAAGTGTGGTGGTGCTGGGTGGGGGTGGGGGTGGTTGGATGCTTGTGTTGGTGTGAGATGAGTGGGGATGAAGGGGTTGATGCAGTGGAGATGAGGGTGGGGGTTGGTGATAGGGTGGGTGGGGATCCTCCACCGCTATCGCTATCATTGTTGTCATCTTCGTCAAAGGAGGGGTTGTCAAGGCTTTTGGAGTGGAAGAAGGTTTTGGCTTCTACGACTTCTTGGGGGTGAACTCCATGGGGAAGGCCAAGTGGGAGTAATCAAACTACATGATCCCCATGGCTTGTATCACCTCCATTTGAAGATGGCATCGAGGTAAAGGATGAGGAGGCCCTCAGCTGTATAGGGTGGGGGCTCGTAGCAACAATGGAGGAGGGATTTTTATGCCGCATATATAATATCCCATCCAGTCAGTGGAGGTATCGGAGGGCGTCGACTGTTCGACAGGGGGGGAGTAGGGGTAAGGGCATACAGACCATCTAGGATGGTGAAGTCAATTGGTCGGTTTGCTTGGTTGGTTGCCCAAAGCAAATTAGATGTGCCCAGTTCATGAGATGGCTTGGAGGGTATGGGTAGGGAGTGCAAAAAAGATGGTTCGGTGTGTGAAAGAGAGCTGGCCTTGAAAGAAAAAGGTTGCCAGGAGGGATATGCTATGAAGTGGTAGTTTGGTTAGGATATAGGGGAAGGTGGCTTAAGAGAGAGGTTGTAGTAGGTTTGGAAGTGAAGCCCAAGGAGTTGGGATCAGTTCTGGGGAGGGATGGTGAAGATTGGTAGTTCAGTGGTGGTGTCTAGTGCATTGACCTTTTTTTAAGCGTGTTGGGGACATGGACAAATGGGGTGGGTGGGGGTTAGGCAGCATGAGCTTCTACGGCTTCGAGTTGTGAGGTCTTTTGGTGGAGGGCTTCCTCTATGACTTTGTGGTATTGCTGGAAGGCAAGGTTGGTGGTTGTGAGGGTTTCTTCAGCTATGGCTGCTCTTTGTTGGAGGTCCTATGCTTCTACCTGGGCGAAGGAAAGGGTGTGCAGTGCTACGCTGTTCTCCTTCTTGTGCCACGTGGAGCTAAAACGCTAAGAGCGAGGAGAGGGTGTTGGCTAGGGTTTTATCTCGATCCTGCCCATTCGAGGTTAAGGTTGGCAACGGTGGCATCGTAAAGGAGCTTCCTGGCTGTGTTGCTCTTGGGGTTTTGCAAAGCAACATTTGTTGTTGCGCTATTGTCGCCAGTTCCTGCTGCCTATACATGCAATCTGTCATTTGGCTAATAAGCTCTTTGGCCAAGTGTAAGAAGCCCTAGGCAAAGTCTGGCACTTCCGCATGCAATGAACGGATGCCTCTCACATGGCCGAATGCTTTGCAGATTTGATTGAACATCTCTAAGTGCGGTATGGGGTCTCTAGTTCCATAAAACTTGGTGATCAGCTTAGAGATGTTTGCAGGTTTGTTTCTCTCCTTTATGGGCCCTTGTGCAGGAGGAGCTCGTGATGGGGGTATGATATTAGCAACTACCCCCTCCCTACTTCCATGGCTATCTTTAAGATTTCAGGGGTTACCCTTGCCATGGCTGAAGCGAGTGTTAGTATAATAGGTGGGGGAGCTGGGCCGAGTGGATAATAGACCATTGGGGGTCCTTGTCTTATGGGAGGACCAACTTGTGCTTCATATGGCCCCATATGTTATCTTGGGTATGCCCCACGAGGCGGGTACTACTGGTACATTGGTGCCCCAGGCTGATATGATGAGGTCGGGTAGGCCTTCTCTCTTTCATAGGATGTCTCGAGCCCCTAGAGAGTTCGTTCTTGAAGGATCCTTGTCCCCTCCACGCAACAAATTCAGGGGTGCTAGCAGCGGAAGTAGCACTTCTTGCGCGAGGCAGGGTCTCTCACTCGGGGCCTTGCCCACGGATATCTGGACAAGAGACTAATCCCTCGGTTCTTCCAAAACCGAACCCAGAAAAACTTCCCTCGCCCGAAAAGCACGGGCAATTCCTCCTGGATACTTTTACTCTAACGTAGTCAAGAGCCTTAACTAACCGAACTGATTTGACCGAACCTGTAAGTATTATAGTCAGATCAAGGAAAAGACTTGCACTTGGATCATAGAGACCAACACTTTTTTCCTCATTGAGAGGCATGGCCGTTGATTCTTTTCCATAGAACAATTTTTATCCAGGATTTACTTCATCTATCATACCATAACAGAATTGAGTCTCATTTTAGGGGTCCATCAGTCTAGCCTAACCCCATCCAGTCCCGTGGGTTAGCCAACCACTGTAGTGATGGGATCCATTTAAGAATTTGGTTAGGTTTTGTCCCGAGTACTAGGGAAAAGAGTTCCCAGGCCCCCTAGTCGGATATTCATGCAAACTTAAAACTAGCCACACCACTTACACACCCAATATGAAATTTCCTTTTTCATAGATTCAGTTATCTTTAAAACAATCATTTAATGAAACTATAGTATCACTGATCATAATCCTCCAAAACTAATCTGGTTGAATCCTAATTTCTAATTTTTCCTTCATCAGTGTACTTATGGAATCATTAGCAACCCGAACGCTCACCACCTGTCCACTTAGGGGCCTTTTCAATAGTTCCTATCTCATAGTACCCGACAATATATTCACTTATAAAAATCAAAATGGAATCTCTGTCAAAGATCAGCAAGATCAACCAATAGATCCATATAAAAGAGCCATGGACTCATCCGTTGAGAACCAGCAAGGTCAATCAACCAGATCCATGCCCGAATTCAGAAAACAACTCTTACTCCTTGTTCCCATATCTTCCACGACGTACGTGTGGGTATCTTCGATGACCCAGAGCCCGAGCACCGTATGGTCAGCACCCTCTAGAATCCTTCGCAGGTCACCTAGCGCTTCACTCATAGGCCACTTCCTTGGTCCCTCATCCACCGTACCAAAAGCTCACCATTTAAATTGAACTGAGGCTGGTCAAGACCTCGGCTGACCTTGCTACGTGAGACGTCCTCCATTGAGTCTCTGTGAGCTGTTACAACTTTATCAGATTAGGTCTCCACGACCTCATTCACAAGACGGTCAAAATGCTTCCCCAGCATTCTTGACATAAAACGGTCATTTAAAAACATGTCATAAATACAATTTCTATAACGAACTCTCGTCTTTCCATATTGTTCCACATCAATTCTCATTTATTTCATATGTATTAGAATGGATGTGAATGTATGTGATGAAAATGGATGTGAATGTGTATGTGAAGAATGGATGTGAATGAGTATGTGAACGAATGGATGTGAATGTGTATGTGAAGAATGGATATGGATGTGTATGTGAAGAATGGATGTGAATGCGTATGTGAAGAATGGATGTGAATGAGTATGTGAAAGAATGGATGTGGATTATGTGAAAGAATCGATATAGATATGTATGTGAAAGAATGTGATGTGATGTAAAGAGATGTGATGTGACATGAATATATGTGGATGTGAAGTGATAGATATGAATGTATGGATAGATCTGAGAAGTCGTACATGTGAACAATTGGATGGATGTGAATGAATGAGATGAGATGTGTATGAATGAGATATGATGTGGATAGAAGTGACGTGATATAATGTGGATAGAATGTATGTGATGGGATGGTTATGAGAATGTATGTAGTGGATATGAATGAATGAATGTGATGGATATGAATGAATGTGATGTGATGTAAATGAAGATAGATGTGATGTGTGATGTGAACGAATATGATGTGATGAGATGTGGATATGGGTAGATGCAATTGGATGAGATTTGATGCAGATAAATGAGAAAAGATGCGATGAGATGGAAAATTATTCACATACTCATTCACATCCATTCTTCACATACACATTCACATACATTCTTTCACATATATCCACTCACATCCCATATCATTCATTTACATCCTGATTCACATGACATCACATCTCATCCATTCATTCACATCTATCTGATTCACATCACATCTCATCCATTCATTCGCATCTATTTGATTCACATCACATCTCATCCATTCATTCACATCTATCTGATTCACATCACATCTCATCACATCTATTCACCTCACATCTCATCACCTCTATTCACATCACATCCATCCATCCATTCATTCACATCCATCTAATTCACATCACATATCATCACATCTATTCACCTCACACCTCTATTCACATCACATCCATCCATCCATTCATTCACATCTGTTTGATTCACATCACATCTCAGCACATCCATTCACCTCACGTCTCATCACATCTATTCACCTCACGTCTTATCACCTCTATTCACATCACATCCATCCATCCATTCATTCACATCTATTTGTTGATTCACATCACATCTCATCACATCGATTCACCTCACGACTCATCACCTCTATTCACATCACATCCATCCATCCATTCATTCACATCTATCTGATTCACATCATATCTCATCACATCTATTCACTGTTGAAAGAACGGTAGAGGGGGAGGAGACACACACACAGGAGCAAACCCTAATGTATATTGCAAACCCTAACCATAGAGGGAAGCCATCTCCTCTCTCATACAAAGCATAATGCACTAATCCATAATCCACACAACACACTATGAGTTGTGTCCACACTCCTCTAACCCTAGCTAATGTCCACACACTATGACCAGCTGGACACACGGTCATTTATGTCTCACACATGTTCCTACTTAATTTGCCAGCACATAGCATAGCTGGCTCATACTGACATCGAGCTTGAATCTCAACAGCCCCTCTCAAGCTCATGATGTACTGCCGATGAAGATGTATCAAGACTCTCAACACTCCCCCTCAAGCTCATCCCATGTACTCCCAGCATAGTACGGAAGTACTCAAACTTTTCCCTGCTAAGTGGCTTTGTGAAGATATCAGCCACCTGCTCATCAATCTTCACATACTAAAGATCAACTGTACCATCCAGCACCTTTTCTCTGACAAAGTGATAATGGACCTCTATGTGTTTGGTCCTCGCATGAAACACTGGATTCTTTGCCAACTGTATACTGCTCATGTTGTCACAATGAATGACAACTTTGCCATCAATAGGCTCACATAAATTTGCCAAGAGACTCTTTAACCATATAGCCTCACAAGTAGCAATGGCTGCACCCCTGTATTCAGCCTTTGTACTGGATAAAGCAACTGTAGGTTGCTTCTTGCTACTCCAACTCACCACGGCACTTCCAAGTGTAAAAGCATAACCACTAGTAGATCTCCTGTCATATGCGCTACCTGCCCAATCAGCATCTGTGTAGCCATGTATGTCCAAGTTTTTACCACTCTCATAAAGTAGACCATAATGTGCAGTGGTCTTCACATATCTCATGATGCATCTCACTGCATCCAAATGTGGTTTTCTGGGGCTCTGCATAAACTGGCTTACTAGCTCCACAGCATAACTCAAATATGGGCGTGTGATATGAGACTACCACAACCATCTTCTTGTACATAGATGGATCATCCAATTCCTCGCCATAATCAGCCCGCAACTTCACATTTTGCTCCAAAGGTGTACTCATAGGCTTACACCCTATCATGCCATATTTTGCCAACATATCCAATGCATATTGGCGCTGTACTAACCAAGTATCTGCATGATCTTTGACCACTTCTATTCCAAGAAAGTATCTCAACTCACCAAGATCTTTCATGTTAAATTTCCCACTCAAAGCTTTCTTGACATGCATCACATCTGCACCATGATCACCTGTGATAATCAAATCATCCACATAGATGACGAGTAAAACAATCCCATGCTCTGTCTTCTTCACATAGAGTGAAGAATCTGCTGTAGAAATCTGAAAACCAAGTGAGATAAGATATCTGCTCATCTCACTCCAAGCACGAGGTGCTTGCTTCAGACCATACAATGCCTTTTTCAATCTGCATACGTGAGTGGGATATCTTGGAGTGTACATACCCTTTTGGCTGTGCCATGTACACTTCCTCTTGTAGATCTCCATTTAGAAATGCATTTTTGACATCCATCTGATGCATTTCCCAGCCATTAGCTACAGCCATAGCAATGACTGCTCTCACTGTGCCCATCTTAGCCACTGGACTAAAGGTTTCATCATAGTCCAAACCTTGGGTCTGTGCATAACCCTTTGCTACCAATCTTGCTTTATGTCTCTCAATAGAACCATCAGATTTGCACTTCACTTTGTAAACCCATTTACATCTAATAACATTTTTGCCCTTTGGTAGTGCAACCAAATCCCATGTGTCATTATGGACCAATGCGTCCATCTCAACATCCATTGCTTTCTCCCATACATGCTCTCCAATAGCCTCTGTATAGCATGTAGGTTCCACATGCTTCACCATAGATGTCATATATGCATAGTGCATAGCAAAATCTCTATATGTCAGCCTGTCAATGGGATATCTGACTCTCTGGGATCTCCGCAATGCATGCGGGTCACTCTATACACCTGTAACTCTAGCATGTGGTGGCACATATCTATCATGCCTAGCACCAGGTGTGCGTAAAACAGGTATGCCAAGCTCCTCATCCAAACTCTCTGAACTAGATGACTCATAACCTGTAATTCCAATTCCTTCGACCTTCTTCTTTCCTTTGTCCATAGCACTACTCCCAGTGCTCACACTCTCATGCCTCAAACGTCCTGACCATGGATGTACACTGCTACTCTCAGCTTCTGCTCTGCTGGCCCAGACATAGTAGTAGAACTAGAATTTGCTTGTGGCAAGTTCACAGGCACATCAGCTTCAAGTGACTCAATGACTCCCTCATCTTTTGCTTTGTACCAACTAGCAAGCTCATCAAACACCACATCTCGTGAGATGACCACTTGTCAAGTTTGTGGGTTATAACATTTGTATGCCTTTCGATCCTATGCATATCCAACAAATACACATTTCTCTGCCTTAGGGTCCAACTTTCTTCTTCTTTCATCAGGCACATGTACATAAGCTATGCATCCAAAAACTTTGAGGTGTCCAATGTCTGGCTTGTAACCTGTAAGCCGCATCTCTGGCATGCTTCCATGAATGGCTGTTGTAGGTGTTTTGTTCAGTATATACATTGTAGTATATACACTGCAGTAGCGCATGCTTCTGCCCAATAGTAATCTGGCATGCTCTTTTCATTGAGCATCGCCCTAGCCACTTCACATATAACTCTATTCTTTCTCTCAGCCACACCATTCTGCTGAGGTGTATACCTGCAAGTCAATTGTCTTCTTATTCCATGCTTCCTCAAGAAATGCTCAAAAGCTTTTGAGGTGTATTCACCACCTCCATCTGTCCTCAAACATTTAATCCAACAGCCATATTGCTTTTCTGCAAAAGCTTTGAAATCCATGAACTTTTCCAACACTTCACTCTTCTCTCTGAGAAAGTATATCCATGTCATCCTTCTGAAATCATCTATGAATGTCACATAGTATAAACTACGTTTGATAGATGGGTTTTGTGCAGGACCCCATACATCACCATGTACGATCTCAAGTGGCCTGTTACTCATATTTCCTTCTCTAGGAAACCTCAACCTTGCCTGCTTTCCAAACTGACAGGCTTCACAAACATGCATATGTCCATCATATTTGAATCTAGGCAATCCACTGACAATGCCTCTTGTTTGCATGTTCTTTAATCTCTGTATATTGACAAGTCCAATCCTCTTATGCCACATATCAATGTCCTGTACCACATTTTTACTTTTGGAGAACATGGCTGATTTTAGCTCAGGAATTCCAGCATCCAGCTTAAACAATCTGCCTTCTTTCTTTCCTTTAGCAATGACTCTACATCCATGTTTGAAATCTTCAACGAAGCATCCATGCTCGTTGAAACGAACCTGTAATCCCTATTCCACCATTTGACCAACTAAGGCCAAGCTCTTTGTGAGATAGAAGGCACGTATAACACATCTGACATAGACTTTGTTTGACCATTGTGCATGACCAATGGTACACGTCCAACATGTGTAATGACATGCTGGGTATCATCACCTGTTTCCACATAGCCTTTTACTTCCATAGGCTTCATATGCTCAAACCATTCACCATGACATGTCATATGGTTTGATGCTCCTGAGTCCATATACCATGTATCATCATTCTCAGCATTTGTCATCATCGATCCCACAACATGCTTCATGGCAAACAAATGATTTGTAGTGCCATCATTACTGCTTGATGCATAGTTTCCACCATGCTGTGCATAATTTCCACCATAATGACCACCATGTTGTGCTCTACCCCCTCTCAAATCATTCTGTTTGCGGAAACAATCTCTCGCCATATGTCCAAATTTGCCACAATAATGGCATTCCACATCTTGCATAGAATTTTGTTGGCCTTGCCAACGTCCTCTACCACGGGGGTTACCTCTGCCTCTTTGAGGTGCATATCCACGACCACCTCGAGCACCATATGAAGGCTGAAAATTCTGTTGTGGAGGCCTATCCTACCATTCACGACCATTACCACCACGTCCACGTGATGCGAATCTCCCCCTGCCTCTAAAGCCTCTCTGAGAATAGAAAGCCTGATTTCTGCCATCATCATGGCTAGTAGATGCATCCAGAAATGAATCATTGAGTTTGATTTCCTCAACAAGTAAGAGGGAAACCAACTCATCAGAGTTCGGTAAACTTGTACTGCGAACCGAAATGGATGTATCAAAAGATTTGTATTCCTTGCCAAGACCACGCAAGGTAATATCCACCAAATCATCATCAGGCATGGGGGCATTTATTGTGGCCAATGCATTTGCAAACTTCTTGATTTCTTGCACATAATCATGTATGCTCCTTTTATTCCTTTTCACATTATGTATCTGCTGTCGCAACTGAGACTTGCGAGCACTCGTATCTGTATCAAACATCTTGACCAAAGTATCCCATGCATCTTTGGGATTCTCAGCATCCTGTATGTGTATGAGCATAGCATCAGAAATACATATAGACAGATAATGCAGCACTTTGAATGCTCTCTCTGACCATTGCTTATGAGCAATAACCTGCTCTGCTATGTAGGTTGTTGAGGTAGCTCAGGCTCTGGCTCAGCACCTGTAATGAGATTCCAAAATCCTTTTCCTTTTAAGAAAATTTTTATCATGTACTTCCATGCCTGGAAGTTCTTCCTATCCAGCTTTTCACCAACAATCTGTACTGGATTATCCGACATGTTGCTCAATGCAAAACACCTTGCGTACACTTCCAAATCTGTAAATGAGCCTTCCTCAGCTCAAACACACTCCAATGAATGTTCCAGATACTCCAATGTAGCCAACAAACTCCAAATTTGATGTAGAAAATCAACCTATATGCATCCAAGATGAACTGTCTCACGCAGTCCGAGATACCCTGACTTGACACGCCTTCTATGAAAAGATGCAGGGGGGAAGAGAGCTTGAGCTCTTGCAAGCACACACACACACACACTCACAAAACCCTAATAGAGAACACACAAGGTGAGAGGCTGAAAATCTTCTTCTTCTCTACTCAACACTCAACACACCATATACAAGAATAAGAGTACACACAATATGAAAGGTACTCAACCAATACATACACGGGTTCTCTATAGTGTGAACCCGACTAAATGAGCTGGCGCTATAACTATGCCAGTCTCTAGAGTGGCTGTCACAGCCTATCATCCCACTGGCCGCATATCACTCAAGATCTCACCAACCATGCCAGTGGTGTAATGCGGGGCCTATCCCCCAGGCGGGTCATCAGTGTCCACCGCCTCACTAGAGCTCGATATCTCAACACTCCCCCTCGAGCTCAACTCCATCTCATGTACACCAAGCGAAGCCCTGAATCTGCGGAGCTTCTCTTTACCCAATGCTTTGGTGAAGATGTCAGCTACCTGATCCTGTGTGCTGACATAAACAAGGTCAAGGTCTCCTGCCAAGACCTTCTCTCTGACGAAGTGGTAGTGGACCTCTATGTGCTTCGTACGAGCATGAAAGACTGGGTTCCTGGCCAACTGTATACTGCTAATGTTGTCACAGAAAATGACAACTTGTCTATTCACTGATAGACCCAAATCTGCAAGTAGCTTTCTCAACCAAGCTACCTCACATGCTGCCATAGTAGCTCCTCTGTACTCGGCCTCCGTACTTGATAGAGCAACCGTAGGCTGCTTCTTGCTGCTCCAAGTCAGAGCAGCACTCCCCAAAGAAAACATGAATCCACTGGTGAGATACTACCAGCCCAATCAGCATCTGTGTACCCATGTACACATATCTCTGTCCCAGTCTCATAGAATAGTCCACAATGTAAAGTAGACTTCACATACCTCAGTATGCGTCTCACTGCATCGAAATGCGATTTCCGTGGAACCTGCATAAACTGACTCACCAACCCAACAGCATAGCTCAAATCTGGTCTGGTGATTGTCATATAGATCAAACTTCCTACTATGCTCCTGTACATAGTAGGATCCTCCAAGATCTCTCCTGAATCTGCACTCAACTTGCCATTCTGATCCAATGGCACAGAAATAGGCTTACAGCCTATCATACCATACTTGGACAACATGTCCAAGCCATACTGTCTCTGCAGTAATCCAATACCATGTGGTGACCTAATCACCTCAATGCCCAAGAAATATCTGAGCTCCCCCAGATCCTTCATCTCGAACTTCTGTCTAAGCAAGATCTTTACATCAAAGATCTCTGCATCATGGTCCCCCGTAATGATCAAGTCATCTACATAGATGACAACAAGCACAACCCCTCTATCACCATGTCTCACATACAATGAGAAATCTGCATTGGCTACATGAAAGCCAATAGTGACAAGATATTCAGAAATCTTGTCAGACCATGCTCTTGGTGCTTGCTTTAAGCCATACAAGGCTTTCTTCAACATGCAAACATGCTTGGGGTGACCCACATCCTCATAACCAGGTGGCTGCAACATATACACCCCTTCTTGCAAATCCCCATGCAAGAATGCATTCTTTACATCCATCTGATGTAAAGACCATTGCTTTGACGCAGCCACTGCTATCACAACTCTCACTGTTGCCATCTTGGCAACTGGGCTGAAAGTTTTCTCATAATCAATCCCATATGTCTGCGCATATCCTTTGGCTACCAATCTAGCCTTGTACCTGTTTATGCTTCCATCACTGTTATGTTTAACTTTGTACACCCACTTACATCCAATGGCTTTCTTGCCTTCAGGCAATTGCACTAAATCCCAAGTTTCATTTCCATATAGTGCATCCATCTCCTCATCCATAGCTTTCTCCCAACACACATTTCCAACAGCCTCATCAATGCATGTGGGCTCAACAACCTGCACAACCTTTGCCATATATGCATAGTGATGTGCCACATAACCATCATAGGTAAATCTCTGCACAGGATTTCTCACTCTCCCAGATCTTCGCAGCTTCTCATTCATGGCTTCCACAGCCTTCTTTACACCAGGTGTTCTCATAGCTGGGATCCCAAGCTCCTCATCAAGGCTCATATCTGAGCCACTAGACTCTCCATCAACATGAGAATGCCCTGCAAAAATGTCAGGCATACCAAGGGGCTCAACCACTTTCTCTTTTCCTTTACGTGATGTACTAATCACATTTGCAGGGCTGGTATTATGACGCAGCCTGCCACTCCATGGTCTATCAATAGACCCACTAGATGAGGACTCTCCTGGTCCACTCAAAGACTGTGATTGCTGACCTGCATTCTGTGCAACCACACTTCCACTCACATCAGCCCCGACAGCTTCTTTTTCAGCAGCATACCAGCTGCTCATCTCATCAAAGACAACATCCCTGCTTACCCTCAACTCACGTGTAGCAGGGTTATAACACCTGTATCCCTTTTGCTTAAGGGAATATCCAATAAACACACATTTTTCAGCTTTCGGATCCAGCTTAGTTCTCAGCTCATCTGGCACATGCACATATGCAATGCATCCAAAGACTTTCAGATGAGACAAATCTGGTTTTCTGCCAGTAAACCTCTCCTCTGGAGTTACATCATGTATGGCTGCAGTTGGAGTCCTGTTCATGATATATAATGCTGTAGAAACAGCCTCAGCCCAATAGCAATGCGGCATATTCTTCTCTTCCATCAATGCTCGTGCAATCTCAGTAATGTGCCTGTTTTTCTGCTCAGCAACTCCATTTTGCTGCGGAGTGTATCTGCATGTATACTGTCTCCGAATACCATTCTTCTTCAAATATTCAGAGAACTCATTGGAGAAGTACTCTCCCCCTCCATCTGACCTTAGGCACTTTACATATTTCCCTGTTTGCTTTTCAACCAAAACTTTGAAATTCTGAAAGTGAGTGAACACCTCACTCTTCTCCTTCATGAAATATACCCACACTTTCCTTGTGTGGTCATCAATGAAAGTCACATAATACCTGCAGCCTCCCATAGATATGGTCTTCGTAGGACCCCATACATCTGAATGCACAACATCTAGTGCATTTCTGCTCACATATCTGTTACGTGGAAACACATGCTTTGTTTGCTTCCCAAATTGGCATGCTTCACAGATTTTATGCATACCTTCCACTTTAAATTTTGGCAGTCCTGTCATAATTCCTTTTGTTTGCATAGTCTTCAATCTCTGCACATTCACATGTCCAATTCTTTTATGCCATATGTCTGTGTCTGCAACAATTCCTGAACCATTTGCAAACATCGCAGCACTCATCTCAGGCATGTCTACATCCAACGTAAACATTCTGCCCACTCTGTTGCCTTTTGCAACCAACCTGCACTTGTCTTTAAAATCTTCAACATAACATCCATCAGGGTTAAACCGAACCTGCAAACCCTGCTCAATCATCTGGCCAACTGAAACCAGATTCTTTGTTATGTTCGGTACATGAAGTACATCTGCAAGGTACTTCACTTTGCCATCTTGCATAGACAATGGCACATCTCCAATGTGGGCAATTGTGGATGAGCAGTGTCATCCCCTGTTTCCACAAAACCTGGTCTTTCCGGGTTTTTCATCTCCTTGAACCACTCCCCATGACTCGTCATGTGTTCGAAGCGCCTGAATCCACATACCATACATTATCTTTTTGTGCTGCATCAACATTTTCAGACATGGCATTCACAACATGCTGCATAACAAACAACCTTTCATTATCCTCATTATTTCTGCTTGAGGATGCATAGTTGTTTTGCTGCACTTTCCCATTTTGCATGTCAGCCTGCTTCTTATAACATTCTGCCTGCACATGTCCAGTCTTACCACAATAATAGCATTCACGTGCATCATTATATTGCCTTTGCCAATTTCCACGGCCTCTTTGACTCCCCCTGCCTCTGAATTTGCCTCTTCCACCTGCGTGTTGTTGTTATTGTTGTTGACTTTGGGACTGTTGTTGTTGTTGTTGCTGCTGGCCATAATTCTGATTACCTGTTCGGCCACCTCCTTGACCGCGTCCACGGCCTCCTCTACCTCGTCCTCTTCCTGAACTCGTGTAGAAGGCCTGTTGCTCTGAACTGTTTTTACTTTGTGAAGACTGTTGGTCTTCACCCAAGCTCTTCTCTTCGATAATCAGCATAGACACCAAATCTGTAAAGTTGGGAATGTTTTCCCGAGTCTGAATGGACGTCTTGAACGCCTTGTATTGTGGCCCGAGACCACGTAGACAGACTTCCACCTTGTCATCATCATCTACTGAAACACCAATAGATGCAAGGGATTCCACAATACCCTTTATCTTCAGCGCATAGTCATTCACAGACATGCTCTTTTTCTCCACAGTATGAAGTTCATTCTTCAACTGTATCTTACGTGCCTTGGTGTTTGTTTCATAAAGCTTTACCAAGGTGTCCCACGCCTCCTTGGGGGACTTGGCATCCTGAATGTGCCCAATCATGGTGTCCTGTATACTAATGGAAAGACAATACATAACCTTCCTGGCTCCTTGGTTCCAGTCTTTAAACTCTTTCACATCTGCAGCAGCAGCAGTCGGATTTATATCCGGTATCTCCGGTGCCTCTTTATGCTCACCTTCTATGTAGTCCCAATAGCCTTTTCCCATCAGGAAATTAGTCAACCTGAACCTCCTAGCATGGAAGTTATTCTTATCCAGCTTCTCAGTCACAATCTGTGTTATGCCATCATTAGACATCTTGCCAAACACACAATTTTACCAGAAACTGCACTTTGGTTTTTCCTGCACAAATGCTGTATTTTCTGCACAGTGGTACTGCAGTCCACTCAAATGTCACAACCAGTGACCTCAATGTGCATACATACACCCAATGGCAACTGTAGACCTCTTTGTAGCACCCACAGTGTCTGCACAGTCAATCTGTCTTCCTGCAGTTCTTAAAACAGAGTTCTGCAGAGAATCGATGACTTACCCGCAGTGCTCGAAATCGCCTGCTTTCTGAAAAACGGAGGTCCAGACGCGCCCGAAACGCGTTTTCGGCCCGAAAATTACAGTCCAAATGACTATATAGTTGCCCTATAGCTTTACTCCCGCGAAGAAAGCTCCTCAATCAGAGACCGTTTGCCGGTGCCTCTCGTAGAGCTCCCGACAAGGGTGTAGTCACCAACACAATAGGGAAGAGTAGTTGAAGCTCTTACCCTCGTACCGCTTCTTGTGGTTCTCTTGCTTGCAGCTCAGCCCTTAGTACGAACCAGGCTCTGATACCATGAAAAGATGCAGGGGGGAAGAGAGCTTGAGCTCTTGCAAGCACACACACACACACACACACTCACAAAACCCTAATAGAGAACACACAAGGTGAGAGGCTGAAAATCTTCTTCTTCTCTACTCAACACTCAACACACCATATACAAGAATAAGAGTACACACAATATGAAAGGTACTCAACCAATACATACACGGGTTCTCTATAGTGTGAACCCGACTAAATGAGCTGGCGCTAATGCAGAGGATTAAAGAGCTCTCAGAGGAGCTTGAGGTGCAGAAGAATAATCTAGCGGATCGTGTGCGTACAATAAATCAATTTATCGATAATTATGTTCGTCTTCAACACTCCACTCGTAATCTTCGGCGTCGTGTTCACCATTTCACTCACCTTCCCATTGGATATCACGCAAGGCAAAGAAAACGTAAAGCTATTGGGTTACTTTCTAAGATAGCAGGTGCATGCAAGAGGCGTAAACAAACAACCAGGTAAAATTTTTTGTAGGAATTATAGCAACTTTGAGAAGCAATTAATGAATATAGCATCTCTCATGGGTGACTCTTGCGATTGTAGGGCATGTGCAACAGCTATACTAGGATGTAACAACGCTGAGGACAATGTTAATGTCTCCCTTCTTCAGCATGTCCTTCAGGAGAAGGATATCATGGAAATGATAACAGGTTCTGGTAATGATAAACTGCGGGAGACCCTTCGTCAACATTTCTTGAAGAAAATCAAAGAAATTGTCACACCCAAAGTGATGCTTGATATATGTGACTCAGCAGGTATTAGCTAGAAAGGTTACAGAGCAATGTACAGGTCAATCACTTTAGGGTTGCGAGCAAAGGGAGTTACGCAATCCTTGCTTCCAACACTTTATAGCTTACAGATGGCAAAGAAGTGTGCTAATGGTGATATTGCATCCATGTTTAATGGTGGGTACAAGTGGGTTGAGGATATTATGCCAATGCCAACAATCAAACCCTTTGAATACAATGTATATAACAATGTCTACATTGACATGGAAGTGCTACAAAAAGTAATGATTCAGTACTATGGCCTCACACTTGAAGAGACAGGTGGAAATGCTGTGTTTATCTTGAAGCTGGATGAATGTCAAGTGGTTAAAGGTCAAAGTCTGGAGCGTGTTAGTTTAACCTTGAAGAGCCGAGCACTTAGAGGAAAGCCTTTAGAGACCCAAGAGTTGGATGCAACTGAAGACAGCAACAATAGGGGTCAAGGGCATAAGCAAGACTACTATGGCATTCAATCAGAGAAGAACATTTGGTGGCAAGCAGCTTGGGTCCTCCCAAAAGAGAACCATGATACCTTGAGGTGGTATTTTGAACGGTATGGCATTCAACATGTCATCTCTTGTCAGGTCAATGGTCAAAAGCTTGATGTTCCCGGAATAGGCTGCTTTAATATTGAATGGCACTTGGGTGGCGATCTAAAAACCTTAAAGTGTATGTTGGGTTGTAAAACAGGTGCGAATACTATATTCTCATGTGTTTACTGTTGTCATTCCAAGACAGCAGTAGACTCAAGAGTAAAAGGGAAACAACCTAGCAAATGCAAAAGTCAAAAACAGGTGGGTGCAAAAAAAAGCAATCGTTTTTGGTGCTGAACTGAGGAAAGGATCAAAGGTATGGCATAATGGCATATTAAGTTGTGACTAGAGCAAGCCACCTAGTCATGACCAGGAGGACAATGCTTGGAACCCAATCTTGGACATTCCACTATGTCAAGTGCATGTGTGCACATTACATGCAAGACTCAGGATTTTGGATAAGCTATTGATGCTCCACATAAACTATGTCTGGAACATGGAGCCCGAAGATCGACGAGAAGAGTCAATACGTGCACTAGAGGGTGTACTTTCCTCTATGGGATTACATGCTGGAGCAGTGGTCTTGACAAAGGACAGAAAATCAAACCCTACACAAGACAACCCTAATAAAATTTGCATGGGTGGATCAAAGGCAAGACACTTGCTATCAAACCACTTGGGTTCTCATAGCCACACTGACTTTGAAATTTGGAAGAAGATATGTGATGTTACAACATATCGAGGAAATGATGCCATGCTTGGCCTAAAACGTGCACATGTATGGGAGGTGTGTAATAAAATGGTCGATCTTCTAGAGCGACCTCACTTGGATGACCATGGTATTGAGGCACTTAAACAAGCCACTTGTAGATTTACAGAAGAAATGGTCGAGGCATGGGGAGAAACACACATTACTCACTACATGGTAATGTTATATTTCTTGTGTCCTTGTAGTATGTTCTTCATACTGTTTGTTGACTTTTTGTAATTTTCTATGCAGCATATATTGTATGCACATGGGCCATACTTTCTCGATAGATATGGCTCTTTAGCACTTTGGAGCAATCAAGGCATGGAGAAATCACATTACCAAGCAAAGGCCGTGTATTTTAAGGGCACTCGCCATGGTGGTGGTAAAGTCAAGAGTAATGCGCTCCATGAAATGTTCAACTGGTTCTATCGCATTCTGGTTGGCAAAAAAAGGCAGAAAAGTCGCGGTAATTTGTCTCTTAGGCGTCAAATAATGAAAATTGTTAATGCAAGAAGAACTGAAGGATACAACAGATCAAATGCTAGGGAGAGACTACGGCAGTGGGTAGCAAGCAAGCGTCGGTGTGGTTCCTCATGGGCTTAAACTCTCTGATTATAATCTTTTTGTGTTTTTAAATTTTCTAAAAGTTTAAAAAAATTATATTTATAGACATATTTAAGTCATTTTTCATTTATAGCCACCACATTTCAATTTCTTCTTTGTGCTCTACTCTCTCTTGCCATCCCACTATCTCTTGCACTCGTACATACCTAGGCCATGCCAGAAGAACAGGAGCAAGACTTGCGGTTTTTCGATCAACTCGCCCCACTACCTGCTATACAGCAAAAAGGACAAATCTACCTATAGTAACAGAGCAAGAGGCAAAGGAGATGAGAGAAGAAGAGCACAAGAAGGAGGCCGAAGAAGCGCAACGCAGGAAGGAAGCTGAAGAAGCAGAGCCTAGTAGAGAAGCAGAAGAAGAGCAGCGTCGAAAAGAAGCCGAGGAAGGTCAAGGGCAACCACCGGAGATTGTTATTAAGGCCGACACCCTAGAAATGCTAGAGGTTATCTTACAGAACAGGGAGGTCGAGCTCTTGTCCTATGGCATCACAAAAGATACCATTGACAAAGAGTTTGCTCTTGTGAGGACGGCTTGGGAGACAGAAATGCAAAAGAGACAGCAGCCCAAAGAGGACGCAAGGAGGGCAAGCCAAGCACAGCCACAAGCAGCCACAACATCCAGACGTCCAGTCAAGAAGTGTGGCAAAAGAATGGAGGGCAAGTTTCGGGACCAGCAAGAAGAGGAAGAGCGTGCACAAAAGAAAAAGAAGTTCAGGTCTGAACGGCCACCGTGGGAGAATCAAAGACCACCACCGCCTCCACCAGTTACAAAGAAGAAGAGAAAATGGAGGCTAGGGACAGTCGCGCTACGAGAGATTAGGAAATATCAGAAAAGCACAGATCTTCTCATCCCCAAGGCACCTTTCTCTTGACTGGTGAGTGAAACAATGGAAAAATTTACTGATAGGGTTGACCGCATACAGAGCACAGCTCTTGAAGCTCTTCAAGAAGCTGCTGAAGATATTGTAGTTTCTGTTTTTGAAGACTCAGTGCTGGCTATGGTACATGCCAAGAGAGTTACTTTGAAGCCTGTAGATATGTCCCTAGCCCTACGTCTACGTTTAGAGCGTAGCCTTCTACCTCAATAGGCTAACCCACTTTGTAATTCTCCCTACAAAATTTTGTAATGTTCCCAAATTCCTTTGTAGCATTTTCACACATTAATGAAAGCTTTTTGAGTTTTGTTACATTCTTTGTTGAGTCCAATTTTTTTTGTATGCTCAGTGCCAATGAACATTTCATTAAAAAAATATAAAAGCACTATACACACAGGAAAAAACACACACAAACACACACACACACACACACATATATATATACACACACATACATATATACACACATACATATATACACACATATATATATACATATACAAATATATATACATATACACACATATATATATATATATATGTACACACACACACACACATATATATATATATATTTATATATACAAAAAAGGTAGAGCCTATAAAGTCACCTAGAGACCCTTATAGAGGGCCTTATGAGCCTCAAGACCAAAAAATCAAAAAAAAAATCAAAAAAATGCCATGTGCGCTACGGCACGTTAATCGCTAGTTTGACTAGGTCAAAATGTCGATTTTCGCGCCGTAGCGCACATGGTTTTTTTTTTATTTTTATTTTTTTGATATGTTTTGTTTGGTGAGGCTCATAAGGCCCTTTAGGTGCCCTAACAGCCCCAAAATCTTATATATTTATATAAGATATTATATATATTTATATATATCTTATAATAGCTCCAAAATCTTATAATATCTTATGTCTTATATATATATATATCCTATATATCTTATATATATATATATATATATATATATATATATATATAGGTACACACACACACACATATATATATGTATATATATACATATATGTACATATATATACATATATGTGAGTGTGTATACATCTATAAATACAACATTTTTTCGTACCGCTCTAACCCAATCTCGATTACTTTTTTTAATCACAATCACATTTAAAATGAATCCTAAACAATATTTTCTATGAACACATGGACAAAATCTTAAAATTGTGAGGCTTGAAATGGTATATCACAAGTATGCCAGGAAAAATCACAACTTACAATGCACAACAAAAAATTTTTATTAAACTTGGAAGAGAAGTTTTCATTACATCTTTTTAATAAGCTCTTGGAAGAGCCAGGAGAGAGAGTTCTAGAGGCTGGTTTCTGGCCTAAGCTTTGGAATATATCACCTGGCTCATTGATTCCTTGAGCCTGAGAAAGGGCACAATGGCCTAAAACTGAGCCGGGATGCTTGCCCGTAAAGCAATACAAGGCAGCTTCCCTAGCTACCAAAATACATTTATCTATGTTCGAGGCTAAGGGGTTCTCCGACAAGACTGCACTAAGTGCTTTACATTTTAGGAGCTCGGCATAGGCGATCTCTGAATAATCTAAATGAAAAACCCGCACTATGTCGGCTCTGAGGGCAGGTATGTAGTGCCAAAGAGATGCATCTCGACCCTCTGACTTTGGCCGCATTCCTCCTACGCGCATAGCAAACTTGTCCACTTCAAAAGAAGTCTGTCAACATGTCAATATAGAAGTTAGGAAGCGTGAAATGATACAACTAAAAATAATTTGCTTTACAACTAAGAAGTTAGGACATACCTCAGTTGCATCGTCACTTGCAACTAGTTGCTCATTTGTCAAGTTTATGCTTCCTTGGTCTTGAGCATCGCCAGCAACCAAGGGCATGTGTGGTTCAAAGGCAGCTACGCTCTCATAGAATTGCACATCTTGCTTTATTTCAACGAGCGCTTTGGCCACTACATCTTCCAAGGAACTGCTACCAATATCGTATGCAAGCGCTTTTGTGAGGTTGTCATCTTCAAAAGAGATTTTCACTTTCCCTTTGTCTTGACCCCCAGCATTCGCGGCAATAATAGACAGTGCCTCATCCTCGCGAAACCCGAGTGTCTTGGCAATGTCATCCAAAAACAAAAATTCTTTCCCATCAATAATGATTGGATGCAAAGCCATGATAACAAGGTCTGGGACCTCCTCAGGTACTTCATCCCCCTCTAGAACTAGGTTCGGAACCTCCTCGGGGACATTCTCTTGTAGAGCCACCAATGCCATTGAGGCCTCCCATTGTTCTGTAACATTCTCTTCCTCAGCATGGGCCTCTTGGACCTGCTCCATTAGCTTTACTTTGCCCTTTTCTTTTTCCTTGCCACTTTCTTTCGCCACACCCTCTTGTAACAGAAGGACCAAAACCATGTCCCAGCTCAGGAAAGAAGTGCCGATGTTGCCCATTTGTAGATCCAAGAGTAAGTCTTCCTCCTCATTCCTATAGTCCTTTTCTGTGAGGGATTTTAAAAACCTTGTTAGGCGAAATCTAAAATTCTTGTCTTCCCTAAATATGTACTTGATGAGGTCAACTGGAACCCATAGGCCCTCATCACCCTCAAACATGATGGAGTACGTGCTGATGTGTTCATCCATATACTGAATGACATCTGTAAAAGCATCCGCGTGTAGATGCATTGTTGCACGCACATCAATTGCTCCCTCAAACATAGGGACAATCTCATCAACCCTATGAAGTAACTCAAGCTTTCCTAGCTGTGCAATAAGTGCGTCAAGTAGAGGTGCCATGACTATGAGTGATTGCAAGAAATAGAGAGTGTGTGATACAGAAAGGTGTACGAAATTGAGAGCAAGTGTTAGGAGAGAACGCAATTGATGAAAATGAGTAAAGTATCGTTTATAAATAGGCGACCTTGTTATAAAAATTTTAAAAACTTTTAAAATTTTTAAGTACCAAAAATTTTTTAAAAAATGGTATCCGAAAGCAAGAACGTATCCTTCCATCGCAAGGTCATTTCTAATTTACTAGTGGCTCAAGCCACAGATGCTTGTGTGACCAACCTTACACTATCACAAAAAAATAAAACTTGCACAAGACAATTGAAAAACCTTAATAAGACAGTGAGGCAAAAAAATTGAAATTGTATTTACTTCAATTCAAGATTACATATCCAGTGGTTATTTGATAGCAACACAGCCAGGGAAAGTAATTTCTCTATAAAGAAAAGATCGCTCCTGCCTTTTGTGCACTACTCTACCATTGATTATCAAAGCAAAATCACCACTCAGTGAGAATCGAAGAACTAAGTAGTCACGTAAGTTGATTATCAAAGCAAAATCACCACTCAGTGAGAATCGAAGAACTAAGTAGTCACGTAAGTTGGTGGCAAGGGACCAGTCATCATTCACAGCAACATCTTCTACATCCCCACCTTGCATGGATATATGTAGCACACCCTGTTCTGCAGAGGTTGTGTCGGAGTCTAACGCCTCCCATTCTCCATTTGTAAGCTTCCATCGCCTGTAAGGAAATGCAATGGAGAACTGTTGCTTGGCAATATGGTAGCACATCACAACCTTCTCAACTATTACTCCGCATCTGATGGTGTCTCCATTGTGTTGAACAACTTTTTTATCCCATGCAGGTGATAAGAAACAAGTCAGAGCTCTCTCCCCGTTTGCAATCCATAAAGTTGGGGTACGATGTGTGTCACTTGTACGGAACAGGTACACAAAGAGGTGTAGAGGTATGAAGCAGGTTATGGTTGCTTTGTGAGATCCATATGTGCACTTCATAGCATTTTGCACCTTGCTTTCGATCTGCAAACAAGCCATGGCCACTGAAGCATTGTCTGGAATTGGCCATTCAATAGATGTGAGAGTTGGCGTAGGTTTTGGAACTAATTTTCCAGTACCATTTGCTGTCGTGGGAACCACATATGTATCCTCATAGAAGAAGATGTTTCGTGCAAGAAGTTGTGCAGCTGGACACCCTCCAAAGATTAAACTACCAAGCTCCACATGGTATGCTTCAAAGGTTCCTGAAATTGCCTCCATAGGCTCCCACTCACTATAGTTTGAGGGAAAAATATCTACGCAGAGGAACCCAAGAACAATCAAAGCAGTGCTCTCAGTATACCATTATTAGCACACAATTGATTTAAAAATAAGAATATAAAGTGGTGAAATAACTTACAATTTGTAGGAAATCGTTGACGTTGGTCATGGTCTGCTAGTTTCAGCTCTGTTGCCTTGTAAACATGTTGGACCTTGGCTAGCTTTTTTCCATCACGATCTTGTTTGAGCTCCAATATCCGCCCTTTCCAATGGTGACTTTATATATCAACGTATCGCTTTGACACCTTGTGGGTTCCTCTTGTACTAGGCTGCATCGTAATCCAATTCCACTTCTCGTACTGTTTGATGTTTCAGTGTCCATCCTCATCTTGACCACTGCTACAAGAGAGAGATTGAATACTGATCGGAGGCCTTCGAGCTCTAGAAGAAGACATCAGCAGATGTATATATTAGGGAGATTATAAACCTTGATGGCAAAGGAAAATAGAATGGTGAGAAAAAAACTTAGACTAGGGAGATGTACAAAAGAGAAGGAGTTGTAGAGCAAGTTCCAAGGGCTTGGCTGTGCTATTACTGCACTTTGAAAGAGGATATTAGAGGGGGTGAGAGGAGACAATGAGTAAGATTATGAGAGCCAAAGCATTTGCAACTCAAGCTTCCATAGCTTGGCTCCACTGTTACACTCTGTAAAAGGAGGTTGGACAAGGTAGAAGGATGAAGTAAGGAAATGTAAGTGAGGATCAAACTTCCATAGCTTCTGAGAGGAGGTTGCAGATCAAGCTTCCATAGCTAAGCTCTACTGTTACACTCTGTAAAAGGAGGTTGGACAAGGAAGAAGGATGAAGTAAGGAAATGTAAGTGAGGATCAAACTTCCATAGCTTCTGAGAGGAGGTTGCAGATCAAGCTTCCATAGCTAAGCTCTGCTGTTACACTCTGTAAAAGGAGGTTGGACAAGGAAGAAGGATGAAGTAAGGAAATGTAAGTGAGGATCAAACTTCCATAGCTTCTGAGAGGAGGTTGCAGATCAAGCTTCCATAGCTAAGCTCTGCTGTTACACTCTGTAAAAGGAGGTTGGACAAGGAAGAAGGATGAAGTAAGGAAATGTAAGTGAGGATCAAACTTCCATAGCTTCTGAGAGGAGGTTGCAGATCAAGCTTCCATAGCTAAGCTCTGCTGTTACACTCTGTAAAAGGAGGTTGGACAAGGAAGAAGGATGAAGTAAGGAAATGTAAGTGAGGATCAAACTTCCATAGCTTCTGAGAGGAGGTTGCAGATCAAGCTTCCATAGCTAAGCTCTGCTGTTACACTCTGTAAAAGGAGGTTGGACAAGGAAGAAGGATGAAGTAAGGAAATGTAAGTGAGGATCAAACTTCCATAGCTTCTGAGAGGAGGTTGCAGATCAAGCTTCCATAGCTAAGCTCTGCTGTTACACTCTGTAAAAGGAGGTTGGACAAGGAAGAAGGATGAAGTAAGGAAATGTAAGTGAGGATCAAACTTCCATAGCTTCTGAGAGGAGGTTGCAGATCAAGCTTCCATAGCTAAGCTCTGCTGTTACACTCTGTAAAAGGAGGTTGGACAAGGAAGAAGGATCAGGGAAGGAAATGTAAGTAAGGATCAAACTTCCATAGCTTCTGAAAGGAGGTTGTAGATCAAGCTTCCATAGCTATAGATCTAGGTTTCTGAGTGAAGAGAGAGGCAGATCAAGAGGTAGATAGCTAAAAGAAGTAGTCTAGAGAGTGAAAAATGCCCTACTATGAGAAAGGGGGAAGAGAGAGCGTTTTGGAGGGAACGTGGGAGAGAGGGATAGTGGAAAGTGAAGGGGAATGTGCATTGAATGCATGGGAACTCGTTTTTGGGCCTCTATCACTTTAGAGACCTTACTTAATGATGGCTGCAGGCTGCAGCTATCCTTTTCTATAAAAAATAGGAAAAAAATTCATATACGTATAAAATTTTTGAGTTTTAGTTGATTTTAAAAATTAAAAAAGAGCCTATTTAGCCTATTATTCTAAGTTTGACCACTACCTTCTAGGCTCTTACAAACCATTGGTTTCAGTCCACATGTAATCTCCCTATTTGTCTATTTTTTCATCACCTCCATTAGGCAATGGCAAATTAAAGGGCCCAAAAAGACTCCATTGAGTTCCTAATGCACAGAATTCCAAGACTACTTTGCTTGGAAATACACAAATATGCAGGGAGTATCTCCGAAGGTGGTTAAACACACTATACCCACCATTATTAAAGTAGAAAAGCCATCAAGGCACATGGCCTATAGGGATTAAATCCAAAGTACTCTAGAATGGTTAAGGATGAAATTGACAAACTCATCGAAGCTAGACTCATTTATGAGATAGAGCACACGGAATGGATATCCCTAATAGTCATAATGCCTAAGAAAATTGGAAAGATCCAAGTTTGTGTTAACCTCAAATTTTTTTATGTCGCCACGCTGAAGGACCATTACCCATTACCATTGACTAAGCATGTGTTGGAATAAGTAGCAACACAGGCAAGGAGGCCTACAGCTTCCTTGATGGGTTTTTGGGCTATAACCTAGTGGAGATAGACTCGAGTGATCAACATAAAATTGTATTTGCCACCATAGAATGGGGTATTTATGTGTACATAGTTATGCCATTTGGGCTATCTAATGCCCCAAGCACTTTCCAAAGGCATACAAGGAGTACCTTAGAGAGTTCCTTGAGGTTTTCATGGCTAACCTTTGCGCATCAATTTACATCTCTAGTCACATAGTTATAAAACATGATAGGCTGATTCTTAAGCTCCCACCACCCATAAACTTCAAGGGGGGATCAATGATTCATGGGACATGCTAGATATTAAAGAATATTCATAATCCTATACATTGACTAGAAAGAATGAGTGTCAAAAAGCCTATGACACTCTCAAGAAAGCCTTAATAAGTGCCCTAATCCTAAGATCTCCCAACTTGGATATTATCTTCCATGTGAACATGCATGCCTTGGCTTTTGCAATTGGTTATGTATTAGCATAACCAAGAGAGCATAACATGGATTTCTCTGTTAGCTTTGCTAGCCCACCACATTGCTACTGCTAATTGAATGATGCCGAACAAAACTACACCACCATAGAAAGGGAAGGACTCTCAATGGTTTATGCTATAAAGAATTACCACCATTATCTTTTGGCAAACAAATTCATGATTTTCATAGACCATCAAGCACTTCTTTACTTAGTCATCAATAAGCCTTACAATAAGGGAAGAATAAGCCAGTGGCTTTTGATCTTGATAGAGTTTGATTTCATCGTGTGAAAGGACTCACACAGCATGTGCATGCTGACCACTTATTGCACATCTCTATTGGAGAATGGAGAACCACCGGTGAACTACCAGATGTCCCACTATTCAAACTCTACATTGTTCCAAAATGGGGTGAAGAGATCGTCCAATATTTAGCTAACTGTCTTCCCCAAGAGAATAGAGAGACAAAGAACAATGGCTTATTAAAAAGGCAACTCCCTACCATTTGGTTGCATGGCAATTGTACAAGTTAGGTGAGGTGTAAACCGGTAAGACCCTTGCATTCTTCCTCTCTTTTTCTCTATCTTGCAAGGCTCAAGTGTTCTCAAATCAGTGAACAACTACGTAGAGAAGCTAGAAAGCGGCCTCTGGATCTTCATGACCCATTTATCAAAATGGAGGTCACCATTAGGGATACCACAAGAAAAATTGATGGGGTTAAGACTTCTTCATGAGTGAGGATCAACACCTCTTCTTTCTCTTACCAAAACAACTAGGGCATGTGGTTCCAAGACTTCTTCATCAACAAGAAGGATCAACACCTCTTCTTTCTCTTACCAACTAGGGTGTGTGGTTCCAAGACTTTCTTTTGATTACTTTAGGGAAACCTTATTACTATCTTCACCCATGGGTGATTGGAATTTAAGCGGAGTTCTTTGTTGTGTGGAACCCTGAATTCAATGCCCAACATTAAAACATCCTTTTGTCATCCTTTTGGCGTCCTTCAAACTTTGAGCCTTTAGCACTACTTTTGGCACCCATCTTTTCAATCTTTAGCTTTCAAAGACATCTCCTTCATGATGAATGGCGTTGCCAACTTGGATTTCTTCGAGCCCATGCTCAATCATTGAGACTTGCTTCCTCCCAAGGCTCTTGTATTGTGGACTTAATCTCTAGCTTAATTTGTAAGGCAATGGGAACTCTCATATGATTTAATCTAGATTGAAACACAGACACTATGCCTGGATCTGAATGGACCGGATTAGCTCCTTGATCCTATGTGGGACTATGTTATAATGATCCACCAAAATCAAACACAAACCTAGTCCATTTATCATCACCAGAGTCTCTCCTTGAAATGAAATCTATTATACTTTTACTATAGATGCCTAAGGTATCAATCACTACAAGCTCATGCATCCAATTGAAGTACTCATCACTTCTATAGTGCCTAGCATAGCATGAAAGTCTCTAAGTACCATCATCTTTGACAATGCTCTTTCCTAGTCTCGTTCTTACCTCGATCGCTGTCTAAGCCATGGTCTTCCAAATTTGCACCAAAAGATGAATGAATTATTTATTTTGGCAACACTATCAACAACGGCATTGTGTACCTTAAGTGTACAATCTAGATTGAAACATCTCTAACCTTACTTAATCGACCAACTTGATGCAAATTCTAACTTGCAATCATGCAATCTGTCATTTGGCTAATAAGCTCTTTGGCCAAGTGTAAGAAGCCCTAGGCAAAGTCTGGCACTTCCGCATGCAATGAACGGATGCCTCTCACATGGCCGAATGCTTTGCAGATTTGATTGAACATCTCTAAGTGCGGTATGGGGTCTCTAGTTCCATAAAACTTGGTGATCAGCTTAGAGATGTTTGCAGGTTTGTTTCTCTCCTTTATGGGCCCTTGTGCAGGAGGAGCTCGTGATGGGGGTATGATATTAGCAACTACCCCCTCCCTACTTCCATGGCTATCTTTAAGATTTCAGGGGTTACCCTTGCCATGGCTGAAGCGAGTGTTAGTATAATAGGTGGGGGAGCTGGGCCGAGTGGATAATAGACCATTGGGGGTCCTTGTCTTATGGGAGGACCAACTTGTGCTTCATATGGCCCCATCTGTTATCTTGGGTATGCCCCACGAGGCGGGTACTACTGGTACATTGGTGCCCCAGGCTGATATGATGAGGTCGGGTAGGCCTTCTCTCTTTCATAGGATGTCTCGAGCCCCTAGAGAGTTTGTTCTTGAAGGATCCTTGTCCCCTCCACGCAACAAATTCAGGGGTGCTAGCAGCGGAAGTAGCACTTCTTGCGCGAGGCAGGGTCTCTCACTCGGGGCCTTGCCCACGGATATCTGGACAAGAGACTAATCCCTCGGTTCTTCCAAAACCGAACCCAGAAAAACTTCCCTCGCCCGAAAAGCACGGGCAATTCCTCCTGGATACTTTTACTCTAACGTAGTCAAGAGCCTTAACTAACCGAACTGATTTGACCAAACCTGTAAGTATTATAGTCAGATCAAGGAAAAGACTTGCACTTGGATCATAGAGACCAACACTTTTTTCCTCATTGAGAGGCATGGCCGTTGATTCTTTTCCATAGAACAATTTTTATCCAGGATTTACTTCATCTATCATACCATAACAGAATTGAGTCTCATTTTAGGGGTCCATCAGTCTAGCCTAACCCCATCCAGTCCCGTGGGTTAGCCAACCACTGTAGTGATGGGATCCATTTAAGAATTTGGTTAGGTTTTGTCCCGAGTACTAGGGAAAAGAGTTCCCAGGCCCCCTAGTCGGATATTCATGCAAACTTAAAACTAGACACACCACTTACACACCCAATATGAAATTTCCTTTTTCATAGATTCAGTTATCTTTAAAACAATCATTTAATGAAACTATAGTATCACTGATCATAATCCTCCAAAACTAATCTGGTTGAATCCTAATTTCTAATTTTTCCTTCATCAGTGTACTTATGGAATCATTAGCAACCCGAACGCTCACCACCTGTCCACTTAGGGGCCTTTTCAATAGTTCCTATCTCATAGTACCCGACAATATATTCACTTATAAAAATCAAAATGGAATCTCTGTCAAAGATCAGCAAGATCAACCAATAGATCCATATAAAAGAGCCATGGACTCATCCGTTGAGAACCAGCAAGGTCAATCAACCAGATCCATGCCCGAATTCAGAAAACAACTCTTACTCCTTGTTCCCATATCTTCCACGACGTACGTGTGGGTATCTTCGATGACCCAGAGCCCGAGCACCGTATGGTCAGCACCCTCTAGAATCCTTCGCAGGTCACCTAGCGCTTCACTCATAGGCCACTTCCTTGGTCCCTCATCCACCGTACCAAAAGCTCACCATTTAAATTGAACTGAGGCTGGTCAAGACCTCGGCTGACCTTGCTACGTGAGACGTCCTCCATTGAGTCTCTGTGAGCTGTTACAACTTTATCAGATTAGGTCTCCACGACCTCATTCACAAGACGGTCAAAATGCTTCCCCAGCATTCTTGACATAAAACGGTCATTTAAAAACATGTCATAAATACAATTTCTATAACGAACTCTCGTCTTTCCATATTGTTCCACATCAATTCTCATTTATTTCATATGTATTAGAATGGATGTGAATGTATGTGATGAAAATGGATGTGAATGTGTATGTGAAGAATGGATGTGAATGAGTATGTGAAAGAATGGATGTGAATGTGTATGTGAAGAATGGATATGGATGTGTATGTGAAGAATGGATGTGAATGCGTATGTGAAGAATGGATGTGAATGAGTATGTGAAAGAATGGATGTGGATTATGTGAAAGAATCGATATAGATATGTATGTGAAAGAATGTGATGTGATGTAAAGAGATGTGATGTGACATGAATATATGTGGATGTGAAGTGATAGATATGAATGTATGGATAGATCTGAGAAGTCGTACATGTGAACAATTGGATGGATGTGAATGAATGAGATGAGATGTGTATGAATGAGATATGATGTGGATAGAAGTGATGTGATATAATGTGGATAGAATGTATGTGATGGGATGGTTATGAGAATGTATGTAGTGGATATGAATGAATGAATGTGATGGATATGAATGAATGTGATGTGATGTAAATGAAGATAGATGTGATGTGTGATGTGAACGAATATGATGTGATGAGATGTGGATATGGGTAGATGCAATTGGATGAGATTTGATGCAGATAAATGAGAAAAGATGTGATGAGATGGAAAATTATTCACATACTCATTCACATCCATTCTTCACATACACATTCACATACATTCTTTCACATATATCCACTCACATCCCATATCATTCATTTACATCCTGATTCACATGACATCACATCTCATCCATTCATTCACATCTATCTGATTCACATCACATCTCATCCATTCATTCGCATCTATTTGATTCACATCACATCTCATCCATTCATTCACATCTATCTGATTCACATCACATCTCATCACATCTATTCACCTCACATCTCATCACCTCTATTCACATCACATCCATCCATCCATTCATTCACATCCATCTAATTCACATCACATATCATCACATCTATTCACCTCACACCTCTATTCACATCACATCCATCCATCCATTCATTCACATCTGTTTGATTCACATCACATCTCAGCACATCCATTCACCTCACGTCTCATCACATCTATTCACCTCACGTCTTATCACCTCTATTCACATCACATCCATCCATCCATTCATTCACATCTATTTGTTGATTCACATCACATCTCATCACATCGATTCACCTCACGACTCATCACCTCTATTCACATCACATCCATCCATCCATTCATTCACATCTATCTGATTCACATCATATCTCATCACATCTATTCACTGTTGAAAGAACGGTAGAGGGGGAGGAGACACACACACAGGAGCAAACCCTAATGTATATTGCAAACCCTAACCATAGAGGGAAGCCATCTCCTCTCTCATACAAAGCATAATGCACTAATCCATAATCCACACAACACACTATGAGTTGTGTCCACACTCCTCTAACCCTAGCTAATGTCCACACACTATGACCAGCTGGACACACGGTCATTTATGTCTCACACATGTTCCTACTTAATTTGCCAGCACATAGCATAGCTGGCTCATACTGACATCGAGCTTGAATCTCAACAGCCCCTCTCAAGCTCATGATGTACTGCCGATGAAGATGTATCAAGACTCTCAACACTCCCCCTCAAGCTCATCCCATGTACTCCCAGCATAGTACGGAAGTACTCAAACTTTTCCCTGCTAAGTGGCTTTGTGAAGATATCAGCCACCTGCTCATCAATCTTCACATACTAAAGATCAACTGTACCATCCAGCACCTTTTCTCTGACAAAGTGATAATGGACCTCTATGTGTTTGGTCCTCGCATGAAACACTGGATTCTTTGCCAACTGTATACTGCTCATGTTGTCACAATGAATGACAACTTTGCCATCAATAGGCTCACATAAATTTGCCAAGAGACTCTTTAACCATATAGCCTCACAAGTAGCAATGGCTGCACCCCTGTATTCAGCCTTTGTACTGGATAAAGCAACTGTAGGTTGCTTCTTGCTACTCCAACTCACCACGGCACTTCCAAGTGTAAAAGCATAACCACTAGTAGATCTCCTGTCATATGCGCTACCTGCCCAATCAGCATCTGTGTAGCCATGTATGTCCAAGTTTTTACCACTCTCATAAAGTAGACCATAATGTGCAGTGGTCTTCACATATCTCATGATGCATCTCACTGCATCCAAATGTGGTTTTCTGGGGCTCTGCATAAACTGGCTTACTAGCTCCACAGCATAACTCAAATATGGGCGTGTGATATGAGACTACCACAACCATCTTCTTGTACATAGATGGATCATCCAATTCCTCGCCATAATCAGCCCGCAACTTCACATTTTGCTCCAAAGGTGTACTCATAGGCTTACACCCTATCATGCCATATTTTGCCAACATATCCAATGCATATTGGCGCTGTACTAACCAAGTATCTGCATGATCTTTGACCACTTCTATTCCAAGAAAGTATCTCAACTCACCAAGATCTTTCATGTTAAATTTCCCACTCAAAGCTTTCTTGACATGCATCACATCTGCACCATGATCACCTGTGATAATCAAATCATCCACATAGATGACGAGTAAAACAATCCCATGCTCTGTCTTCTTCACATAGAGTGAAGAATCTGCTGTAGAAATCTGAAAACCAAGTGAGATAAGATATCTGCTCATCTCACTCCAAGCACGAGGTGCTTGCTTCAGACCATACAATGCCTTTTTCAATCTGCATACGTGAGTGGGATATCTTGGAGTGTACATACCCTTTTGGCTGTGCCATGTACACTTCCTCTTGTAGATCTCCATTTAGAAATGCATTTTTGACATCCATCTGATGCATTTCCCAGCCATTAGCTACAGCCATAGCAATGACTGCTCTCACTGTGCCCATCTTAGCCACTGGACTAAAGGTTTCATCATAGTCCAAACCTTGGGTCTGTGCATAACCCTTTGCTACCAATCTTGCTTTATGTCTCTCAATAGAACCATCAGATTTGCACTTCACTTTGTAAACCCATTTACATCTAATAACATTTTTGCCCTTTGGTAGTGCAACCAAATCCCATGTGTCATTATGGACCAATGCGTCCATCTCAACATCCATTGCTTTCTCCCATACATGCTCTCCAATAGCCTCTGTATAGCATGTAGGTTCCACATGCTTCACCATAGATGTCATATATGCATAGTGCATAGCAAAATCTCTATATGTCAGCCTGTCAATGGGATATCTGACTCTCTGGGATCTCCGCAATGCATGCGGGTCACTCTATACACCTGTAACTCTAGCATGTGGTGGCACATATCTATCATGCCTAGCACCAGGTGTGCGTAAAACAGGTATGCCAAGCTCCTCATCCAAACTCTCTGAACTAGATGACTCATAACCTGTAATTCCAATTCCTTCGACCTTCTTCTTTCCTTTGTCCATAGCACTACTCCCAGTGCTCACACTCTCATGCCTCAAACGTCCTGACCATGGATGTACACTGCTACTCTCAGCTTCTGCTCTGCTGGCCCAGACATAGTAGTAGAACTAGAATTTGCTTGTGGCAAGTTCACAGGCACATCAGCTTCAAGTGACTCAATGACTCCCTCATCTTTTGCTTTGTACCAACTAGCAAGCTCATCAAACACCACATCTCGTGAGATGACCACTTGTCAAGTTTGTGGGTTATAACATTTGTATGCCTTTCGATCCTATGCATATCCAACAAATACACATTTCTCTGCCTTAGGGTCCAACTTTCTTCTTCTTTCATCAGGCACATGTACATAAGCTATGCATCCAAAAACTTTGAGGTGTCCAATGTCTGGCTTGTAACCTGTAAGCCGCATCTCTGGCATGCTTCCATGAATGGCTGTTGTAGGTGTTTTGTTCAGTATATACATTGTAGTATATACACTGCAGTAGCGCATGCTTCTGCCCAATAGTAATCTGGCATGCTCTTTTCATTGAGCATCGCCCTAGCCACTTCACATATAACTCTATTCTTTCTCTCAGCCACACCATTCTGCTGAGGTGTATACCTGCAAGTCAATTGTCTTCTTATTCCATGCTTCCTCAAGAAATGCTCAAAAGCTTTTGAGGTGTATTCACCACCTCCATCTGTCCTCAAACATTTAATCCAACAGCCATATTGCTTTTCTGCAAAAGCTTTGAAATCCATGAACTTTTCCAACACTTCACTCTTCTCTCTGAGAAAGTATATCCATGTCATCCTTCTGAAATCATCTATGAATGTCACATAGTATAAACTGCGTTTGATAGATGGGTTTTGTGCAGGACCCCATACATCACCATGTACGATCTCAAGTGGCCTGTTACTCATATTTCCTTCTCTAGGAAACCTCAACCTTGCCTGCTTTCCAAACTGACAGGCTTCACAAACATGCATATGTCCATCATATTTGAATCTAGGCAATCCACTGAAAATGCCTCTTGTTTGCATGTTCTTTAATCTCTGTATATTGACAAGTCCAATCCTCTTATGCCACATATCAATGTCCTGTACCACATTTTTACTTTTGGAGAACATGGCTGATTTTAGCTCAGGAATTCCAGCATCCAGCTTAAACAATCTGCCTTCTTTCTTTCCTTTAGCAATGACTCTACATCCATGTTTGAAATCTTCAACGAAGCATCCATGCTCGTTGAAACGAACCTGTAATCCCTATTCCACCATTTGACCAACTAAGGCCAAGCTCTTTGTGAGATAGAAGGCACGTATAACACATCTGACATAGACTTTGTTTGACCATTGTGCATGACCAATGGTACACGTCCAACATGTGTAATGACATGCTGGGTATCATCACCTGTTTCCACATAGCCTTTTACTTCCATAGGCTTCATATGCTCAAACCATTCACCATGACATGTCATATGGTTTGATGCTCCTGAGTCCATATACCATGTATCATCATTCTCAGCATTTGTCATCATCGATCCCACAACATGCTTCATGGCAAACAAATGATTTGTAGTGCCATCATTACTGCTTGATGCATAGTTTCCACCATGCTGTGCATAATTTCCACCATAATGACCACCATGTTGTGCTCTACCCCCTCTCAAATCATTCTGTTTGCGGAAACAATCTCTCGCCATATGTCCAAATTTGCCACAATAATGGCATTCCACATCTTGCATAGAATTTTGTTGGCCTTGCCAACGTCCTCTACCACGGGGGTTACCTCTGCCTCTTTGAGGTGCATATCCACGACCACCTCGAGCACCATATGAAGGCTGAAAATTCTGTTGTGGAGGCCTATCCTACCATTCACGACCATTACCACCACGTCCACGTGATGCGAATCTCCCCCTGCCTCTAAAGCCTCTCTGAGAATAGAAAGCCTGATTTCTGCCATCATCATGGCTAGTAGATGCATCCAGAAATGAATCATTGAGTTTGATTTCCTCAACAAGTAAGAGGGAAACCAACTCATCAGAGTTCGGTAAACTTGTACTGCGAACCGAAATGGATGTATCAAAAGATTTGTATTCCTTGCCAAGACCACGCAAGGTAATATCCACCAAATCATCATCAGGCATGGGGGCATTTATTGTGGCCAATGCATTTGCAAACTTCTTGATTTCTTGCACATAATCATGTATGCTCCTTTTATTCCTTTTCACATTATGTATCTGCTGTCGCAACTGAGACTTGCGAGCACTCGTATCTGTATCAAACATCTTGACCAAAGTATCCCATGCATCTTTGGGATTCTCAGCATCCTGTATGTGTATGAGCATAGCATCAGAAATACATATAGACAGATAATGCAACACTTTGAATGCTCTCTCTGACCATTGCTTATGAGCAATAACCTGCTCTGCTATGTAGGTTGTTGAGGTAGCTCAGGCTCTGGCTCAGCACCTGTAATGAGATTCCAAAATCCTTTTCCTTTTAAGAAAATTTTTATCATGTACTTCCATGCCTGGAAGTTCTTCCTATCCAGCTTTTCACCAACAATCTGTACTGGATTATCCGACATGTTGCTCAATGCAAAACACCTTGCGTACACTTCCAAATCTGTAAATGAGCCTTCCTCAGCTCAAACACACTCCAATGAATGTTCCAGATACTCCAATGTAGCCAACAAACTCCAAATTTGATGTAGAAAATCAACCTATATGCATCCAAGATGAACTGTCTCACGTAGTCCGAGATACCCTGACTTGACACGCCTTCTATGAAAAGATGCAGGGGGGAAGAGAGCTTGAGCTCTTGCAAGCACACACACACACACACTCACAAAACCCTAATAGAGAACACACAAGGTGAGAGGCTGAAAATCTTCTTCTTCTCTACTCAACACTCAACACACCATATACAAGAATAAGAGTACACACAATATGAAAGGTACTCAACCAATACATACACGGGTTCTCTATAGTGTGAACCCGACTAAATGAGCTGGCGCTATAACTATGCCAGTCTCTAGAGTGGCTGTCACAGCCTATCATCCCACTGGCCGCATATCACTCAAGATCTCACCAACCATGCCAGTGGTGTAATGCGGGGCCTATCCCCCAGGCGGGTCATCAGTGTCCACCGCCTCACTAGAGCTCGATATCTCAACACTCCCCCTCGAGCTCAACTCCATCTCATGTACACCAAGCGAAGCCCTGAATCTGCGGAGCTTCTCTTTACCCAATGCTTTGGTGAAGATGTCAGCTACCTGATCCTGTGTGCTGACATAAACAAGGTCAAGGTCTCCTGCCAAGACCTTCTCTCTGACGAAGTGGTAGTGGACCTCTATGTGCTTCGTACGAGCATGAAAGACTGGGTTCCTGGCCAACTGTATACTGCTAATGTTGTCACAGAAAATGACAACTTGTCTATTCACTGATAGACCCAAATCTGCAAGTAGCTTTCTCAACCAAGCTACCTCACATGCTGCCATAGCAGCTCCTCTGTACTCGGCCTCCGTACTCGATAGAGCAACCGTAGGCTGCTTCTTGCTGCTCCAAGTCAGAGCAGCACTCCCCAAAGAAAACATGAATCCACTGGTGAGATACTACCAGCCCAATCAGCATCTGTGTACCCATGTACACATATCTCTGTCCCAGTCTCATAGAATAGTCCACAATGTAAAGTAGACTTCACATACCTCAGTATGCGTCTCACTGCATCGAAATGCGATTTCCGTGGAACCTGCATAAACTGACTCACCAACCCAACAGCATAGCTCAAATCTGGTCTGGTGATTGTCATATAGATCAAACTTCCTACTATGCTCCTGTACATAGTAGGATCCTCCAAGATCTCTCCTGAATCTGCACTCAACTTGCCATTCTGATCCAATGGCACAGAAATAGGCTTACAGCCTATCATACCATACTTGGACAACATGTCCAAGCCATACTGTCTCTGCAGTAATCCAATACCATGTGGTGACCTAATCACCTCAATGCCCAAGAAATATCTGAGCTCCCCCAGATCCTTCATCTCGAACTTCTGTCTAAGCAAGATCTTTACATCAAAGATCTCTGCATCATGGTCCCCCGTAATGATCAAGTCATCTACATAGATGACAACAAGCACAACCCCTCTATCACCATGTCTCACATACAATGAGAAATCTGCATTGGCTACATGAAAGCCAATAGTGACAAGATATTCAGAAATCTTGTCAGACCATGCTCTTGGTGCTTGCTTTAAGCCATACAAGGCTTTCTTCAACATGCAAACATGCTTGGGGTGACCCACATCCTCATAACCAGGTGGCTGCAACATATACACCCCTTCTTGCAAATCCCCATGCAAGAATGCATTCTTTACATCCATCTGATGTAAAGACCATTGCTTTGACGCAGCCACTGCTATCACAACTCTCACTGTTGCCATCTTGGCAACTGGGCTAAAAGTTTTCTCATAATCAATCCCATATGTCTGCGCATATCCTTTGGCTACCAATCTAGCCTTGTACCTGTTTATGCTTCCATCACTGTTATGTTTAACTTTGTACACCCACTTACATCCAATGGCTTTCTTGCCTTCAGGCAATTGCACTAAATCCCAAGTTTCATTTCCATATAGTGCATCCATCTCCTCATCCATAGCTTTCTCCCAACACACATTTCCAACAGCCTCATCAATGCATGTGGGCTCAACAACCTGCACAACCTTTGCCATATATGCATAGTGATGTGCCACATAACCATCATAGGTAAATCTCTGCACAGGATTTCTCACTCTCCCAGATCTTCGCAGCTTCTCATTCATGGCTTCCACAGCCTTCTTTACACCAGGTGTTCTCATAGCTGGGATCCCAAGCTCCTCATCAAGGCTCATATCTGAGCCACTAGACTCTCCATCAACATGAGAATGCCCTGCAAAAATGTCAGGCATACCAAGGGGCTCAACCACTTTCTCTTTTCCTTTACGTGATGTACTAATCACATTTGCAGGGCTGGTATTATGACGCAGCCTGCCACTCCATGGTCTATCAATAGACCCACTAGATGAGGACTCTCCTGGTCCACTCAAAGACTGTGATTGCTGACCTGCATTCTGTGCAACCACACTTCCACTCACATCAGCCCCGACAGCTTCTTTTTCAGCAGCATACCAGCTGCTTATCTCATCAAAGACAACATCCCTGCTTACCCTCAACTCACGTGTAGCAGGGTTATAACACCTGTATCCCTTTTGCTTAAGGGAATATCCAATAAACACACATTTTTCAGCTTTCGGATCCAGCTTAGTTCTCAGCTCATCTGGCACATGCACATATGCAATGCATCCAAAGACTTTCAGATGAGACAAATCTGGTTTTCTGCCAGTAAACCTCTCCTCTGGAGTTACATCATGTATGGCTGCAGTTGGAGTCCTGTTCATGATATATAATGCTGTAGAAACAGCCTCAGCCCAATAGCAATGCGGCATATTCTTCTCTTCCATCAATGCTCGTGCAATCTCAGTAATGTGCCTGTTTTTCTGCTCAGCAACTCCATTTTGCTGCGGAGTGTATCTGCATGTATACTGTCTCCGAATACCATTCTTCTTCAAATATTCAGAGAACTCATTGGAGAAGTACTCTCCCCCTCCATCTGACCTTAGGCACTTTACATATTTCCCTGTTTGCTTTTCAACCAAAACTTTGAAATTCTGAAAGTGAGTGAACACCTCACTCTTCTCCTTCATGAAATATACCCACACTTTCCTTGTGTGGTCATCAATGAAAGTCACATAATACCTGCAGCCTCCCATAGATATGGTCTTCGTAGGACCCCATACATCTGAATGCACAACATCTAGTGCATTTCTGCTCACATATCTGTTACGTGGAAACACATGCTTTGTTTGCTTCCCAAATTGGCATGCTTCACAGATTTTATGCATACCTTCCACTTTAAATTTTGGCAGTCCTGTCATAATTCCTTTTGTTTGCATAGTCTTCAATCTCTGCACATTCACATGTCCAATTCTTTTATGCCATATGTCTGTGTCTGCAACAATTCCTGAACCATTTGCAAACATCGCAGCACTCATCTCAGGCATGTCTACATCCAACGTAAACATTCTGCCCACTCTGTTGCCTTTTGCAACCAACCTGCACTTGTCTTTAAAATCTTCAACATAACATCCATCAGGGTTAAACCGAACCTGCAAACCCTGCTCAATCATCTGGCCAACTGAAACCAGATTCTTTGTTATGTTCGGTACATGAAGTACATCTGCAAGGTACTTCACTTTGCCATCTTGCATAGACAATGGCACATCTCCAATGTGGGCAATTGTGGATGAGCAGTGTCATCCCCTGTTTCCACAAAACCTGGTCTTTCCGGGTTTTTCATCTCCTTGAACCACTCCCCATGACTCGTCATGTGTTCGAAGCGCCTGAATCCACATACCATACATTATCTTTTTGTGCTGCATCAACATTTTCAGACATGGCATTCACAACATGCTGCATAACAAACAACCTTTCATTATCCTCATTATTTCTGCTTGAGGATGCATAGTTGTTTTGCTGCACTTTCCCATTTTGCATGTCAGCCTGCTTCTTATAACATTCTGCCTGCACATGTCCAGTCTTACCACAATAATAGCATTCACGTGCATCATTATATTACCTTTGCCAATTTCCACGGCCTCTTTGACTCCCCCTGCCTCTGAATTTGCCTCTTCCACCTGCGTGTTGTTGTTATTGTTGTTGACTTTGGGACTGTTGTTGTTGTTGTTGCTGCTGGCCATAATTCTGATTACCTGTTCGGCCACCTCCTTGACCGCGTCCACGGCCTCCTCTACCTCGTCCTCTTCCTGAACTCGTGTAGAAGGCCTGTTGCTCTGAACTGTTTTTACTTTGTGAAGACTGTTGGTCTTCACCCAAGCTCTTCTCTTCGATAATCAGCATAGACACCAAATCTGTAAAGTTGGGAATGTTTTCCCGAGTCTGAATGGACGTCTTGAACGCCTTGTATTGTGGCCCGAGACCACGTAGACAGACTTCCACCTTGTCATCATCATCTACTGAAACACCAATAGATGCAAGGGATTCCACAATACCCTTTATCTTCAGCGCATAGTCATTCACAGACATGCTCTTTTTCTCCACAGTATGAAGTTCATTCTTCAACTGTATCTTACGTGCCTTGGTGTTTGTTTCATAAAGCTTTACCAAGGTGTCCCACGCCTCCTTGGGGGACTTGGCATCCTGAATGTGCCCAATCATGGTGTCCTGTATACTAATGGAAAGACAATACATAACCTTCCTGGCTCCTTGGTTCCAGTCTTTAAACTCTTTCACATCTGCAGCAGCAGCAGTCGGATTTATATCCGGTATCTCCGGTGCCTCTTTATGCTCACCTTCTATGTAGTCCCAATAGCCTTTTCCCATCAGGAAATTAGTCAACCTGAACCTCCTAGCATGGAAGTTATTCTTATCCAGCTTCTCAGTCACAATCTGTGTTATGCCATCATTAGACATCTTGCCAAACACACAATTTTACCAGAAACTGCACTTTGGTTTTTCCTGCACAAATGCTGTATTTTCTGCACAGCGGTACTGCAGTCCACTCAAATGTCACAACCAGTGACCTCAATGTGCATACATACACCCAATGGCAACTGTAGACCTCTTTGTAGCACCCACAGTGTCTGCACAGTCAATCTGTCTTCCTGCAGTTCTTAAAACAGAGTTCTGCAGAGAATCGATGACTTACCCGCAGTGCTCGAAATCGCCTGCTTTCTGAAAAACGGAGGTCCAGACGCGCCCGAAACGCGTTTTCGGCCCGAAAATTACAGTCCAAATGACTATATAGTTGCCCTATAGCTTTACTCCCGCGAAGAAAGCTCCTCAATCAGAGACCGTTTGCCGGTGCCTCTCGTAGAGCTCCCGACAAGGGTGTAGTCACCAACACAATAGGGAAGAGTAGTTGAAGCTCTTACCCTCGTACCGCTTCTTGTGGTTCTCTTGCTTGCAGCTCAGCCCTTAGTACGAACCAGGCTCTGATACCATGAAAAGATGCAGGGGGGAAGAGAGCTTGAGCTCTTGCAAGCACACACACACACACACACACTCACAAAACCCTAATAGAGAACACACAAGGTGAGAGGCTGAAAATCTTCTTCTTCTCTACTCAACACTCAACACACCATATACAAGAATAAGAGTACACACAATATGAAAGGTACTCAACCAATACATACACGGGTTCTCTATAGTGTGAACCCAACTAAATGAGCTGGCGCTAATGCAGAGGATTAAAGAGCTCTCAGAGGAGCTTGAGGTGCAGAAGAATAATCTAGCGGATCGTGTGCGTACAATAAATCAATTTACCGATAATTATGTTCGTCTTCAACACTCCACTCGTAATCTTCGGCGTCGTGTTCACCATTTCACTCACCTTCCCATTGGATATCACGCAAGGCAAAGAAAACGTAAAGCTGTTGGGTTACTTTCTAAGATAGCAGGTGCATGCAAGAGGCGTAAACAAACAACCAGGTAAAATTTTTTGTAGGAATTATAGCAACTTTGAGAAGCAATTAATGAATATAGCATCTCTCATGGGTGACTCTTGCGATTGTAGGGCATGTGCAACAGCTATACTAGGATGTAACAACGCTGAGGACAATGTTAATGTCTCCCTTCTTCAGCATGTCCTTCAGGAGAAGGATATCATGGAAATGATAACAGGTTCTGGTAATGATAAACTGCGGGAGACCCTTCGTCAACATTTCTTGAAGAAAATCAAAGAAATTGTCACACCCAAAGTGATGCTTGATATATGTGACTCAGCAGGTATTAGCTAGAAAGGTTACAGAGCAATGTACAGGTCAATCACTTTAGGGTTGCGAGCAAAGGGAGTTACGCAATCCTTGCTTCCAACACTTTATAGCTTACAGATGGCAAAGAAGTGTGCTAATGGTGATATTGCATCCATGTTTAATGGTGGGTACAAGTGGGTTGAGGATATTATGCCAATGCCAACAATCAAACCCTTTGAATACAATGCATATAACAATGTCTACATTGACATGGAAGTGCTACAAAAAGTAATGATTCAGTACTATGGCCTCACACTTGAAGAGACAGGTGGAAATGCCGTGTTTATCTTGAAGCTGGATGAATGTCAAGTGGTTAAAGGTCAAAGTCTGGAGCGTGTTAGTTTAACCTTGAAGAGCCGAGCACTTAGAGGAAAGCCTTTAGAGACCCAAGAGTTGGATGCAACTGAAGACAGCAACAATAGGGGTCAAGGGCATAAGCAAGACTACTATGGCATTCAATCAGAGAAGAACATCTGGTGGCAAGCAGCTTGGGTCCTCCCAAAAGAGAACCATGATACCTTGAGGTGGTATTTTGAACGGTCTGGCATTCAACATGTCATCTCTTGTCAGGTCAATGGTCAAAAGCTTGATGTTCCCGGAATAGGCTGCTTTAATATTGAATGGCACTTGGGTGGCGATCTAAAAACCTTAAAGTGTATGTTGGGTTGTAAAACAGGTGCGAATACTATATTCTCATGTGTTTACTGTTGTCATTCCAAGACAGCAGTAGACTCAAGAGTAAAAGGGAAACAACCTAGCAAATGCAAAAGTCAAAAACAGGTGGGTGCAAAAAAAAGCAATCGTTTTTGGTGCTGAACTGAGGAAAGGATCAAAGGTATGGCATAATGGCATATTAAGTTGTGACTAGAGCAAGCCACCTAGTCATGACCAGGAGGACAATGCTTGGAACCCAATCTTGGACATTCCACTATGTCAAGTGCATGTGTGCACATTACATGCAAGACTCAGGATTTTGGATAAGCTATTGATGCTCCACATAAACTATGTCTGGAACATGGAGCCCGAAGATCGACGAGAAGAGTCAATACGTGCACTAGAGGGTGTACTTTCCTCTATGGGATTACATGCTGGAGCAGTGGTCTTGACAAAGGACAGAAAATCAAACCCTACACAAGACAACCCTAATAAAATTTGCATGGGTGGATCAAAGGCAAGACACTTGCTATCAAACCACTTGGGTTCTCATAGCCACACTGACTTTGAAATTTGGAAGAAGATATGTGATGTTACAACATATCGAGGAAATGATGCCATGCTTGGCCTAAAACGTGCACATGTATGGGAGGTGTGTAATAAAATGGTCGATCTTCTAGAGCGACCTCACTTGGATGACCATGGTATTGAGGCACTTAAACAAGCCACTTGTAGATTTACAGAAGAAATGGTCGAGGCATGGGGAGAAACACACATTACTCACTACATGGTAATGTTATATTTCTTGTGTCCTTGTAGTATGTTCTTCATACTGTTTGTTGACTTTTTGTAATTTTCTATGCAGCATATATTGTATGCACATGGGCCATACTTTCTCGATAGATATGGCTCTTTAGCACTTTGGAGCAATCAAGGCATGGAGAAATCACATTACCAAGCAAAGGCCGTGTATTTTAAGGGCACTCGCCATGGTGGTGGCAAAGTCAAGAGTAATGCGCTCCATGAAATGTTCAACTGGTTCTATCGCATTCTGGTTGGCAAAAAAAGGCAGAAAAGTCGCGGTAATTTGTCTCTTAGGCGTCAAATAATGAAAATTGTTAATGCAAGAAGAACTGAAGGATACAACAGATCAAATGCTAGGGAGAGACTACGGCAGTGGGTAGCAAGCAAGCGTCGGTGTGGTTCCTCATGGGCTTAAACTCTCTGATTATAATCTTTTTGTGTTTTTAAATTTTCTAAAAGTTTAAAAAAATTATATTTATAGACATATTTAAGTCATTTTTCATTTATAGCCACCACATTTCAATTTCTTCTTTGTGCTCTACTCTCTCTTGCCATCCCACTATCTCTTGCACTCGTACATACCTAGGCCATGCCAGAAGAACAGGAGCAAGACTTGCAGTTTTTCGATCAACTCGCCCCACTACCTGCTATACAACAAAAAGGACAAATCTACCTATAGTAACAGAGCAAGAGGCAAAGGAGATGAGAGAAGAAGAGCACAAGAAGGAGGCCGAAGAAGCGCAACGCAGGAAGGAAGCTGAAGAAGCAGAGCCTAGTAAAGAAGCAGAAGAAGAGCAGCGTCGAAAAGAAGCCGAGGAAGGTCAAGGGCAACCACCGGAGATTGTTATTAAGGCCGACACCCTAGAACAACTAGAGGTTATCTTACAGAACAGGGAGGTCGAGCTCTTGTCCTATGGCATCACAAAAGATACCATTGACAAAGAGTTTGCTCTTGTGAGGACGGCTTGGGAGACAGAAATGCAAAAGAGACAGCAGCCCAAAGAGGACGCAAGGAGGGCAAGCCAAGCACAGCCACAAGCAGCCACAACATCCAGACGTCCAGTCAAGAAGTGTGGCAAAAGAATGGAGGGCAAGTTTCGGGACCAGCAAGAAGAGGAAGAGCGTGCACAAAAGAAAAAGAAGTTCAGGTCTGAACGGCCACCGTGGGAGAATCAAAGACCACCACCGCCTCCACCAGTTACAAAGAAGAAGAGAAAATGGAGGCTAGGGACAGTCGCGCTACGAGAGATTAGGAAATATCAGAAAAGCACAGATCTTCTCATCCCCAAGGCACCTTTCTCTTGACTGGTGAGAGAAATAATGGAAAAATTTACTGATAGGGTTGACCGCATACAGAGCACAGCTCTTGAAGCTCTTCAAGAAGCTGCTGAAGATATTGTAGTTTCTGTTTTTGAAGACTCAGTGCTGGCTATGGTACATGCCAAGAGAGTTACTTTGAAGCCTGTAGATATGTCCCTAGCCCTACGTCTATGTTTAGAGCGTAGCCTTCTACCTCAATAGGCTAACCCACTTTGTAATTCTCCCTACAAAATTTTGTAATGTTCCCAAATTCCTTTGTAGCATTTTCACACATTAATGAAAGCTTTTTGAGTTTTGTTACATTCTTTGTTGAGTCCAATTTTTTTTGTATGCTCAGTGCCAATGAACATTTCATTAAAAAAATATAAAAGCACTATACACACAGGAAAAAACACACACAAACACACACACACACACACACACATATATATACACACACATACATATATACACACATACATATATACACACATATATATATACATATACAAATATATATACATATACACACATATATATATATATATATGTACACACACACACACACACACATATATATATATATTTATATATACAAAAAAGGTAGAGCCTATAAAGTCACCTAGAGACCCTTATAGAGGGCCTTATGAGCCTCAAGACCAAAAAATCAAAAAAAAAATCAAAAAAATGCCATGTGCGCTACGGCACGTTAATCGCTAGTTTGACTAGGTCAAAATGTCGATTTTCGCGCCGTAGCGCACATGGTTTTTTTTTTATTTTTATTTTTTTGATATTTTTTGTTTGGTGAGGCTCATAAGGCCCTTTAGGTGCCCTAACAGCCCCAAAATCTTATATATTTATATAAGATATTATATATATTTATATATATCTTATAATAGCTCCAAAATCTTATAATATCTTATGTCTTATATATATATATATCCTATATATCTTATATATATATATATATATATATATATATAGGTACACACACACACACATATATATATGTATATATATACATATATGTACATATATATACATATATGTGAGTGTGTATACATCTATAAATACAACATTTTTTCGTACCGCTCTAACCCAATCTCGATTACTTTTTTTAATCACAATCACATTTAAAATGAATCCTAAACAATATTTTCTATGAACACATGGACAAAATCTTAAAATTGTGAGGCTTGAAATGGTATATCACAAGTATGCCAGGAAAAATCACAACTTACAATGCACAACAAAAAAATTTTATTAAACTTGGAAGAGAAGTTTTCATTACATCTTTTTAATAAGCTCTTGGAAGAGCCAGGAGAGAGAGTTCTAGAGGCTGGTTTCTGGCCTAAGCTTTGGAATATATCACCTGGCTCATTGATTCCTTGAGCCTGAGAAAGGGCACAATGGCCTAAAACTGAGCCGGGATGCTTGCCCGTAAAGCAATACAAGGCAGCTTCCCTAGCTACCAAAATACATTTATCTATGTTCGAGACTAAGGGGTTCTCCGACAAGACTGCACTAAGTGCTTTACATTTTAGGAGCTCGGCATAGGCGATCTCTGAATAATCTAAATGAAAAACCCGCACTATGTCGGCTCTGAGGGCAGGTATGTAGTGCCAAAGAGATGCATCTCGACCCTCTGACTTTGGCCGCATTCCTCCTACGCGCATAGCAAACTTGTCCACTTCAAAAGAAGTCTGTCAACATGTCAATATAGAAGTTAGGAAGCGTGAAATGATACAACTAAAAATAATTTGCTTTACAACTAAGAAGTTAGGACATACCTCAGTTGCATCGTCACTTGCAACTAGTTGCTCATTTGTCAAGTTTATGCTTCCTTGGTCTTGAGCATCGCCAGCAACCAAGGGCATGTGTGGTTCAAAGGCAGCTACGCTCTCATAGAATTGCACATCTTGCTTTATTTCAACGAGCGCTTTGGCCACTACATCTTCCAAGGAACTGCTACCAATATCGTATGCAAGCGCTTTTGTGAGGTTGTCATCTTCAAAAGAGATTTTCACTTTCCCTTTGTCTTGACCCCCAGCATTCGCGGCAATAATAGACAGTGCCTCATCCTCGCGAAACCCGAGTGTCTTGGCAATGTCATCCAAAAACAAAAATTCTTTCCCATCAATAATGATTGGATGCAAAGCCATGATAACAAGGTCTGGGACCTCCTCAGGTACTTCATCCCCCTCTAGAACTAGGTTCGGAACCTCCTCGGGGACATTCTCTTGTAGAGCCACCAATGCCATTGAGGCCTCCCATTGTTCTGTAACATTCTCTTCCTCAGCATGGGCCTCTTGGACCTGCTCCATTAGCTTTACTTTGCCCTTTTCTTTTTCCTTGCCACTTTCTTTCGCCACACCCTCTTGTAACAGAAGGACCAAAACCATGTCCCAGCTCAGGAAAGAAGTGCCGATGTTGCCCATTTGTAGATCCAAGAGTAAGTCTTCCTCCTCATTCCTATAGTCCTTTTCTGTGAGGGATTTTAAAAACCTTGTTAGGCGAAATCTAAAATTCTTGTCTTCCCTAAATATGTACTTGATGAGGTCAACTGGAACCCATAGGCCCTCATCACCCTCAAACATGATGGAGTACGTGCTGATGTGTTCATCCATATACTGAATGACATCTGTAAAAGCATCCGCGTGTAGATGCATTGTTGCACGCACATCAATTGCTCCCTCAAACATAGGGACAATCTCATCAACCCTATGAAGTAACTCAAGCTTTCCTAGCTGTGCAATAAGTGCGTCAAGTAGAGGTGCCATGACTATGAGTGATTGCAAGAAATAGAGAGTGTGTGATACAGAAAGGTGTACGAAATTGAGAGCAAGTGTTAGGAGAGAACGCAATTGATGAAAATGAGTAAAGTATCGTTTATAAATAGGCGACCTTGTTATAAAAATTTTAAAAACTTTTAAAATTTTTAAGTACCAAAATTTTTTTAAAAAATGGTATCCGAAAGCAAGAACGTATCCTTCCATCGCAAGGTCATTTCTAATTTACTAGTGGCTCAAGCCACAGATGCTTGTGTGACCAACCTTACACTATCACAAAAAAATAAAACTTGCACAAGACAATTGAAAAACCTTAATAAGACAGTGAGGCAAAAAAATTGAAATTGTATTTACTTCAATTCAAGATTACATATCCAGTGGTTATTTGATAGCAACACAGCCAGGGAAAGTAATTTCTCTATAAAGAAAAGATCGCTCCTGCCTTTTGTGCACTACTCTACCATTGATTATCAAAGCAAAATCACCACTCAGTGAGAATCGAAGAACTAAGTAGTCACGTAAGTTGATTATCAAAGCAAAATCACCACTCAGTGAGAATCGAAGAACTAAGTAGTCACGTAAGTTGGTGGCAAGGGACCAGTCATCATTCACAGCAACATCTTCTACATCCCCACCTTGCATGGATATATGTAGCACACCCTGTTCTGCAGAGGTTGTGTCGGAGTCTAACGCCTCCCATTCTCCATTTGTAAGCTTCCATCGCCTGTAAGGAAATGCAATGGAGAACTGTTGCTTGGCAATATGGTAGCACATCACAACCTTCTCAACTATTACTCCGCATCTGATGGTGTCTCCATTGTGTTGAACAACTTTTTTATCCCATGCAGGTGATAAGAAACAAGTCAGAGCTCTCTCCCCGTTTGCAATCCATAAAGTTGGGGTACGATGTGTGTCTTTTGTACGGAACAGGTACACAAAGAGGTGTAGAGGTATGAAGCAGGTTATGGTTGCTTTGTGAGATCCATATGTGCACTTCATAGCATTTTGCACCTTGCTTTCGATCTGCAAACAAGCCATGGCCACTGAAGCATTGTCTGGAATTGGCCATTCAATAGATGTGAGAGTTGGCGTAGGTTTTGGAACTAATTTTCCAGTACCATTTGCTGTCGTGGGAACCACATATGTATCCTCATAGAAGAAGATGTTTCGTGCAAGAAGTTGTGCAGCTGGACACCCTCCAAAGATTAAACTACCAAGCTCCACATGGTATGCTTCAAAGGTTCCTGAAATTGCCTCCATAGGCTCCCACTCACTATAGTTTGAGGGAAAAATATCTACGCAGAGGAACCCAAGAACAATCAAAGCAGTGCTCTCAGTATACCATTATTAGCACACAATTGATTTAAAAATAAGAATATAAAGTGGTGAAATAACTTACAATTTGTAGGAAATCGTTGACGTTGGTCATGGTCTGCTAGTTTCAGCTCTGTTGCCTTGTAAACATGTTGGACCTTGGCTAGCTTTTTTCCATCACGATCTTGTTTGAGCTCCAATATCCGCCCTTTCCAATGGTGACTTTATATATCAACGTATCGCTTTGACACCTTGTGGGTTCCTCTTGTACTAGGCTGCATCGTAATCCAATTCCACTTCTCGTACTGTTTGATGTTCCAGTGTCCATCCTCATCTTGACCACTGCTACAAGAGAGAGATTGAATACTGATCGGAGGCCTTCGAGCTCTAGAAGAAGACATCAGCAGATGTATATATTAGGGAGATTATAAACCTTGATGGCAAAGGAAAATAGAATGGTGAGAAAAAAACTTAGACTAGGGAGATGTACAAAAGAGAAGGAGTTGTAGAGCAAGTTCCAAGGGCTTGGCTGTGCTATTACTGCACTTTGAAAGAGGATATTAGAGGGGGTGAGAGGAGACAATGAGTAAGATTATGAGAGCCAAAGCATTTGCAACTCAAGCTTCCATAGCTTGGCTCCACTGTTACACTCTGTAAAAGGAGGTTGGACAAGGTAGAAGGATGAAGTAAGGAAATGTAAGTGAGGATCAAACTTCCATAGCTTCTGAGAGGAGGTTGCAGATCAAGCTTCCATAGCTAAGCTCTGCTGTTACACTCTGTAAAAGGAGGTTGGACAAGGAAGAAGGATGAAGTAAGGAAATGTAAGTGAGGATCAAACTTCCATAGCTTCTGAGAGGAGGTTGCAGATCAAGCTTCCATAGCTAAGCTCTGCTGTTACACTCTGTAAAAGGAGGTTGGACAAGGAAGAAGGATGAAGTAAGGAAATGTAAGTGAGGATCAAACTTCCATAGCTTCTGAGAGGAGGTTGCAGATCAAGCTTCCATAGCTAAGCTCTGCTGTTACACTCTGTAAAAGGAGGTTGGACAAGGAAGAAGGATGAAGTAAGGAAATGTAAGTGAGGATCAAACTTCCATAGCTTCTGAGAGGAGGTTGCAGATCAAGCTTCCATAGCTAAGCTCTGCTGTTACACTCTGTAAAAGGAGGTTGGACAAGGAAGAAGGATGAAGTAAGGAAATGTAAGTGAGGATCAAACTTCCATAGCTTCTGAGAGGAGGTTGCAGATCAAGCTTCCATAGCTAAGCTCTGCTGTTACACTCTGTAAAAGGAGGTTGGACAAGGAAGAAGGATGAAGTAAGGAAATGTAAGTGAGGATCAAACTTCCATAGCTTCTGAGAGGAGGTTGCAGATCAAGCTTCCATAGCTAAGCTCTGCTGTTACACTCTGTAAAAGGAGGTTGGACAAGGAAGAAGGATGAAGTAAGGAAATGTAAGTGAGGATCAAACTTCCATAGCTTCTGAGAGGAGGTTGCAGATCAAGCTTCCATAGCTAAGCTCTGCTGTTACACTCTGTAAAAGGAGGTTGGACAAGGAAGAAGGATGAAGTAAGGAAATGTAAGTGAGGATCAAACTTCCATAGCTTCTGAGAGGAGGTTGCAGATCAAGCTTCCATAGCTAAGCTCTGCTGTTACACTCTGTAAAAGGAGGTTGGACAAGGAAGAAGGATCAGGGAAGGAAATGTAAGTAAGGATCAAACTTCCATAGCTTCTGAAAGGAGGTTGTAGATCAAGCTTCCATAGCTATAGATCTAGGTTTCTGAGTGAAGAGAGAGGCAGATCAAGAGGTAGATAGCTAAAAGAAGTAGTCTAGAGAGTGAAAAATGCCCTACTATGAGAAAGGGGGAAGAGAGAGCGTTTTGGAGGGAACGTGGGAGAGAGGGATAGTGGAAAGTGAAGGGGAATGTGCATTGAATGCATGGGAACTCGTTTTTGGGCCTCTATCACTTTAGAGACCTTACTTAATGATGGCTGCAGGCTGCAGCTATCCTTTTCTATAAAAAATAGGAAAAAAATTCATATACGTATAAAATTTTTGAGTTTTAGTTGATTTTAAAAATTAAAAAAGAGCCTATTTAGCCTATTATTCTAAGTTTGACCACTACCTTCTAGGCTCTTACAAACCATTGGTTTCAGTCCACATGTAATCTCCCTATTTGTCTATTTTTTCATCACCTCCATTAGGCAATGGCAAATTAAAGGGCCCAAAAAGACTCCATTGAGTTCCTAATGCACAGAATTCCAAGACTACTTTGCTTGGAAATACACAAATATGCAGGGAGTATCTCCGAAGGTGGTTAAACACACTATACCCACCATTATTAAAGTAGAAAAGCCATCAAGGCACATGGCCTATAGGGATTAAATCCAAAGTACTCTAGAATGGTTAAGGATGAAATTGACAAACTCATCGAAGCTAGACTCATTTATGAGATAGAGCACACGGAATGGATATCCCTAATAGTCATAATGCCTAAGAAAATTGGAAAGATCCAAGTTTGTGTTAACCTCAAATTTTTTTATGTCGCCACGCTGAAGGACCATTACCCATTACCATTGACTAAGCATGTGTTGGAATAAGTAGCAACACAGGCAAGGAGGCCTACAGCTTCCTTGATGGGTTTTTGGGCTATAACCTAGTGGAGATAGACTCGAGTGATCAACATAAAATTGTATTTGCCACCATAGAATGGGGTATTTATGTGTACATAGTTATGCCATTTGGGCTATCTAATGCCCCAAGCACTTTCCAAAGGCATACAAGGAGTACCTTAGAGAGTTCCTTGAGGTTTTCATGGCTAACCTTTGCGCATCAATTTACATCTCTAGTCACATAGTTATAAAACATGATAGGCTGATTCTTAAGCTCCCACCACCCATAAACTTCAAGGGGGGATCAATGATTCATGGGACATGCTAGATATTAAAGAATATTCATAATCCTATACATTGACTAGAAAGAATGAGTGTCAAAAAGCCTATGACACTCTCAAGAAAGCCTTAATAAGTGCCCTAATCCTAAGATCTCCCAACTTGGATATTATCTTCCATGTGAACATGCATGCCTTGGCTTTTGCAATTGGTTATGTATTAGCATAACCAAGAGAGCATAACATGGATTTCTCTGTTAGCTTTGCTAGCCCACCACATTGCTACTGCTAATTGAATGATGCCGAACAAAACTACACCACCATAGAAAGGGAAGGACTCTCAATGGTTTATGCTATAAAGAATTACCACCATTATCTTTTGGCAAACAAATTCATGATTTTCATAGACCATCAAGCACTTCTTTACTTAGTCATCAATAAGCCTTACAATAAGGGAAGAATAAGCCAGTGGCTTTTGATCTTGATAGAGTTTGATTTCATCGTGTGAAAGGACTCACACAGCATGTGCATGCTGACCACTTATTGCACATCTCTATTGGAGAATGGAGAACCACCGGTGAACTACCAGATGTCCCACTATTCAAACTCTACATTGTTCCAAAATGGGGTGAAGAGATCGTCCAATATTTAGCTAACTGTCTTCCCCAAGAGAATAGAGAGACAAAGAACAATGGCTTATTAAAAAGGCAACTCCCTACCATTTGGTTGCATGGCAATTGTACAAGTTAGGTGAGGTGTAAACCGGTAAGACCCTTGCATTCTTCCTCTCTTTTTCTCTATCTTGCAAGGCTCAAGTGTTCTCAAATCAGTGAACAACTACGTAGAGAAGCTAGAAAGCGGCCTCTGGATCTTCATGACCCATTTATCAAAATGGAGGTCACCATTAGGGATACCACAAGAAAAATTGATGGGGTTAAGACTTCTTCATGAGTGAGGATCAACACCTCTTCTTTCTCTTACCAAAACAACTAGGGCATGTGGTTCCAAGACTTCTTCATCAACAAGAAGGATCAACACCTCTTCTTTCTCTTACCAACTAGGGTGTGTGGTTCCAAGACTTTCTTTTGATTACTTTAGGGAAACCTTATTACTATCTTCACCCATGGGTGATTGGAATTTAAGCGGAGTTCTTTGTTGTGTGGAACCCTGAATTCAATGCCCAACATTAAAACATCCTTTTGTCATCCTTTTGGCGTCCTTCAAACTTTGAGCCTTTAGCACTACTTTTGGCACCCATCTTTTCAATCTTTAGCTTTCAAAGACATCTCCTTCATGATGAATGGCGTTGCCAACTTGGATTTCTTCGAGCCCATGCTCAATCATTGAGACTTGCTTCCTCCCAAGGCTCTTGTATTGTGGACTTAATCTCTAGCTTAATCTGTAAGGCAATGGGAACTCTCATATGATTTAATCTAGATTGAAACACAGACACTATGCCTGGATCTGAATGGACCGGATTAGCTCCTTGATCCTATGTGGGACTATGTTATAATGATCCACCAAAATCAAACACAAACCTAGTCCATTTATCATCACCAGAGTCTCTCCTTGAAATGAAATCTATTATACTTTTACTATAGATGCCTAAGGTATCAATCACTACAAGCTCATGCATCCAATTGAAGTACTCATCACTTCTATAGTGCCTAGCATAGCATGAAAGTCTCTAAGTACCATCATCTTTGACAATGCTCTTTCCTAGTCTCGTTCTTACCTCGATCGCTGTCTAAGCCATGGTCTTCCAAATTTGCACCAAAAGATGAATGAATTATTTATTTTGGCAACACTATCAACAATGGCATTGTGTACCTTAAGTGTACAATCTAGATTGAAACATCTCTAACCTTACTTAATCGACCATCTTGATGCAAATTCTAACTTTTTTGATGGTGGTTAGACCCACATGTGGTATAGATCATTTGTGATAATGTTGAGTCTCAAACCTTCATCCAAGATAATGTTGAGTCCCAAACCTTCATCCAAGATAATTGCAATCCTTAAAAAAATATTGTATTCTACATTCAAGTTTGCATTGGAAGATTCACTCTCCCACACCTTTGATTTGCATTGCATTGGAAGATTAACTCTCCCACACCTTCGCAATACATTCACTTTTAACTCCCCAATGTAAGTCATCACAACAACTTCTTCATCCAATTGGATTTCATCACTTTTCATCCATTGGGACTATTTTTGAGTAATACCCCCAAGGAAATGTTCATTAGCAATCTAATCAAGGATAAGAGAGCCCCACCTTCCCATAGCATGTGGGTTTTTGTAGAAAAACTATCCTATTGCAACATTGGAAACAAAATGCGAGAATAGTGTAAAACCTTGAGAATCTCCTTCCTGGCCTTGAGGTACTTCTTTGTCTTAACGGTGTCCCATTTGACTTCTTTTTGTGAACGTTAGCTTACTTCTTAAGCTATAGTTTCCAATTCCTTTCTGTCACGTCTTTTCTTCCTCTCATGTTACCCTTGCAACTTTTTACCTTTGTCTCATGGTCTAGATTGGTCAAGATCCTTCACTTCCTTGATACTTTATCTCTTCCACTTGTGGTGCTTGTGATCTCATCACCACTAAGCACTACTCCACTTCTTTGTGCTTTGATTCTTCCATCTTGTTTGTAAATTGACTTGTGGTGGTTGTGAAGTAGATGAAGCAGATGCCTAGATGATCTTGATAGATATGGCTCACTCCAAGTTTTGCTCTTATTATCTATATGTGTTAATATGGCTCTTGTTTTTTATATGTGTTAGTATTGCTCTTATTATGTTAGTATTGCTCTTGTTGCACCTTGTTTAGAAATCCAGTTTAAGCATTCCGTTCATTTTCACAGTGCATAGTGTATTACTGCTGCATACAAAAAAATTATCCTCTCGGCTTCCCTGTAGGTATTAGAATGTATAATTGCAAAGCAAATTGCCACTTTCCATATGGAAGAGGCCGCTTGCAGAAATTACAATCCCAAAGAATGTCCTGGAGCAGGGAAAACTGTTTCATATCAAACCTTAAGCTGCACATGAACTTCAGACCAGGTGAAGGAATGGTTTGGACATTTTTTTTTCAAAAAAAATGCTGTCAATAGAGAAGAGTCATTAGACTAGGGAGACTGGTAGGCCATGCTTCAAGTTAGTTTGCAATGAAGGCAGCAGAGGGCTTCCATGCTGAAAGCCCTTCGACTATACGTCCCTTCCACCCCAGGAGCATCCACTTGGAATCGTCATCGACATTGAAGTCTTTATGATAGCAGGCCTTGACAACATCTCGAGCCTTAGAAAGCACAGAAGGGGTGAGAGAAATGGGCTCAAACCCCGCTCTGTGGAAGCGGGCCTGCCATTGCCGGTAAGTCTCGGGCCTCTCAACTCTCTCCGGGCCCTCGCAGGCCACCACATTGAGTATGTCTCGCCCAAAATACTCACTCTCAATCATGAGCCTCTGAGGGTTTTCACTGACTGCAACCGTGGTGTCAATCATGTCAAATTTGCTGGAAAAAAAGTAGAGGGCCTCTTTGAAGCGAGACGCAAAGAAAGGCACATTGAAGCCTGCATTCATAACTGCGATGAGGACCATGTTAGGGTTGAGACTGCGTATCCTGCTCAGCACCTTATGCCGAGGGCTGGGGCTCACAACCATCTCGTCCATGAGATGGCGAAGCCTGTGGATACAGTTCACCACAAGAATCTCGCGCTTCTTCAAGTTCAGGGAAGCAGGCTCTATGTCTTCCCACTTGCTGGCTATGGCATGGTACTTGAAAGGCACATTGTAAGCTCTAGCATACTCTGCCAATCTCCTGCCTGTTTCTTCTATTCTCTCTGCAGGATTAATCCCTGGCTGGGGGAAGTCTATCCCTGTGATGCGAAGAAAGGGAGGCCCCCCTTTGCGCTCTGCAAGCGCGCTAATAAGACAAGGCCATTGTATTCCATACAAGATCCCATAGTCCACAATGTGCACTCGTGAGGCTCCCTCTGTGGCCTTGAGAATGCTTTGGTTTGCAAAGAAATGTGCCAGCTTGGCATAAGGGCATACCTCCACCATTAGACCGAATGCCTTGAGCAGATTGGCTGCTGAGGGCCTGTTATCGGACATCGTTGTATACAGACGTGCTCCGGTGCCAGAGAGGCGAGCTACCAGCCCTTCTGTGAAATAATAGGCGACCCTCTGTGCTGCACTACCATGTTGAGAAGCATGCTGCTGGAGCTCCTGCACGATCTCCTTGGCTTTTCTCAGATTGTTAGACATCATTGCTTGCGCACAATTCACCAACAGAGCCCTCAGATCCACTGGCTCTGGCTTGCTATTCCTCTTTGAATTTACCCCCAGGGCTTGCCTCGTCTTAGCTATGCGATCATCATTTGCAGGAGACCAATCTCCATGGATCTTGGCATGCATTTCTGCATTCAGATCTTCATTCTTCACAAATGAGACCTGCTGCTCATTCATCACATTTGAAGGCAGCTTTCTCTCCTCGATAAACTTATCAGAGACAGCCTTTTTGAAACCATCGTCCTTCTGGAAAGACAGGAGGTTGCTTCTTCCTGTCGTACTGGATGGAAGCTCTTCAGATCGCACCCTCCTGAAATTACCAAATCTACGCTTTAAAGGTGAGGGAGGTTGAGAGGGCCCTTCAAAGAAGAGTCCATTTGCAGACACCAGATCAGCTCGGCATGGCATAACGTCATTGTGTAGGATGGCCTGCATAGCTGTAGAACCAGGGAAGCAAGGCGCGATGGAGATGTGGTTATGGCGTGGCAGCATAGCAGGGGTGCGAAAGTCACCAAAGCTATGCTCAAGAAGGCCATCGGGAAGTACTTGTGAATAAGGACTGCCAGAAGAGGAAGAGTCCAAGGACCATACCTTTAGATCTTGCTCTGAGCTACTGGAGCTGCTAGATTCCAGCGGCCATGGCCATAGCTTGGGATCTTGCTCGAGGCCATTGAAAACGGTGCTTGTCTGGTCCAAGCGCCATGCTTGCGCTCCTGCATCTTCTTCTTCTTGAAAGGAGTTTTCTGCCAGAACCTCGTCGATCCAGCTGTAGTCTTCCGTGCCGGGCTCTTCTTCGATTTCTCTCCGGAAGGGGCCAAGGCCATGGCCTGAACTCTCTTCGGTGCAATAAGAAGACTGAGGAGATGAGTCGTCCCCTAAGACTTGATAGAAGCCATTGACTATGGCTTGGTAGGCCGTGCACTCCTGCCGCATGCACTTGCGATCCTCCATCTGCTCGTCCATAAGCATGTCGCTGATGAAGTCCAGAACAGGGTCCATGAGCACATCGTCCATGGCCGGATAAGCGGTAGCAGCAGCAGGAGGTTCTGAAGCCGCCATGGTCTGAACATCCTGGTTTCCTGGCATCCATGTATCTGACGATGATGAAGAAGACCCTTGGCATGAAAAGCATGCAGCACCCGATGAATCAGAAGAGGAGGAGGAGGAGGAGGAGGAGGAGGAAGGGAGAGATTCAGCTTTACAGGTTTCAGAAAGAGTGGCTAGCTCCAACGGTAGAGACGGCCAAGACATGGAGTCAGGAGAGGGCGAGGTGGAGCAGGCGTCCCCAGGTGCCGGCCAAGGAGGAGGCAATGGCAGTTGGGCTGCAAGAGACGGAGAGGGGGAGCTTTGCGTGTTGGGCTGCGTGATTTGCCATGCCTGCAGCAACAACCGAGAGGTATCCATGGTGGAAGGAAGGGACGGAAGCTAGCTCAGTGCAGGTGGACATCTTTTGGCAGTAAAGACTCATAGCGGCATCTTAGAGTACTATTTTATGGAAGCTTCTGAAAGTTTTAAAAATAAAAATAAAAAATATTTTAAACAACTCTGGTTTTACTTTCCAAAATGTATACTACATTCCGGTCTTTTTTTGGACCAATAGTGAAAATATATATATTACTTCAAAAATCAGTCTTTCTATCCATACCCAGTCAGCTGAAATGGAGTACACCACCACCTAGTCATAAACCTTACTCGTCTACATTCAAAAGTTTACATAGCAAGTTCCATCTCTCTTCCTCCATAACAAAACTACATGGTATCCCAGCTGAATACAGGCTTCACTAGTGCATCCTCTAGGAGTTTGCTTCTCCAACACACCCCCCTTTTTGTACCAGATTTTGACTGTAGGCCTTGTCCCAACAGGGTTCTCTATAAATGCCACAAAACCAGGATGTTCTTCTTCTTTACCCTCTCATCGCCTTCATCTTCACGCAGACGCTTCATCTCTTCCGATTGCTCAAGCTCCCAATCCCCCGAGTCGCTTCCATGTTCCACCACCTCTTGCAGCCAAGGATTTTCCATCCCAAGCATGCATGCATGCATAAGCTCCCCTCGACGTATGGGGGCATGCTCCCTGACGTGTTTGGTGGGAATACTTCTAGAGACCTCCTCCATCTCCGTCTTCTTCCTCCATGCATATATCTATAGGTGAGATAAGATCAAGCCACCAACAAAGTCATATACAAAAACCCAATCCAAAATTCATGTTATTAGTTGCTATTCTTAGCAGTTCAACTAGATAGCCTTAAGAGAATTACATGAACTTTGAAATGTGGTATAATAACAAAGAGTAGTAGGTAGTACCTACTAGGTATGTGGTCAATAATTCCATTGGTGGCTATAACTAAAGGCTTATGTCGCTCTTACGACCGACCATATTCCCTATAATATGGTCCTTTCTATAATTCCTAGTGGTGCACTATGTTTATGTGGGTGACTAAGACACTTAAGACTATGTGTCGACATTAGTGTGTGTCATTGAGCATAAGGTAGAGTGTTCTCAAGATAATCAAAAGATTATTTTCTAAGACACTTGGAGTCTTACACATTAAAATAAAAAAACAATTCAAAAGATTAATTAATTATATTTTAACAACTACTAGGGTTGCATACAAAAAAAAGTCGTTGATTATATGGTTACAACTATTAGGATGGCATACAAAAAAGTTTCTATGATGGCATACAAAAAAGTTGCTATGATGCTACGCCACATTATACAAAGTACTAGCTAGAGCCTATGACATGGAATTTCTCTTTGAATCAAAATTTGGGACCATAATATAATGTATCCTTTTCAAGTAAATTTTTTTTAAAACAAATTTTAATGCTGAAATATTTTTTTCCATGCCTTAACAAGGCCTTAGTTCATAATCATTAAAGTGTATGAATTTAATAATATTGTTTAGAGCATACAACTTTTGAAATGATATTGTTAAAGTGTAGAACAAGTCGGGTATGGCACCTATTATATTTTTAAATATGTATCAAACAAATTTCTCCCTCTCTCCTCTCTCTCTCTCTCTCTCTCTCTCTCTCTCTCTCTCTCTCTCTCCCCATACACACATATATACACACACACACACATGCATACATGCATGCACACACACGCACACATGTTGCACATGAAACATATAAGTTCTTTCTTGTCATTTTAATGAACTTAGAAAATACAACAGTTATAAGAAAATAAGAAAGTTGAAAATGAATAATTCTCACATTCAAATTGTTTCCTTTTACAGTACCATAATTTGTCCAAAAGTGGGATGGTTATAACTTCAATGGTTTTAATTTTTTAAGAATTATCATTTCTAAACATTGACAAATAAATCTGAGAGAGAGAGAGAGAGAGAGAGAGAGAGAGAGAGAGAGAGATTGAGAATTTTTGTAGTCTTTGTGGTGCATATTAAGGGATGTTTAAATATTCTCTCATTTTTAAAAATAGATACACTTTGAAAAGAATGGATATGTAGCCAAGCTCATATGTGAGGTAAGCATCTACTACTCTCCGAAGCTAAGCTCATATGTGAGGTACTACTCTCCAAAGTCAAGGTGATTTAATTTAAAAGAATCATTTGTTATCATTGAATCAACTCATATTCTCAATAAAACTTTGGTGCAAGGATCCTTCAAAAATTTAGGGGCTCTTTATTGGACTCTCTTTCCTTTCTATGATATTGAGTGATATTACATGTGGCATAATCTAAATTCACACGTTTAGAATATGGGATTGTTATACTCTAGATTTCTCATGCATTATAGAATCTTTGAGTCATTTATGTATGTTTGTTTTAATAAAATACAGGGATGAGTGTAGGAAGATGTAACCTCTCCATCTTCATCTTGTGAAAAGGATTCCAAAAAGATAAAATGTAGTGTCACTTAGCACCTTGTCATGCACAACATATGATGGAGAGAGGGGGTGAAAAGATTAAGAGGTGAAAATAAGTATGCTTTTGCTACACATTTATCTATCTTTTGCCTTTGTGACATTTGTGTTTCTTTAGTTTCTTTCAAGATTTCAACATTTTAGGGTTGAGATTAAAATTGTAAAGGGTATATAAATCAAAACACGCTTTGATTTAGCTTATTTTAATATAGAATGGAGACATAAGTTTTATTTGAATCATTTGGAGGTTCTTGGCATGTGTACACGTCACAAAATATACCATCCAAAACATAATTTGATTTAGCTTATTTTAATATAGAATGGTGACATAAGTTTTATTCAAATCATTTGGCGGTGCTTGGCATGTGTACAACTCAGAAAATATGCTTTCCAAAAAAATTTAGTAAGTTAGTTGTACTTAATGAAATGAATGATTGATCAATGTGGTACCTAATCATAAAATCTCAAATATTTTGAAGAAGATATATAAATCATTTGTATAGTTGTTTTTTGACCTTGAACTTCATACCATAGACACAACCAATATTAATCAAGTTTCTTGTTGATAGATATTGATATGAGAAATTTTATAAAGTTGTGAACCCAAGCCTTATACTTGTATTTCAATCTTTCCCATGTTTCGATAAATTTCAAGATGAATGTCACGTTGAATGTTTGCGAATATTGGGCATCTAGTGTTTTTTTGGTAAAAGTGGGTAGTTGCACCATAAAAAAACTTGATAGACAAGGTGTAAAAGTACTACACTAGTAAACAACTTGAAAAGTACCACTATGTTGTGACAAATTTGAATTGATATTTTAAGAAGGAATCAATTTGGATAATTAAGAGATTGTGAAGTGCAAGGTTTTACTATTTTGCAAAGAGAAATAGCTATAGCAATTTTATATAATCACAAAGACTTAAGGCAAAACAATGGGCTTTAGCTAGGAGACAAAGTTGCTTCTACACATTATTTATTATAGTTTCTAATGTACCAAAAAAGTAACCATAAAGAGTCTTTTTTTTGCACATTTTCAGTTGAGCACATTTTGGTGAGTGGTTTATAAAATGGGGAGCACCATATTTTATTCTCTCACTTTCTTTATTGTGTTAAGCCTCTCACACTTATACACACACACACACACGGTCTATTCATACATTATTTGTGCTAATTTATAATTTTCATATATATATATATACATATATATACATATATATATATATATTTCAAATAATATAACAATAATAAAGTTTATTGATAGAGCATTTACTACGTAGAGAAGATTACAAATTGTTTTAAGGTTTCTCTAAATCTTACATATCTTCCACAGCTACGCAATAATAATAGTTTATTGATACTACTTTATTGATACTACGTAGAGAAGATTACTAATTGTTTTATTAAGGTTTCTCTAAATCTCACATATCTTCCATAGTTAAACATTGGCCTAATTCTACTTGATGTGGTTCAATAAATATATGTATACAAACTATGTGTAAGTGAAGCATATACATAACAACCAACATACTTTCAAGAGTTTCTCCTTCCAATAACTATTTCCTTACTTCTTTGTACAATCCCTCTTATAGGTATTCAAAAATAACTATAAATACTTTCTTGCTCAGTAATATTTCAGAGAGAGAAAAATTTTGATGTGTTTTAATCCTTCCAAACAAATCACAAAGTTGAGTTAAGGTATGGCTATGAGGACTAAGGGTTAAAACTTTTAGGCATCCAAATAAAATTAATGTGCAAAGGTATGGTTGTGAGGACTAAGGTAAATTGGGGAGGCTGAGAAAGGTTTGAGGGGGACGTACCAAATAGATTTGTAAGCACATGGGATTTAATGTGATTGTATGAGGGTAGGTGGTTCATGAGCAGTACGTGCAGGAAAGGGTGCAAGGTGGGGAGAGCCGGGACGTGGGAGTAGAGCCAGAGAAGTTGGTTGGGGGGACTGGGACCCGGATGAAGAAATGAAGAGGGCCCGAGAGAAGACAAAGAAGGCAATAGGGAGGCAAAGAAAGATTAGTTTGATTGAGTCTCCTCAAGATTGAATAGTCAAGCTTAGCAAGAAAGGACAACTAGAGGGAAGGTATGTGCAAACATCCCATCCAACCTTTTGAAGAGGTCGGATAAGATTGAATAGTCAAGCTCTGACAACTAGAGGGAAGGTATGTGCAAACATCCCATCCAACCTTGTGAAGAGGTCGGATAAGATTGAATAGTCAAGCTTAGCGAGAAGAAAGGAAAACTAGAGGGAAGGTATGTGCAAACATCTCATCTGACCTTGTGAAGAGGTAAATAGGATTATTCTCTATGTGTAGCACAATACTGATGGGTCCGGGGAGTCCGCCAAGTAAGGTGGAGCTGGGGAGGTAGCTACAAGATCATGTGTTTCATGATGAGAGGGTGGTGTCGCAGGTGTATTACCTGGGTAAATGGTTCTTTAATGTGTTGTTTATGAAAAGGCATGTGATGGTCAATCTGTTTGCCAGAGCTAGGTTGTTTATGGGATAGAAGTTGGTGCATTCAATGCCATTTGATCCTGATTTTGATGTAAATAAGAGCCTTTAAGAGGCATGTCCAGTGTGGATGGAGGTGCAAGGGCTTCCACCCTGGTTGAGGCCAGCAATGGGGGATTTGTCGAAGGCAATCAGGCCGGTTCTATTTGTTCCAAGAGATGAGAATAATGGGAGACACTCGAACACAAGATTTGTATAACATGGAATACTTTGCTCTAGAGATGCCTAAAGTTTTAGAGTTGGACTTGGGGGAGATGGGGAAGATGGAATTGAAGTTGATATTTGGGGCATTTCCTGGGGCTTGTTTTAGATGCGGAGGTTTTGGTCATATCGCTAGAAATTGTGGTATAGCAAAGGATGAGGAAATACGCGGGGAGGAGAGGAAGAAGGATGAATCTATGGGGGGAAATAAAACTAGGAGCTCTAAAAAACTATGAAAAGGACGGAAAAGGAAAGGAAAAGTTGGTAAGTGAGGAGGGGGGATCTAGAAAGAAGGGATGGGCAAAAGTGAGGGATGAAGGAAAAGGGGGTTGTAGCCTTAGACAAATAAAAGGGGAGGCAAGAAAAAATCATAATAATTCTGATGGGAAGGGTTTATTGACTAGTGGCAAATCCAAGGAGGGGTCCGGAGCTTCTCTCTATTCTAATCCTTTTAGTCCTTTAGGTGTAGAGGTAGTGAAACGTCCTCTATGGGCAAATTCAATTGGCAAGTGGAAACTGCTTGGAGAGCTATTCAATTGGAGATTGTGTTACTGGGGGGAGGTCTAACAATGGAGGAAGAGACATAGGTGGATATGGTACCTGCTCTACTGCCCTTGAATGATAGAACCAGTGATGTGAGGGTGTGTACCTGGAATGTGAAAGGACTAAGAGACAGAAGGAAGAATGCAACTTTCTGGGGATTAGTGAAAGGATGGGGGATCTTAGTGATGGTTGTGCAGGAGCATAATCTCTTTGGATTCAAGTGCATAAGAAAGGATAGGTTCAAAGATTGGATAGCTATGTATGGAGGAACATAATCTCTTTTGATTCAAGTGCATAAGAAAGGATAGGTTCAAAGATTGGATAGCTATGTATGGAGGAACTAAATTAGGTTTTAGTGGGGTTATGAGACTATAGTCAAGAAGGAAGTAAAGCCTACTATCATAACAATCGCCTTAATGTAAAAATTCTGGTGGTGGAAATTCAAGTGGAAGGGGAAAGGGTTGGGTAGCCAATGTGTATGGTGCTCATAATCATAAGGTAAGAGGGGAGATATGGGAGTGGATCGCAAAGTTGGATATTCAATGCCCGTGCGTCCTTATGGGAGACTTTAATATGGTAGAGAAATAAGTGGACAGGTGTGGTGGAAGCACTGTTTTGATGGGTCAAGAGAAGAGGAAGTGGGACATGCTTAGAGGTAAGATAGGACTTGTTCATAAAAGCGAGTTGGTGGTTTGGGGTTTTGAACCCGAGCACACTTACTTTAGCCTACATTATTCTGGGTCTTCATCAAGGATTAATAGAGTTTTTATCAGTCAGCAAAAGCCACATGGGTACCTCATACCTTTTACACTAAAGTGGACTCTTGCTCAGCTCTATCTGATCATATGCCCCTGAAATGGGGATGCCATGTGGCTGAATGGGGTGAAGATGTCTAGAGAAAATTTTCTACCAGGAAATTGAGAATGAACAACCTATTATTGAAGGATGAGTTGTTTGTGACCCTTATTGAAGAGGAAATTAGAAGACTGAGAGGTAAGGATGGATCCTAGAGAGGGTTTGCTAATGAAATGCAGGGAAATATCAAGAGATTAGGAAAATTGAGGGCATAAGAGAAGAGACAAGAAAGGAGGGAATTGAGTGAGCTAATGGATTAATTGCAAGGGAAGAGACAGAGGGGAGGTCTATCTGAAGCTGAGGCTAACCAATATGTTTAGTGTCAGGCTCGAGTGAGGAAAGAAGATGACAGGTTGGCCAGGGAAGGGGAAAGGGGGGATAAGTGGAGAGCATTCACTAACAGGAGAAAGCCTACCATGTATTTATTTATATTGGCGAAGGAGAAAGGGGACAAGGAAGTGATAGGGCAGATTAGGGAGGATGAGAGGGATTAAGAGATTAGAGATATTAAATAGATTGCTCAAAAATGGGTTGAGTTTGTAGGTGTGACCTTGAGCCTAAAGGAAGACTCTCAAAGGAAGACTCTCAAAGATGGTATCAGGCACAAAGGGGATTTTGCTTGACATGATCAGTAAGAGGGTGGAGACTGATAGAGATAAGTGGTTGGAGAGAGAGGTGGAGGTGGAAGAATGTTGGATTGCTTTTAGAAATTGGGGAAGGAGAAATCTCGTGGGTGGGATGGTTTGACTGTGGAGTTCTTCATTGATTTTTGGCCATCCCTAAAAGACTTGGTATGGATCACATGTAAGGAGGCAAGGAGGATGGTGGACAAATACCTAAAAGGAAGGGATGGTTTGACTATGGAGTTCTTCATTGCTTTTTGGCCATCCCTAAAAGACCTGGTATGGATCACATGTAAGGAGGCAGGGAGGATGGACAAAGACCTAAAGGAAGGGATTGTGAAATTGATTCCTCAAAAAGCAGCTTGTCATAGGTTTAATCATTGGAGACCTATCACTTTACTCACTGTGGTATATAAGCTCCTGGCCAAGGTCATTGCCCTGAGGATTAGCCCTGTTTTGCAAGAGGTGATCTCTAGGATGCAATATGGGTTTATTAAAGGGAGGTCCATCTATGAGTGACAACATATTTTCTACCTTGATGGGTAAGGAAGTGCTCAAAGAACAAGACATAATTGTGTAATCCTCCAACTGGATCTAGAGAAAGTTATGACAATGTACACTGGTCCTTTGTGGCTAGAACTATGCAGAAGTTGGGATTTGGAAGTAGAATGGCCACAAGCATTTACACTCTTGCTCTGTAGGGGGGTCACTCTAAATTACTATTGAATGAAAGACTAGTGAGGGGGTTTGAGATCAATAGATCTATAAGACAAGGGTGTCCTCTCGCTCCCTTGTTAGTTGCCATTGAATGAAAGACTAGTGAGGGGGTTTGAGATCAATAGATCTATAAGACAAGGGTGTCCTCTCGCTCCCTTGTTAGTTGCCATTGAATGAAAGACTAGTGAGGGGGTTTGAGATCAATAGATCTATAAGACAAGGGTGTCCTCTCGCTCCCTTGTTAGTTGCCATTGAATCACGTCCTTTGATAGTGGCTCTAGAAGATGCATGTGAGAAAGGGTTGATGATGACAGGTTTGAGAAGGAGAAATGAAGAGAAGTTAATTGGTGGTATAGTGTTTTGCAGATGACTCATTACTTTTCTTGAAGGTTGATAATGATGCTGTAAGACATGCTTTGCAGATAGTTGAATTATTTGCTGATGCTTCTGGATCTAGATGCAACATTCATAAATCCATAATTATTAACCTGACTAAAGATGATGATTTTGACATGGAAAGATGGGGGTGTGAGGTGATAAGGAAGGGACATATTGTTAGGCATTTGGGGATTCCTTTTGGAGTTGGGGTGACTAGCAAAGATGTAGCTAATTGGGCAATTAACACGGCTGCCATTGTCAATTCAGTTTTGAATGCATATATCATGTTTCTATGTCCAATGGTTGCCTTCATAAAATGTCACTGGAAGAGGATCGTGGCTCCAATTAGGATGTTTCCATGTCCAGTGGTGGTTGGCTTCATAAAATGTCACTGGAAGAGGATCGTGGCTCCAATTAGGATGTTTATTTGGAGGGATGACATGAAGTATCTAGCCTGGTTAGAGCGGGAGAAAGTTAGCTTGCCTAAAAGCTTGGGAGGACTTGGAATTTTGCACTTGCCCACTCATGCCAAAGCCAGGGTGGCAATCAGCTTACCTAAATGTTTATTATAGGAGGAAATTTGGTCCAAAATGGTAAGAGAGGTGATTGAGGAATCCAATGTGCAATGCAAGGGGATGTGGATTGGATAGGCTCTACTATCTGGGATAGGATGAGCCACTTTCATGCTGATGAGATGATTGCACATACTAGGGTAACCTAACCAATTATTGGAATGACAATTCATTTGTAGAGGTAGTGCAGGTTCTACTATCTGGGATAGGATGAGCCACTTTCATGCTGATGAGATGATTGCACATACTAGGGTAACCTAACCAATTATTGGCATGTGGAAAGGTTATGCAGAGAAAGCTTTAAAGGAAAGCTTGCCAAAGTTTGGACCTAAGACTCAAGGATGGTATCTAAAGGAGAAGAGACCGGTTCATACCTTTATGACGTTGATAGAGAATCCTATTGGTATGAGACACCTGATGTGAAGATTTGGACCAAGAAAGAGTGCATGGAAGAACAGACTCCTAAAGGATGCACTATTGAGTCTCTGCTTGCGGGCTGTCTTAAAACTAGGGTATCACATTTCTTTGGAGAATTCATCTTTTGTTTGGGAGGAGGAGAGGCAGGATGAAATTGGTTACTTAATAGTTAATTGTGATAGGATTTGACTGGCTGCTATAAAAAGTACACAGACACTTATAAATATCATGTATATACTTACACTTACTATTCACAAATAATTAAACATCATTTTATAAATCATGGACTTGTACTCATTACGTTTCTCTCCTTTTTTGACATGTAACCACACACAAAAATTGGAGTTCCATTCTCTCACTTGAGGGGGAGAATCAAGGAAGGATCAAGTTCGAGAAGAAGAACTTCCAAGCAAAGTTAAAGCAAATGTCAAAACGAGTCAGACCCGAATCTAAATAGTCAAGTCAATTCCAATTATCTATGAAGACATCTCAAAGCTCAAGTCTCGACAACCAAAGCACATGTCATTTATGACATCTACTACATCACTTCTCTCATCATTAGATTTATCATTGATGTAAATATATTATAAAATATCACATCCATGATGCACAAAGCGTTTCCTTACTTACACCTTATGCGAACACAAGCATTAAGGGGGATTATTGGAGTTAGTGCTAGACTACTGTATATGTTTTTGCGTAGTTCATAAATATAAATATAATTATGTTTTTGGGAACATAATTATAATTATGTTCCCAAAAAAGGAGTAAGGTAAATTGTTTAATTATTTAAATTGTACATGAAAAGATAATGTGGAAAGTCTAGTTAGCTAAACCATGCATTGCATGGGTGAGAATTGTTCATTAACTTATGGAAAACATTAGTTTAATTAAAGCATGCAAATGACATGCATGTAAGGGGCTAGTTGGAGTAAAAAAATCTATTTAAATGGCCCCTCCCCTTCATTTTACAATATGCCTATTTCTAAGAAGCTTCGAGAGTAATTATGATGCTATTTTTTCCTAGTAAAAATGCCTAATTATAGTACATGCAAAGTACTAGCGCTATTACCATAGCCTTTTGTCCATATCTACATCTTATTCTAGCTAGTCTAGGGTTCTGCAATCTAGGAGAACAACTTGTGGACTTTTTTGGTGATTGGGAGCTTTTCTCATGCTTCTATTCAAGTAGGTGTTGGGTTATTTTATGTATTTTGTCAATTTATAGTACAAAAACCATACTTTTTCTCTAGTTATTTTCAAGTAATTGGGAATTTATGTTTTCTTCTAATTTTTATTCTCTACATAATTACTAGAGAATAGAAAATTACAATTTTCAAGGATGCATATATCTCTTACCCTATACCATGCATATGCATATTTAATTGATTATAAATAAATTAAATCCACCATTTTAGATGATGTTGACCCTCTGGATTATCTTTAGAGATTTAAAAAAAAGGACCTTATCGCTTGTAAATGATTGACCATAGGCTCTGGAATTTAATACATAATTAACCTAAGCTCTAGATTTTTGGTAAATTCTAGGACTAGTATAAGTTGTAGGCTTAGGTTAATTTTTCTAGCTTAGGAAAAGGTTTGAATTCATAGCCTAGGACTTATTTAATTTTTTCGCATATCCTAAGAGTGGCTGAGAATAATTTATACAATTTATCCTAAGGTGCATTATAAATTCAATTGACCCTAGGCATAGTCTTAGTCATAGTCTAACCCATGGTTCAATAAATTAATAATTTATGTAGTTCAGCCTAGTGTGCATTATAAATTAAATTGACCCTAGGCATAGTCTTAGTCGTAGTCTAATCCATGGTTCAATAAATTAATAATGTATGTAGTTAAATTTTAATTAGGCTTATAAGGGATAAAAATTAAAGTTATAGAAATAGAAAGAAAAAGAAATGCATGTGTTTCGATGTGCACGTTGCATACACTTGCTTGGAAAATTTTAGAGAGAGAGAAAATGAGAAAATGCATGTGCATGGAGGTGCACATTTCAATTTAATTTGGGTAAATTAAATTAGGATTTCACATGAGTATAATTAAACAATAAATGTTATGAGAATTACTCTTATGTTATTGGCAATTATATTTCTTATTTTATATCAGGCCGCCCGTGCCAGTGAGTACGTTTGATTGGATATTATGGTTGCTTATTTCTCATGATAGTATTGTGATTGATTGATGTGATCAATTGACTGCTGTTAACTAACATGGATTATGGCTATGAGCATAGGTAGTGAGATGTATGAGAGTACCGATTGAGGTGTCACATGGATGGTGAACTGAGTGGTAGTGTGAAGACGAAGATTATGTGTTATTCATGATATTTTGTATTAGAATTTGTTTGATCATTTGTAGCTTGTCATGTGGCTAGAGTTTATGTGCATATGTGCACAAGTAGTTGTGTATGTATAGGTCCATTTGTCTTTATTATTGGATAAAGGTGTTAAAACCCTAAGATCTCTCTAGATAATTGTTATGCATAAACATGCATAAATCAGGCATAAACTCATCCACCCAACAACCCCCGAACCCAAGGGATGCACACATGAATTATAAATGAAATACATCATACCTCTACCTTGATGTCCATACCATCAAGAGATATAACTCAAATCCAATAGCATGTAGCTATAGTGTGAAATGGTAAGTGAGTAGATATGCTCCTCTACACAAGAGAGCATAACATAGCCTTGGCCTCACAAGCCCAAGCCTCCAAGCCCCCCTTGAGTGTGCCCCATGCCCCTATTATATACGAGGGCCCTCAAGTGACTCTTGACTCTCCATTTCCCATGTGTGACCCTTGGATGCCTGACCCTAACATTAACCCTTAAGGTTAGTCCTAACCCATGCTCCACTAGAGCTTGTTCCCATGCTCCCATTCTCACAAGCCTAATGTGGGTGCGGAAAAACCCGCAAAAATGTATAAAAAATACATTTTTAACCATAAAAATGCTCAAAAAAATTTTAAAAAATTAAGAAAAAATTCCTAAAATTTTTAGAAATTTAGGGAATCCATTCTACCAAAAATATTCACAATAAAATATGTGGTATTTTCGTAAATTTTTTTATTAATGCTTATTTTAAACCACAAAAATAGGAAAAAATAGCATTAAACTCACGAAATTTCCCCGCAATGTCGATTCGTCCATTGAATAGTAGTAACACGCATTCCAATCGCCATATCAACGATCCGCGTGCAAATCATCAACACAAATCAACAAAATAACATTTTTATTAGTAAATATTAAAATTTTCTTTTAAAAAAAGCCAAAAATTACAAAGAAAAATCAATAATAATTAATTAGAGATTGCTCTGATACCACTGTTAAAATCCTAAGATCTCTCTAGATAATTGTTATGTATAAACATGCATAAATCATGCATAAACTCATCCACCCAACCACCCCCGACGAGCCCAAGGGATGCACACATGAATTATAAATGAAATACATCATACCTCTACCTTGATGTCCCATACCATCAAAAGATATACCTCCAATCCAATAGCATGTAGCTATTGTGAAATGGTAAGTGAGTAGATATGATCCTCTACACAAGAGAGCATAACATAGCCTTGGCCTCACAAGCCCAAGCCTCCAAGCCCCCCCTAAGTGTGCCCCATGTCCCTATTATATAGGAGGGCCCTCAAGTGACTCTTGACTCTCCATTTCCCATGTGTGACCCTTGGATGCCTGACCCTAACCTTAACCCTTATTAAGGTTAGTCCAAACCCATGCTCCACTAGAGCTTGTTCCCATGCTCCCATGCTCACAAGCCTAATGTGGGTTAGCCTCCTAGTATATGCACACATAATGTGCATATAACAAAAGGTTGTCATGTATAAACCTTAGAAACTTGGGACAAGTTTATCTATATGTAAAGCAAAAATTGAGAAAGAAACACGCCATTTTCTTCAATAGGATGAAGTATCTTTGTTTACAAGGACTTTAATTTTTAACCCTTGGTTGAGTCTATACCCAAAGGTCTAAGACTTTGGACATTCTTTGACCAAAGGCATATAGATTTGTCTTTTTATTCCTTGGGAATCGGTAGTACCTCTCTCATGGTTGGGTTTTGCAAGCAGACAGACTTTGCAGGATTTTGTATATTTAAGATTTGAGAAATTGACTTAAAGTTTATAATGGTAAAGTTAAAGATTTACCTTGTCCTTGTAAAATCTTAATAAAACCTTTGATTTCATTTTTCTAAAACACGTCTCTTTTTTTGTACTTTGCCAAAGCTCTGATACTACTAAAACATGATCTTTTCTCCAAGTAATTACATGAGCTTGTAATTCAAATAAAAAAGGGTGCATACATTAAATTAACACACCATAACAGAACATAACATAAGAAGAAGAAAATAATCAATAACACAAGACTAATTCTCATAGCAATAAATAAGGATAGTGTACAAAATGAATCATTTTAACCCCTATAAATTATGTGCTAAGTGCACATCTCACACCAGAATGACCTTAGAATTAAATTTATGAATAATATATAGAGTGTTGTAAAAATTATATGAAAATTTTAGAGAAAGGAATAACTAGCACAAGTAGTGTCTCACATTTATGTGCTTGTTGAGATGGTATTTGGAGAGGCCCGAGTGAGGTAGTGTACGCCTTTGTTATTACCTTCCGCTATCAATTATTCTATATGTTAGAGGGTAGGAGTCTCAGAGCATGGTAATTATTTTAGGATTGAGTATCCAGCTGGGTTAGAAAAGAAATTACTAGGTTCTTTGTTTTCTAGATGGCTCAGCTAATCGTTGTTTCCCAGATTACTAGGACGAGGGATTATTGAGGAGCTAGACTTTATCGTCAACTCATTTGAGCACCTTCTCTCATGAGATCCAAAGTTACGATTCACGTTGATATGCCATTGCATAGAGTGATTATTTTCGACTCTAGAAGATAGATGCTTTCTATAGTATTATGGTGAGACATCAAGGTTTTGGGAAAACATTACTCTTACCATGGTGCTTATGTGGCTGGGAGCTATTTGGGAGATAGTGTTATGTACCACACTAACCTCCAACCTTCACCTTCACTGTAGATTGTATATATTGATTGGAGGCTATATACCCCTTGATAGGATTATGATTCCTAGGGAGGATTCTAAGTTTATACACCAAGTCTGAGTAGATGACTAGACTTTTGATTGTAAATAAGACTTGATATATATATATATATATATATATATATATATATATATATATATATAGATAGATAGAGAGAGAGAGAGAGAGAGAGAGAGAGAGAGAGAGAGAGAGAGAGAGAGAGAGAGAGAGAGAGAGAGAATATCTTACATTTACAAAAATGTTTTCTCTCCTTGTTTCTTTTATTTTGATTATTAAATAAAAATGATAATCGCAGAATGATTGAGTATCATGCATTCATCCATGGGAAAGAGGTTGTGAATGTTGCATCCTAGTATATGATAAACGATAAGGAGAGAATGATTGCTTACTACCTTGAATATAAGGAGAGAATGACCGCGTACTACCTCGAATAAGGACTATTATTTTGGCCAATTGTATCATGAAATTTTTATGTGGCCTTAATCCCCAAATAGAAATGCAGAAGACCCAAGTTTGTCATCTCAAACTTATCACGGTTCAGCATATCCATTGTCTACTCGATCATTTCTTCATTATCACTTGTGATGTTTAAGCCATCTACATACAAGACAACCAAAGCAATCTTGCCATGCCTTTTTAGAACATACAAGTTAGCATCAAAATCACTTCTAGTAAATCCAATCTTTTTGGAAAATTGGTATGTCTTGTGATACCATGCCCTTGGGGCCTATTTCAACCTAGACAATGCCTTCTTCAACCTGCAAACTCTGTTTTCTAGCTCGAGCATCCCAAAACCTAGTGGATGAGCTACATATACCTCCTCTTTGATATGTCTATTTAGAAATGCTGATTTGATATCCATGTAAAAAATTGGTCACTGTATATGAGCACCCACCAAGGTAAGTACTACCCTGTGATAGTTGTCATGCAAGCTGTGGGAGCAAAGGTTTGAGCAAAGTTGAAACCCTCCACCTATGAAATTCCATGTGTAACTAACCTAGCTTTATATTTTTCAAGTGAGCCATCAGCCTTATATTTAGCTTTCCAAACCCATTTGGTACCAATTACCTTTCTGTTTGGTGATTGGTCAACTAGCTCCAAGGTGTTGTTCTTTATGATGCTTTCATACTCAGATTACATCACAACTTTCCACTTTGGATGTGCTAAGGATTTGTCCAAGATGGCTGGCTCCGTAATTATTCCCATTATCTTAGCCCATGAAGGCCATGTTCACAATGAGATTAGATGCTCTTCTCTATAGCTATATTCTTCTTTATCTGTGTGGTTCGTCTGTTAAATATTCTGGCATCTCAGGTAATGGGTTACACTTATCAAAGCTATTGTGCCCACTTTGAAAGTGGCTTCCCGTGTGGTGTAATAGAAGGGTGGTGTGGTGTGTGAGAATCTTTGTCCTTTGAAAACTCCTCCTCCTTAAGAGGAAATCTAGCTGGTGGGTTGGGCTCATGGTGGATTATTTATTGAGTTGTGATGATTTAGCAAGATCTTCATATCACAACAAAAGTATATTGGGAGATTCTCATAGCATTTTGGATGACCGAGCGAACATGTGGCAACACCTATGGAGGTGAACGTGAAGCTTTATGCAAAACATTCTTCATATCACAACAAAAGTATATTGGGAGATTCTCATAGCATTTTGGATGACCGAGCGAACATGTGGCAACACCTATGGAGGTGAACGTGAAGCTTTATGCAAAACATTCTTCACCATTACAAGAAGTACAAAAGTTGGTGGGAAGTTATAATTTTTATCACAACAGAAGTATGATTGGGAGATTCTCATAGCATTTGGGATGACCGAGCGAACATGTGGCAACACCTATGGAGGTGAACGTGAAGCTTTATGCAAAACATTCTTCACCATTACAAGAAGTACAAAAGTTGGTGGGAAGTTATAATTTTTATCACTAATACAGGACTTGATATTAGCTTCACAGTTGGTGTTTTGAGCAGGTTTTTTTTACAAGCCATGGGAGACTCATTAGAAGCAGAGGATGCGAGTACTTAGGTACATCATAGGTACTCTTGAGAATACGACATCACTTATAGTGTAGGTGACACTCTTATGGGATCTATTATGATTTAGATTGGGAAAAAGATTATGATTCCATGAAATCACTTTTTGCATATTGTTTTTCTCTTGATTCTAGTGCTTTCTCTTGGACTAGCAATAAGAAGCAGCCTAAAGTGGCACTTTCTTCTACATAAGTTGAGTACAAGGTGGATTGTTGTACTACTTGTGAAGTAGTATGATTGAGGAGGATTTTAGTGGACATGGGAAATTAGATTAGTGGGGCTATAACCTTGTAATGCGATAACCAAAGTTACATAGCTATTGGCAAGAATCCTATGTTTTATGCTCTAACAAAGTACATTGAGATTCGATATCATTATGTGCGATAGCTGATTGAGAATGAGATAGTGGAACTTGAGTATTAATCTAAGGACTGCGAACATCTTCACCAAGGCTCTTGGGAAGGATCGGCTCACTTGGCATCTTCATATATGTTCGGTGGTGGGCAGACATTGAGAGGGGTGTTAGTATACATTTAATTCCTACCTCTCAGTATGTATCACACATCTATGTTTGATACACATTTGTAGAGGTCCCCATTATGAGGAGAAGCCATTGGTGCACGTGTCTTTGGTGGGAACCTCTTCTTAGATACCGATGGGGTCGTTAATGTGACCATTGATGGTTAGGAGATGGTCAAGGGTTCAAGCGTTAGTTAGGGCCTAGGATGGAGCCCAAGGGGTCCCAGGGGGGCTGGCAAGGGTTTGGGGGCAGGAGCCCCCGGCCCAATGACGATATAGATTCATTATTAGAGGTTAGTGGTGGCCACATTTTGAGGGTGGTGTGATCATGTCTATACTGCGTAACTTTTTACATATTGCATATGTGCCTACGACACCACCTGTAGCACTATAGACATAGTTATCACAAGCTAAGGCATCCAATGCTTTTGAGTATCCACACCCTCTACACTTAGCACATCCTCCATCCAGAGTCTATCTAGATTGCCATCTAAGTTCTACTTGAGAGTGCATAGGTGGACACAACACCACCACATTTTGTACCTATCCCAGAATTTTAAATTTTCTCCATTCGATTTCATTACCTGAAATGGCCCCCTTTTATATGAGGAGTTACACCCTTGGGCTTGTACATTAATATTCCACTTTGTTTTTCTATCTATCTTTATGATGTGCTATGTTTTTACAGGTTATTTCGGTATGCTGATGTAGGCTATCTTTCCCTCGAGCAGGACCTGACCTTTGAGCCTTTCGCAAAGACCATGCTTGTTAAGCCTCTGAGCTATGCTTGTTGAGTCTCTGAGCCTTTTGAGCCTCTCAGCCATGTTTAGTGGCCTTTTGAGCCTCTCAGCCATGTTTAGTGGCCTTTGAGTTTGAAGAAGGGAGGACCATGTCTTGTGTCTTTGCTTATGTTGGTATATAGGACTATTGAAGGTAATGCATGTAACTCCACCACTCCAAAGGGGGGTTTGTTAGATATTTCAAAGTTAGTTTAGAGTCTAGTCAAGTGTCCCTAGTGGTGTGAATACACTCTTATTTAGGGTCAAAAGATAAGGCCTTGGTGCTTATAAAAACATTGTACATGGTGGAAGTACTATCATAATTCATTCATCATTATGTTGTACAATCTTGCTCTCTCACACTTGAGCTCTACTGATTCTCTCTCTCTCTCTCTCTCTCTCTCTCTCTCTCTCTCTCTCTCTCTCTCTTCTCCATCTCTCTACCTGTCTCACTGAAGCACCACATGTAAGTACAATAAGATAATGATTAGAAGAGCTAAGAAGACGATTAGAAGAGCTAAGAGCTAAGAGTATTAAAGCAAGACAAGGTTAAAAAGATATTAGAAGAGCTAAAATGATTAGAAGAGATTATGAGGAGTAAGATAAAGTTAATGTTGAGAGCTTAGGGGAATAAAGAGAGCTTATCCCCAAAAGTTTACTCAAATGAGCTTAGAATTGTGCACCAATATATTGTAAGGATAGAAGATCCTAGATTACTTTTTTAAAATATTTATTGTTTGTATAAAAATATATTCTTTTATCTGTATACATATTTTTAAAAATTAATAAGTAATATAAAAATAATAATTCTCATATAGTTTTAATTATCTAATATGTTTATATATTTATAAAGTTTTAATATATTTTTATTAATTAAAATTTTTTGAAGATGGCTTAAAATATATTAAAACTTATAAATATAATAATTATTTTAATAACTAATCTATATTTTATTTTTATATAATAATAATTTTATATATAATCTTATTTTTAATATATATTTAATTATTAATAGATATTTTTTCTTATTTTAAATATGAATATTATAGCTAATTTTATTTAAAGTTGATTGGATAAATATTTTATTTTAAAAATATTTTTTATATTAAATACTCATATATTAAATTATAGATTAATTAACATTAGTTTGGTGGTAGATTAATTAACACTAGTTTGGTAGTAGGATAGAAAAGTGTCTGTGGACATATTTATGTCTTGTTTACTGACCAACTTTATGGAATTATTTAGAACACATGGATAGTGAAAATTCAAGGTTTCCTTTTTTCATATCATCTAGTACATAATGAAGGAAAATTGGGATTTTCTGGGATCACATTGGTTACCTCTAGGCTTTTCAATTTCATCAAAATTCATAGGCCAAATTACAGTCGTATTGTAGAGGTGTTTGGATTATATTTGGATCAAATAATTAGCCAATTTCTCATTGCTTTCCAAAGTTTTTGGATATGCCTTGGTCTAATATAATCCATCTTAGGCTCAAAAATCAATTAGAACTCCAAAATTTAAGTCTTAATGACAATTCTAAGGTATTTAGCTGTCTTAAAAAAATTTAACTTTGAGGATTTTAATAGCTAATCAAAGAATTATAGACTAAGACCAAATCTTACACACATGTTCTATATAATAATATGCTTTGCTAGTGCCAATCACATATACACCTATCCTTTTAGGAACCTTGTTAGGTACTTTATTTTAGATGAAAGTTTACAAATTTGAACCATATTTATTACTATAGAATAAGAGACTACTTTACGCATTTTTAAACATCTCGCAAGGCTTTAAGTGGAATATCTAGTCATTTTATATAATAATAAACACTATTTTTATAAGTTTCTCACTAGATGATCCAAATAAAAAGCAAGGGTTCATACACACTGTGTTGTTATCAATGTAGTTTTGAAAGTTGAGACCATCACTTTGCCTTCTAACTAAATTATTATTTTTAGATATGTATTCTTGACCGATTACTTTAGTGGAGATATTGATTTATTAGTATAACTAAACTAACTCAACAACAAAAGAGATTTTAAGAAGTAAATTTACTTGAATTAATTATTAATGTAATAATTTTTTTATCATGAAAAATCTCTCTCATCTCTTAAATACTATGTAAAGGTTAGGAGAAATTTAAAATAAGTCAAGATCATTTTTTTCTCCCATGTAGGAACCTACTTTGTAAATTCGTAACCTGTTTGGATTATATTGCTGGATATACCTCTACTTATGGTCTCCCAAAATCTCAACAGATGTCTGTGAGTTAGATCTTGTGGGCACGATCTCGAGGGCAGAGATGGCAATGAGCACATTAAGCATTGCGAGCATCATAGAGCTATCTATTTCCATTCCTAGTGATGACCATAGTGATGCATCCCATGATCTTGATGGGCCTTTGACTAGTCACTCATGATCATTCGGCTAGTCATGCATCCCTGGTTATACATGGGGATGACACTTCACATGTTGATGAGAACATCATAGACCATGAGAAGCATAGACCTGAGGTTCTAGTATTAGATGTGTTGGGCTACTTCTCTAGAGTTGTCACATGTGGAGAGATTTGAGATACGACCACTACTCCTAGTTTTCATAGCATTCCTGGCAGCATTCGTGTGGATCGAGTTGTTGTGATTGAGCAGTCAGGGATAGTGCATGAGAGTAGTGATGAGTTCATGGAGGTGAGACATCGTAGGAGTATGCATATTGATCGTATTTTTAGCATATCATATGACATTGATCTCGAGAGCTTTACATTTGATCTAGGTATTTTCTTAGATCCAGTGTTATTGGAGATTGATTTATCATAGGATTTAGGTCATATAGGGACACGATTGATGGAGTTTTTCTATACCTTTGAGGGTGACCTTAGTGGCCTTAGAGATTCCATTGATAGTAAGTCGGTTGATACCACTTATCTCTCTTGTGTAGACACTTTGTCAGTGCTTAGTGATGGTGATCTTGAGGATGGGTTTACGAGTTTTCCTTTTGACCCTGGAGCTACTATCTCTTTGGAGTCGAGCTTTCCTTTTGATCCTTACTTCGGCTTCAGAGTTGACTTAGGAGCTACTACCATTTCATCTTCAATGGTGCGGGATGTATACCATACATATCCCTTTGATCCTGGAGAATACTCGACCAACTTCATTATCAAAAGTGGTTCTTTATCCTCTCCATTTGAACCAAATTATCATGGGACCATTGCCTTGTATTTTGCATGCCTCGGATTTCCTTTCGATCCAGGCGATTGCATAGATAGCTTCATCATCGACGAGAGCCCTTTATCATTTCCATTTGACCATGGGGGTTATATGATTCATATATGGGTCTTCCGATACATCGACATTCAGTCTCATGGATGTGGCTTTTATAGCCACTTGTATATGTATTTTCTTTGGGCATGACCACCCTTCGAGGACGAAGTCATTGTAGGAGGGGATGGTTTGTAATGAAGTAGATTTGGTTTCACATGCACATGGGGAATGGGGCCTAGGCACTTGGGCTTAGGGACATTTACATGTGTACTTTTGGGGAGCCTTGGGCTATATTAGGCATACGGCTCATTGACATTGTACCTTTTTTATCAGATTCACTTTATACTATGTCTTCTTGGTGCTCGTGTGCCAAGCTTTCATGGCCTTCTTAGCTATTGCCCTAGGATGGTGACCCACACCCATGTTATCACTCCATGCTTTAAGTGGCCAACCCTAGTCTCTTGCAATGCTGAGGTAAGGTTGAGTACATTCGAGTGCCGATTTTCTATAGGTCACCCAACACTCTGGATTGATATGAGTGATATAGTATTGTAGCTTAGCTACTTTCTTTCCATTCTCCCATGTGGCTTTTAATGCATCAAGTAGTTGTGTGTTGACATTTACATAACACATCTGATCGCTCGAGAGGAAGGTCCAAAAGAGATTCCATCATCCACCTATGAAACCATCATTTAGTATTCGACACCCATCCCGATGATAGAATCTTCCTTTTGATCATTTTTTGTAGTTTGGACCCTTCTTTCCAAGCAAGTCTAGGTAGTCTGTACTCTTCAAGATTGCGGATCTTTGTGATATATCCGAATAAGTTCTTTCCAATGCTATTAGCTCAAGTGGTCTACATCCTATTTCTAAAAGCATGATCGCATAAGGGGTAGAGGCTTTTACCCCCCTAGGTGCTGATGTAGAAACATCTTATGTACCTTCTCAATGTCATTCCATGTGGATTGTGATATACTTCCTCCCCAAACTTCCACTCCATAGAGCAAGACTTGAGTAACCAATACATCAAATAACGCAGCTTGGACATGCCATCCACCCACGAGTATCACTTTTGTTGCATTGGTTCTAAAACATATAATAGCTTGCCCACCCAGCTTCCAATCTACGCTCAATACATTACCCCCATTTGTGTGTGGTTGGCACATCAATACCCAAGTACTTGAATGTTTGCACTACCCCTATATATGTGAAAATTGGCATAACATTGGGTTGAACAATGTAAATGGCGACGAGGAGGGGAAGAGAGGCAAAAGAGACCGTTTCAAAACCATAACCAATTAAGGTTGAGAAGACCTTCACTTACCCAAAATCCATCCCAACTAATTAATTGATTGCTATTTTTTTTACAAATGTTAGGCCCCTAATATGGGTAGCAAATTTATTTTTACATTAAATAGTTGTTTTTGCACCTTGTAATGAATAACCTTAGCGTGTTGAAAACGTTGCATGGGTGACATGTGGAACGTTCGAGGGTTTCGTTTCGTTGATATTTTTCACCTTTACTCCTTATGTTATTGTGTGGTTCGCACTGTGGGCGTTCTGCCTGCTTGTTCGGTTTGCTCGCTTTCTTGTGCCTGGCTATTTGATTAGCTGCTCTTAGCCTTCTCTCGACACTAGGCAAACAAGTGAAGAACGACGTCTCTTTGCTTCTGTTTCATTCGTTTGGTGCGTTATTTGAATGGTTTGGGGGTAGCTCTTCGATTTGCATGCTTTCTTGTGCCTGCCTATTTCGATTGGCTGCTCTCAGCCTTGTGGACAGTAGACACCACACTAAGAGCACTAATGTGTACATGATTTGTTTCTTCAAACTTAGTCAATGGTAAATGCTAAACACCAAGTTCTCTTGCTCTCATTTCAGGGCATGCTTTTTGCTTTTTGCTTTGTGGGAGTACATCGAATGTTTTTCCGCGCCCCCGACTGCTATGAGACATGCGAAGTTACAAAAAGAGCGCGGCGCTCACAGCTGCGCCATGGTGCGCGCGTGTGTACTGAGTTGCGTGCGTGTGGCCAAGGCAGACGAAAAAAGCAAGGGCGACGGATCCCTCCCACCCGGAAGAAGGCTCAAATGGGGATTCTTGCAGTATATATTAGCCCATAAATCAAAACGCACGCACGCACCCACGCAATCCCCGTCCTTTTTCTTGCCCTCTTTCTCCTCCATCAAAACCACGAACTCCTGCGATATCTGTGAACCGAAACCGAAATTTCTCTATTTATCTCAAGGCGCGCATCGAACGATTCGATTGCACCGCTGTCATGACTTCCTCGACTGATTGTGCCTCGCCGCCCCGCAGGTTGCAGAGGAGACATGCACAGAAGCGTTTTTCCGATGATTGGTTGGTCTCCGCCTGCCGGAACAAGCGCTGCAAGCTCGACTGGCCTCATTCCAGCACAGACAATTATATCCTGCATTCAGAGGTCTTCTCCTGCGAATCAGCCGTAGAGGCCGCGGCGTCTCCACCCGTCAAAAGGCGATGCGTCGGCGTTTCCCCGGCCGTCAGATCCCTCCACCGGCGTCCCCCTGCGCCTCCGGAAGAAGATCGGATGTCCAATTTTGCAACCCACGGACGGAGTTCCGGCGGCGTCGCAGCGGCGCGATTCAGAGTCGGCGACGTTGTCTGGGCCAAATCGCGTACGCGAAAAGATAGAGCTTGGCCTGCGAAGATCGTGGATCCGGCGCTCGTAGCCCCGCAGGGCGTCTTGCAATCTCCCGGCCGCTTCTGTGTGATGTTCTTTGGCCCTTCCGCGGGAAAGGGGCGAAACAGAGATTACTCGTGGGTAGGTTCTGGCGAAATCTTCAGTTTCTCGGACAGTCAAACATGCAGTGACAATGAGCCCGCAGCAGACTTGGATATGGCGATTTCGGACGCTATGCGTGAGAAATTGAAGCGAAAGAGCACCGGAAATGATGATGATTATGATGGTAGTGATGATGGTGAGCCGGAAAGTGTTTCGGCAGGATGTCCGACACTGCCCACGTCCATCTCCGTCGTTTGTTCCGGTCTGGATGGTGCTTATTACCCCAAGCTGCATGAGGTCCTTTGCCTCTGCCGGAGCTGCAATGGGCGCAACATGTTGTTAGGCATATCCAAATGGGAAGCCCACACCGGCTGCAGGCGCAAGAAATGGAAAGCCAGTGTCAAGCTCAAAGGATCCACCCAAACCCTTCTTTCTTGGCTACAATCCATGACTGACAGTGGCGCCACCGGCCTTGCTTTTCAGGTCTACTCCCACGCACAAGTGATCAAAGCCCGCCTGCAAGCACCTTACCAGCCAGTGGTGGTGAAATGGACACCGGAGAGGTGCGCAGTTTGTCGATGGGTTGAGGATTATGACTACAATCAAATGTTGGTCTGCAACCGGTGCCAGATTGCTGTCCACGAGGAATGCTATGGAGTGAGAGCTGCTGAAACAGGAAGTTCTTTCATTTGCCGTGTCTGCGAGGACCCAACCACAGGCAGGGAATGCTGTTTGTGCCCTGTGAAAGGAGGAGCATTGAAGCCCTCTGTGATTGCCGACTTTTGGGTGCATGTGTATTGTGCTTGGTTCATGCCAGGGGTCTTTTTCCAGAGTGTGGCTAAGATGGAGCCAGCTCATGGCCTCATGGACATCGAGCCACAACAATTTATGCAGCGGTGCGTGCTGTGTAAGCAGGTGCACGGAGCCTGCATAAGCTGCGAGGAATGTGATACGATGTACCATGCCATGTGTGCACTGAGAGCTGGGTACAGGATGGAGCTAAGCACTGTAACAGGACAAGATGGGTTCAAAAAAGTTTCGTACTGTGCACAACACAGGAAGCCCACTCAAGATGGGAGGCTGGTTATTGCCGCGTTGGAAGCAGAGCTCCTGAGACAAGCCGAAATGGAGAGAAGTGGGGCAGAGGCGGCGGACAATGACGATGATGATGCAACCACAACTCATGCATCAAGCAGTGATGAGTCATCCGACAATAGACCTGGAAATGATGTTGAAGAGTTGCAGCAATTGACCTCCCGATTCTGTGTGTATCATAATACTCCCCATCAGCATAAAAGAAAGCTTGTCAGCAAAGAAGCTGTTGCCCACATGCCTGCAGGTTACTCCTGGCATACAATGAAGGACATCCATAGCCTGAAGAGGCCGCCTGAACTGGGTGATATGCTCTCCATTGAAGAACGTCTGGTGCATCTTGAAAAGACCCTAAAGTTGCGGATTTGCTTTGGCAAATCCGCCATACACAATTGGGGGATCTTTGTTCGACAAGACATCCAAGAAGGGGAGATGGTGGTGGAATACAGGGGGGAGATTGTGAGGAGAAGCATTGCAGATCTTAGAGAGAGAAGGTATCAGCAGCAGGGAAAGGATTGTTACCTCTTCAAGGTGAGCGAGGAGGTGGTGATCGATGCTACCACGAAGGGCAACATAGCACGCCTCATCAACCATTCCTGCTCCCCGAATTGCTATGCCCGGATCTTTCCTGTGGGAAAGGCTGGGGGCACCTGCATCATACTCATTGCCAGGCAAACAGTCAAGGCAGGAGAAGAGCTGACCTATGATTACCTGTTTGATCCCGAGAACCGGAAAGTACCGTGCCTTTGTGGTGCACCCAATTGTAGAAAGTTCATGTGTTAGCTGATTGTTTAATGGGTTGCTCTCCCATTTCATCAAAGCTTAAGCTCCCCCAAAGTGTACATAATGATTGGGAACCCGAAACTGTCACAATGGCAAACAATCGTGTTTGTATGATTGATGATAGGCTAAGTTATAGCTTGCCTGAGTGGCTCGCTCGAGTTAGAATTTGGGGTACCCATTTTGAACCAGGATCACTCTTCAAAGAGGGTGCGGGAGTTCAAATTTTGCCTTCAAGCATGCAAGCAAGCCCCATGAATGTATAATGAGAGTGCTTATGCTCTAATCCCCCCTCTCTCTCTCTCTCTATGTGTGTGTGTGTGTGTGTGTGTGTGTGTGTGTCTCCCCTCAACGATCTAATAACAGTGAAAGGCTTTAAACGATCATCATCGGCTTATCCAGTGTCAGGGAGGAAACCCGCGTACAATGTATTTGGACCTTTACAATTGGGAAAAAAAGCCTTCAAATTTTGAGGTTAAAGGTTTAATAACTTCTAATTTTTATAAGGTTTTTATGTAAATACGTGCTAAAATTTACAAAATTTATATGCCACTTCTCTGAGACTAGGGCTTCAACCTATTTCAGTTTATAGGAAGAGGCATTTAAAAGTGCTCCTATTTGGGGGCATTAATTTATGCACTAAGGTCCATGAGAGTCTTACCCCCAGAGCCTTATAAGGAGAGATGGTGTTGATGTTGTTCGTTTGCATTGATGCATTGCTGATTTTGTGCAGATTGCTCCTCCTTGATCTTTGTTTGGAGGAGGATTAATACATTGGGTTAGCCACAATGATCAGATATGCGGGGTTGTGGTAGGAATACATTGGGTCTAGTTGGCTTCTTGGTAAGGAAATGGATTTATGGGGGGAATACACTGGGTTAATCACAATAATCAGATATGTGGGGCATGGTATTATACTAACAAGACTAACAGTGCTCTGTTATTTAACTTTTTGTAACATTTCTAGGTAAATTTTTGGTACATATTGTCATTATTGGATTAGTTACATGGTTAGGAGGGACGATGGGACATATTTTGGGTCTAAACCTAATGGTGGCAGGGCATGGTGCAAGTAGGGCTGTGCTGAGGTGGACTATGTTGATGAAGATTTCAACACATTCACAATGTAGGGATATATTATATTGTATGTGTACATAGGGTGTTGGCATCCGGTCTACAAGCGTGCATAGGTAGAATAGGCAGAAACATCTGTATATAGCGAATTGGTGTTACAATATGGTGCATGGGGTGGTCCTATTCAGCCTCGACGTTTCTTGGCAAAGTGCCGCAAAAGAGCTAGTGTGCAGCTTTGGGTTTGGTACCATGGGTGGGTCTACTTCAATAAGAGTGGAAATGTGTAAGGCCATAGCAAAAGGTCTCTTGGGCTTGAGGGGGTGGTCGACATGGTGAGACAAGAGAAGTGTTAGGTTTTAGGAGTTACTGGAGGTGACAGGATACAATACTTAGAATATTGAAAGGTTCCGGGTACTATGGACCATTTGTAAGTATAGCTAGTCAAGTGTGGACATTCATTCCCTTATAATAAAATACTTGTGATCTCTCCCTCTTCCTCCTACCCTCCTTCTTGCCTGTCCTTTTCTTGTATGAATATGATTATTTTGATGGATTTTTGAAAAGCTTAATGATTTTTTGCATCATGAAGAGGATCATTTATTGATGTAAAGTTGCTCATGAGTCATTTTGTGCTTTAAATAGCTTCAGATTACGATGGGTGGATCCTGAGGGCTTGAGTGGGACTATGTCGAAGAGTTGAAGCATAGTAGATACACATCTCATGTTAAATGTAATTCTTGTGGCCATGAATTTCATGGCAGTGCAACAAGGGTTGAGGAGCATCTATTCAGAGTCGGTGTTAATGCTGCAGCTTGTTCTAATCCGCCACCTAACATTAGCACTAAGTTATATAAGTATGTCGCAAAATTAAAAACCAAGGCAATATCCATGGCAACCAAAGGTAATAAATATCACCACATATTACAGGAATCATGCTCTCAAGGATGCATTGGTCAGGATGAGGATGCGGTATGTCCACAAGTGAATGCGTCAGTAGTAGTGTCAGAGAATGCGTCAGTTCAGTAAGAGAATGTGTTAGCTCAGCAAGAGAATGCTCCTGCGCAAATTGGGGAACCCTCTAACATGCACTTGACGCCTCCTATGTGCACTGCTATCTCAAGACAAAGTAATGGTGTGAGCAAACAATCTAGTCCACTATATTTTGCCTTTGATCGAACTACAACATTGGAGATGCATTTGAAGTGGACACAAGCATTTGTTGCTTGTGAGATATCATTTAATGTCATGTGTAACCCTGTATTTCAAGATGCGTTGTTTTGCACAGCAAAAGCAGGATCAAAATTTACTATTCCACCTTACAATAAAATGCGCATAGAGTACCTGGATAAAGTAAAGCATACAATGGAGCAAATCCTTGCATGTACAGTGCTTGATTTTGTGCTAGGCTTTGGATGTACTATTGTGTTGGATGGATGGACAAGTCAAAAAAAACCATTAATTAACATTATGTGTATATGTCCAAGGGGCACAGTTTTCCTACACGCAATTGATATTTCACTTAAAGAGAAGGCAAGTTCTTATCTTGCAAAACTGTATGAAGGGGCTATTGCCCGTGTGGGTAGTCCAAAATATGTAACTGTAATATCCACTTATAATGCGTCAAACTTCAAAAATGCTGGCCATTTGATTCAGGAGAAATATCCTAAGATTACATGGGTGCCATGTGCTGCGCATACATAGAATTTGTTTTTTAAAGGTATTGGAAAGATGAGTTTTGTTCAGCCAACTCTTGTAGAATTTAACCATATTGTGAAATTCATTCGCGAACATCAGTTTACTTATGCACTCTTTCATACTAAGAGTTATAAGTGCTTGCAAATATTTTGTACCACAAGATTCATGTGACAAGCTATTATGTGTTAGAAAGGCTTCTATTGGTTCCAGCTGCTCTACATGAAACTGTGGCAGATCAACGTTTTAAGGCGTGGACAAGCAAGCATGCCGCCCATACAGTGGCTGCCACAAGATGTGTCAACTTAGTGACCTTGACTTCTTTTTGGAGTAAGACGAAGTAATGGTGTGAGCAAAAAATCTAGTCCACTATATTTTGCCTTTGATCGAACTACAACATTGGAGATGCATTTGAAGTGGACACAAGCATTTGTTGCTTGTGAGATATCATTTAATGTCATGTGTAACCGTGTATTTCAAGATGCGTTGTTTTGCACAGCAAAAGCAAGATCAAAATTTACTATTCCACCTTACAATAAAATGCGCATAGAGTACCTGGATAAAGTAAAGCATACAATGGAGCAAATCCTTGCATGTACAGTGCTTGATTTTGTGCTAGGCTTTGGATGTACTATTGTGTTGGATGGATGGACAAGTCAAAAAAAAACCATTAATTAACATTATGTGTATATGTCCAAGGGGCACAGTTTTCCTACACGCAATTGATATTTCACTTAAAGAGAAGGCAAGTTCTTATCTTGCAAAACTGTATGAAGGGGCTATTGCCTGTGTGGGTAGTCCAAAATATGTAACTGTAATATCCACTTATAATGCGTCAAACTTCAAAAATGCTGGCCATTTGATTCAGGAGAATATCCTAAGATTACATGGGTGCCATGTGCTGCGCATACATAGAATTTGTTTTTTAAAGGTATTGGAAAGATGAGTTTTGTTCAGCCAACTCTTGTAGAATTTAACCATATTGTGAAATTCATTCGCGAACATCAGTTTACTTATGCACTCTTTCATACTAAGAGTTATAAGTGCTTGCAAATATTTTGCACCACAAGATTCGTGACAAGCTATTATGTGTTAGAAAGGCTTCTATTGGTTCCAGCTGCTCTACATGAAACTGTGGGCAGATCGACGTTTTAAGGCGTGGACAAGCAAGCATGCCGCCCATACAGTGGCTGCCACAAGATGTGTCAACTTAGTGACCTTGACTTCTTTTTGGAGTAAGACGAAGTAATGGTGTGAGCAAACAATCTAGTCCACTATATTTTGCCTTTGATCGAACTACAACATTGGAGATGCATTTGAAGTGGACACAAGCATTTGTTGCTTGTGAGATATCATTTAATGTCATGTGTAACCCTGTATTTCAAGATGCGTTGTTTTGCACAGCAAAAGCAGGATCAAAATTTACTATTCCACCTTACAATAAAATGCGCATAGAGTACCTGGATAAAGTAAAGCATACAATGGAGCAAATCCTTGCATGTACAGTGCTTGATTTTGTGCTAGGCTTTGGATGTACTATTGTGTTGGATGGATGGACAAGTCAAAAAAAACCATTAATTAACATTATGTGTATATGTCCAAGGGGCATAGTTTTCCTACACGCAATTGATATTTCACTTAAAGAGAAGGCAAGTTCTTATCTTGCAAAACTGTATGAAGGGGCTATTGCCTGTGTGGGTGGTCCAAAATATGTAACTGTAATATCCACTTATAATGCGTCAAACTTAAAAAATGCTGGCCATTTGATTCAGGAGAAATATCCTAAGATTACATGGGTGCCATGTGCTGCGCATACATAGAATTTGTTGTTAAAAGATATTGGAAAGATGAGTTTTGTTCAGCCAACTCTTGTAGAATTTAACCATATTGTGAAATTCATTCACGAACATCAGTTTACTTATGCACTCTTTCATACTAAGAGTTATAAGTGCTTGCAAATATTTTGCACCACAAGATTCGTGATGACAAGCTATTATGTGTTAGAAAGGCTTCTATTGGTTCGAGCTGCTTTACATGAAACTGTGGGGGCAGATCGACGTTTTAAGGCGTGGACAAGCAAGCATGCCGCCCATACAGTGGCTGCCACAAGATGTGTCAACTTAGTGACCTTGACTTCTTTTTGGAGTAAGGTACAAAAAATTCAAAGTGTGGCTAAACCATTTGTGGAGTTGCTACCCATTGTTGACATCGACTAAACACATTGCTATGTGTGTGTTGAGCATTGCTGCATCGTTAGGTAGTTGCGAGAGAAATTGGTCAACGTACGATTTTATTCATAGCAAAAGATGCAACAGATTAAAGGTAACAAGAGCTTGAGTGCTTGTGTACTGCTTTTGCAATATGAGGTTGCTACATAAGCCCCAATCCATTGCAATATGAGCATTGCTGCATCGTTAGGTAGTTGCGAGAGAAATTGGTCAACGTACGATTTTATTCATAGCAAAAGACGTAACAGATTAAACGCAACAAGAGCTTCAGCGCTTGTGTACTACTTTTGCAATATGAGGTTGCTACATAAGCCCCAATCCATTGCAACCCAAGCGGTAGAACGAGATATACTGCATGCTCCAAAGCAAACACATGACGTGATTGCCGAGGAAAGGGGAACTGAAGATGAAGAAGAAGAATTGGAGATAGACTCGAACACCTCTGAGTATCGGAGATCGATGATATAGCTCCCGTTTTACTTCGAGATGATTAAAATGACAAGACTCAGTACTTCAAAACTTTTGTTTTCAAACACAAGCCAGAATCAATTTAAAGACCACCAAGAACTTCAAAAATTTTGTTTTCATACACAAGTCAAAATCAATTCAAATAACACCAAGTAATACTTTTCATTACGCACAAAATTTTGATGCAGTTACAAAATTTGTAGTAAAGTTCATGTCTACAAAAGTTTAATATAGGGGGATCATGTCTACAAAATTAAATCATCGCCTAAGTTAATAGGCAATGGTGAAATGGGCCTATTAAGAAGATCGTTCAATTGAAAGTGAGGAGATTTATCTAGCAATGCTCCATACTTTTCTTCATAGCACAAGATCTTGGCCTCTTGTGCTCTTATGGTTCTCCTTAGCTCTTCGTTCTCTCCTCATAAGGCTTCATAGTCTTACAATAGTTGTTGCGCTATCGTACCTTAAGTTGCTAGCTTAACTCCTTCGATGGTAAAAGATTGAATTTTCATGTGCTCATGAGGTGTTAGCACAAGAGGCTTTGTTCGTTGTACTTCTCTCCCCTGACCTTGTGCCGCACCCTCTTGTGGTGGCTTATCATCCCAATTGACTTGCTTGTTAAGGAACTCCTCACAAAAAAGTTGCTGGATGAAGTATAGGGGAACTTGATGATTATTTGGCATCTTTTTAGTTTTCTCCACAAATCTCTCCAAAAGAATGGCAGAAAGTCCCACATGCTGAAGATCTGACAGCTTTGGTGGGTACATTCATTTTGGATTCTTTCGACGGGTTCTATCCATTGGTCTAAACAACTGTGTGTGCACAAAAGAGTAAGGGACTAGATTCTTGCATTGCTCCAAGCTGAGTGGGGGCCCCTCAAGTCCCTCTCTTGGAGGTTGCACGTATTCGAAACCCTCTGGTCCGCTGCTAGATATCCTTGCATCCTCGTCCTTAAAGATGTGCTATGCTTCTTTGTGGTCTAAATCTTCCGGAGCAAGAACTGGGTACGAAACTGTAACATTGGGGATGTCCTCTAAATCCTCCCATTCTTGATTCACCTCCATTGCAATGAAGTCCGGCAAGGTGACATGGTACACTGAAAAAACAAAATAGAGAGCTAGAATGATAACCCTTGTATTGACAATTAGAGACTTTCTCTTCATTCATCGAGACAATAGACAATCAATAAGACAATAGACAATCAACGAGACAATAGACAATCAATGAGACATTAGACATTCACTGGATAATGAAAAACATGAAAGAGATATTACACATTCACTAGAAATTGAATCACTTTAAAGAGACATTACACAACCAATATCCAAATCATAATTACTAGATTTGTTTACAAAGTACAATTGACTTATGGTGGTGCTCTCACACGCAAGCTTTGTGTGTCTTAGGAAACCTCTCTTTGGATTAGATGATAGGAAAGAAACTGCTTGGCACAATTTTGATATTACATATCCCAACAAGGAGAAGATATCTTGTGCTTTGCTGAAGGGAGGTGGATGCATACACAGGCTCTCAGGCACCATCCAAGGCCAATTTTGTCTGGCCTCTGCCTTTGCTAGGACAGTTTCTCGATTCAAGAGGGAACTACATGCTTGCGTGTCAGGGATATTCCATTGTGTGCATTAGGGCATTAATAATGTGGAAGATATGTTTTTGGAAGTGCGGCTTGTCATTGGGATCCTTGGCTAAACTCACAAAATTCTTGGGGGGAGCTCTTTTGCCGTTCCAGTGCTTGAAAATGATCATGGGTTCTTTTTCATCGCGGCATAGTCCAAGAGGATGCCGTGATGAATGACATCCACTGCGGTGGCCTCGACAGCTACTGCATTATCTCTTCCCATGTTCACTTCATCAATCTTGATTACCTTGCAAACATACCACTGTTCAGGGAAGTTATTGTCGTGAACCTTGCATTTGGTGGCGTATGCAAAGGTTCCCTCCCCCAGTCATGGTGAAAGGACATCAAACTCTATTTGATTTCATCGCAAGATAAATAAGGTAGGACCTCCGGACATTGCGGCTCCATGAAATGATCTCTGCGCTTGGAGTTGCGGTACCTGTGGAAGCAGTTGTGACCCCTGACTTGGAGTTGGAGTTTCACGTTGCTTTCTCTAGCCCTGTGCTATGCTTCTCTTTCTCCATATGGCTCTATATACTGTAGCTTTGTTTGAAAGGCCGGATCTGATCTTTTCTGAGCAGGAAAGTGACCAATGGAGCGAGAGATTTTTCCTATGCACCTTAAGCATTCCTTCCCGATTTCCCCATCTTTAAGTAAATGTACGTGTAGCTTAAGGGAGAGATCATACTGTATCAAGGCCTTCCATGCCGTGGCCACCATGATACTAGAAATCTCTTGGAGATTGTTGTCAGTTGTCTGGAGGAGCCGATCTATCTCTGCTTCAGGTTTGACACTAAAAACATTCCCAATTGCCATTATAAGTTTGTGACGTTCGTTGCTTGTCAATTGGAGTTTTTGTGCAAATCCCTCAGGCAGTTGCTCTGGCAGTTGCTCTGACGCTTGTGCTGGCACTTGCATAGGCTCTGAAAAGCTCATGGGTGATTCCAAGTATACCAGTAAACCTATCGAGATGAAAATGGACAATTTATAACAATACATAGATGGAGACATTCACATTCGTGCGTACGTGTGTGCATTAATATTTGTGCGATAATGCTTACATAACCAATTTGACTACAATAACAAACAAAGGACAAACATTAATACATGTGTGTGTGTGTGTGTATATTACTGCTTAGACATAAGTGCTTAGACGTTTCGGCTCTGCATTTCGTTTTGTCTTTGTGGACGGGGTGAAATGTTTCATACCAAAACTCTACGTTTTGACATGAAGCCTTTCCACCATGGATATACCTAAGCTATATAGTCAGGAGATAAAGAAAACTATGGATATGCCTAGTTTCAAAGCTATAAACCTAAATCTAAAGCATGATAGAATCATGAATGTTGATTTCACCATGCATGGCTATGCAAAAGCTTATCATAATGAATGGAGTGAAAGAGAGTATCAAGCTAGCTGAACTTCAATACACCCGTAAACAGTGGCACAGACGAACGACTATCTCAACACTGCCTCCCCCTATCATTCCGAGAAAACATAAGTGCTCAAAGTGCCACCCAAATCAATGGCACACTAAGTACAAGTGCTTGGGGTGTTCTAGCAACTAATCTATATTCTAGAATCTACGATATGGGAACCTTGAAGTACAACAATGCCACCTGAACCAGTGACAAAGTTGTACACAGGTGGTGCCTAAAGAGAAGAGGGAAAGACCCGGAAGTGATATATTGCCACCCGAAACAGTGACAGAGTACTCACATGGGTGAATACAAACAAAAACCTGGAAGTGCATAATGCCACCCGAAACAGTGGCACAGTGCACACAGTCTTGAAAAAAAAGAAACCAACAATCACCACTTGTCGCATCACTTAGCAGTGGTGAAGTAGGCTGCAGTAACACAACAACGTCTGATTCAACGTTGCAGTGACACTGCAATGCAAATGCAAATGAAGACAATTTTTTCCAAAATTTAAATATACTTTACACACAGAGCGGTATCCGTAACAATAGCGGAGTGGGACAACACATGCAATACAAATGAGAACAATGCATTTTTGAAAAATTTAAAATAAATTTTAATTTGAAAACACATTTGAAAATTCTAATTAGAAAATATATAATTTAAATTTTTTGCTTTTTTTTATCTATGCAAATGGTAAGAGAGAGAGGGACGATTTCACATTTTTTTATTTCGGTGCTTTTTATTAGATCGAATGGTTTTTGATCGAAAAGTTTTCGATCAAAAATGGCTCTGCGCCTACAAACCTTGGGCCTTGTGAGCTTTAGCATATGGCGCACAAAACAACAATTATAGTCCACTCTAGCATAGCAGCGGTCAATTGGCGACCAACATAAAAAAATCAGAACTACAGTGATGAGGGATTTACCTCCATCAATACTTTTTATTTTGTAATACAAAAAGATTTTGAATCTGCAATCATTTTTCTCTGTGCGTATCAATTGTTTTCTCTCTGCCTTGCCTGTCGTCGCCTACTCCCTTGCCCAGGTTCCATCATTCATTTGAGAGAGAGAGAAAGATAGAAATCAGCAGTGATTAGGGAGATTGATGCCGCGGATGGGCAACCCTTGTGTAACGTACAAGACAACATGACCATCTCCATCTCCGACTTTTTGTGCTTGGGCTGGACGAAGAGCATGGTTAACCCCGACCTGTTCAGGCTTCGAACGAAGTGATCAACGGTTGCAGTGCTTAATTTATTTATTTTACTCTTAACAAAGGTTATCCCAACTTCCCTTTATTAATTAATCAATTTTGATTTTTCGCTCATTGTAGGGCCCTATTGCTATTCACAGTAGAGTGATTAAAGGGAAGTTGGGATAACCTCCTATTCACTCTCCTATTCGTTGGAACTCTTTGCACTTGTATTTGACATTTTGGTGTGCGTAGCCGCATGTGTTTTCCCCCTTATCCTACCTTTCGGGCATCCATACCTCCTTTGGTGTGACCTATTGGTGCAAGGTCCTTGAGCATGATGATGATTTTGTTCTCTTTTCTTTTCATACTCCAAGAGGTTTGCATCTTTATGTAGATTGCTCCTTTGGCACCTGATAATTTCCTTAGGCTATTAGTGACCTTTGTGTGGTCACCCATCCCTACGTAGCTAGACCACTGTTTAGCTTTCGGCTTCTTCTCGACTTAGGGATTCACACCTGTTGAAATGTCAAGCTCGTATACAGCTGGAGGATAGCACATGGGTGCTGACAAAGTGACAGTATGGTAGATAGATATCGTGTGGTGTGTTTATGACCGCGTCCAGCTGGTCATGTGTGGTGTGGACATTACATTAGGTTTACTTTGTAGTGTGGACATAACACTATGTTGTGTTCTCCTTTGTGTGTGTGAGAGAGATGATGACTATGGCTTCTCTCCTTCTTTATGATTGATGGATATGGATTAGGGTTTGCTTCTCTTGTGTGTGCTCCCTCCTGCTTCTGTTTTTTATCATGGTATCAGAGCATGGTGCTCAACATTAGGGTTTGTGAGTGAGTGAGAGAAGAGGGAAGAAGAAGATTGAAGAAAAAGCTGTGAAGGAAGCCATTGGAGCTTGGAGCAAAGGAGAAGCTGTGGTGCACACACCGGCATCAGATCTGAGAGCTAAGGACCATTGGTAAGTGTAGCAAGACCCCCTCTGCGGATTGCAGGTATCAAGAGCAAGTGTAAGAGAAGATTAAAGGTGCAAAAGCAAGCAGAAAATTTCTGTTTTGAAGCTTTAATGGAAAGCTTATGGAGTGTGTCTTGGCAAATGTATTGGATCAAATGCAAAGCAAACATTGAGGCTCTCATGTATTGTGAATGAACACATGTATTAGCAACTTTGGGGCAAGTCATTGCATGGAAATTGATGCATTACAGGCAATTTGTGAAGGAAAAAATTTTGATTTTTTGGACTCTACAAAAACAGAGAACATATGCCCGTCGAATGCGGAAGATTGAAGCAAAATTGAGCCAAACCCCTTATACCCATGTTAGATTAGGTCATAACTAAGAGGCCTATCATGTCAATGGTGTAATGCCCTCTCCCCAGAACCCCTACAAGCAGGCGGCGTGCTTTTTTGCAGATTCTTGGACAGTTTTCATCATTTTCAATCATATTTGATCATTACAAGGTCTTTTCATGAGGTTGAAGTCACTTGGAGCTTAGCAAATACTTGTTTGGAGCTGACATTAACATTTGGGAAGCTTACTTGAAGGATTTGGAGCTCATTCAACTCAATAACCAGTCATTAGCAAAATTACAGAACTGTGTTGCAGAAACAGAGCTTCACTAATGCAAGCATTAATCTCTACCTGTTGAGAATTGGACTAATTCCTTTGGTAAAGATTCTAGAGCAATTTATGTGAGTGCTGGTACCTGACATGAGCAGAAATAGCAGACCAGAGAGTCGGTAAAATTGGTGGTTCTCTTTCATCTTGAAGAAATTGATCAAACCCTCTTAGGTTTAGTTGGAGCAATGTGTTGGAAAGCCAATGCAAGTTGAATCATTGCATTTGGACAAGATTTGAAGGATTTAGAGCATAATCTTTGACTAGTTACTGGTGATGGCGAGAAAAAACCAGAAAATTCAACTTTACCCCTTTTCAATTTTGATGATACAAATGAAGTTCTTATGCAACATGAAGTCATTTGTGGTGTGAATGCATATGTATAGCACATATTGAGCTTGGTTCATAATCATTTGGAGCTTTGGAAAGCATCGGGAAGAGTGTTACATCAAGGTACATCACAGGTATTCAAAATGGGAGATGGCCCAGTACAAATTGTTGGAGAGAAGCTTGACAGAACTAACTTCCAAGTGTGGAAGTTTCGAATGAAGAGTTTTTTGAAAGGCAAAGGATTGTGGAGCCTTGTATCGGATGAAGACCCAGAGCCATTCCTACCTCCTCAACCAAATAATGCTCAGTTGTTGCTGGCTCACAAGCAATGGGTAGAGCGGTCTTCGAAAGTATTGCATTATTTTTCAATATGTGTAACAGATGCCTTGCTTATTCACATCCAAGATGCAGATACACCGAAAGAAGCATGGGGTATATTGTGCCGAATGTATGAGACAGACACTGGTGCAAGGAAGATACAACTAAAGCAACAGATTCACAGTGTAACACGAAGGAATAGGAGTATACATGAGTATGTTCAGGAAATCAAGGGTTATGCAGATTCCTTGTCATCAATCCATGCCCCAATGGATGATGATGATTTGGTTGCCTCTCACATTGCGTGGTTTAGGCAAAGAATACAAATCTTTTGATACTTCCATCTCAGTAAGGTTGGGAGGAATGCCGGACTTTAATGAGCTTGTGTCATTGCTCATTGTGGAAGAATTAAAGCTTGGACTTGGTGGTATGAGTCTTACAGGTGGTGCATCCTCATCCAGTAATGATGAGCATGCAAGGAATCAGGCTTTTTACTCATCTAGAGGCTTTCGAGGCAGGGGGAGATTTACCCCTCGAGGTCGTGGAGGACGTGGTTGGAATGACAGGTCTACTCAACCACAATCAAATCAGAATTTTCAAAATTCACAGTCATCATTTGGATCACGTGGAGGTCGTGGATTTCAATCCCATAGGGGGAGAGTTGGAACAGGTGCTCGTGGTAGAGGACGATGGCAAGGTCCTCAACAAAATTTGAATGGGATTGAATGTCACTATTGTGGCAAACTTGGACATATGGCAAAAGATTGTTACAAAAAGCAGAATGATGTCAGGAATGGAAGACCACAACATGGAAATTATGCATCTACTAGTAACAATGATGGGAGTTCAAATCATCTTTTTGCAATGAAGCATATTATGGGGACAATGGATTCTCAGAATGCTGGAGATGAGTCATGGTATATGGATTCAGGTGCCTCAAACCACATGACATGTCATGGTGAGTGGTTTGAGAAGATGCAACCATTGGGTACAAATGGTTATATGGTCACAGGAGATGATACTCAGCATCTTAAAACACATGTTGGCAGTGTGCCGTTGAGGATGCATGATGGAAATGTGAAAAATATGTCAGAGGTACTATATGTACGATCTATTACAAAGAATTTGGCATCAGTAGGCCAAATGGTTGAGCAGGGACTACAAGTAAGATTCAATGAGAATGGCTGTTTTGTGGAAGACTTTAAGCATGGCTGTAGATTGATTGCCAAGGGCAAGAAGGAAGGAAGGTTGTTCAAATTGGATGCAGGCATACCAGAATTGAGCTCAGCCATGTTTTCAAAGAGCAATGGGATTGTGCAGGACATTGACATGTGGCATAAGAGGATTGGACATGTCAATATACAGAGATTAAAGAACATGCAAACAAGAGGCATTGTCAGTGGATTGCCTAGATTCAAATATGATGGACATATGCATGTTTGTGAAGCCTGTCAGTTTGGAAAGCAGGCAAGGTTGAGGTTTCCTAGAGAAGGAAATATGAGTAACAGGCCACTTGAGATAGTACACAGTGATGTATGGGGCCCTGCACAAAATCCATCTATCAAAGGCAGTCTATACTATGTGACATTTATAGATGATTTCAGCAGGATGACATGGATATACTTTCTGAGAGAGAAGAGTGAAGTGCTGGAAAAGTTCATGGATTTCAAAGCTCTTGTAGAAAAGCAATATGGCTGCTGGATTAAATGTTTGAGAACAGATGGAGGTGGTGAATACACCTCAAAAGCTTTTGAGCATTTCTTGAGGAAGCATGGGATAAGAAGACAGTTGACATGCAGGTATACACCTCACCAGAATGGTGTGGCTGAGAGAAAGAATAGAGTCATATGTGAAGTGGCAAGGGCCATGCTCAATGAAAAGAGCATGCCAGATTACTATTGGGCAGAAGCATGTGCTACTGCAGTGTATATCCTGAACAAAACACCTACAGCAGCCATTCACGGAAGCACGCCAGAGATGCGGCTTACAGGTTACAGGCCAGACATTGGACATCTCAAAGTCTTTGGATGCGTAGCTTATGTCCATGTGCATGATGAAAGAAGACGGAAGTTGGATCCTAAGGCAGAGAAATGTGTATTTGTTGGATGCACAGGATCGAAAGGCCTACAAATGTTATAACCCTCAAACTAGACAAGTAGTCACATCTCACGAGATGTGGTGTTTGATGAGCTTGCTAGTTGGTACAAAGAAAAAGATGAGGGAGTCATTGACTCACTTGAGGCAGATGTGCCTGTGAACTTGCCACAAGCAAGTTCTAGTTCTACTACTATGTCTGGGCCAGCAGCTGAGAGTAGCAGTATACGTCCATGGTCAGGACGTTTGAGGCATGAGAGTGTGAGCACTGGGAGTAGTGCTATGGATAAAGGCAAGAAGAAAGTCAAAGGAATTGGAATCACGGGTTATGAGTCATCTAGTTCTGAGAGTTTGGATGAGGAGCTCGGCATACCTGTTTTACGCACACCTGGTGCTAGGCAGGACAGATATGTGCCACCACATGCTAGAGTTACAGGTGTACAGAGTGACCCGCATGCATTGCGGAGATCCCAGAGAGTCAGATATCCAGTTGAAAGATTGACATATCGAGATTTTGCTATGCACTATGCATACATGACATCTATGGTAAAGCATGTGGAACCTACATGCTATACAGAGGCTATTGGAGAGCATGTATGGGAGAAAGCCATGGATGAAGAGATGGATGCTTTGGACCAAAATGATACATGGGAATTGGCGGAGTTACCTCAAGGAAAGAATGCAATTGGTTGCAAATGGGTGTATAAGGTAAAGTGCAAGTCAGATGGTAGCCTAGAGAGACATAAGGCAAGGCTGGTCGCTAAAGGATATGCACAAACTTATGGTCTTGATTATGATGAAACTTTCAGCCCAGTGGCTAAGATGGCTACAGTGAGGTCTATCATTGCACTAGCAGCACAAAAAGGTTGGGCTTTACATCAAATGGATGTAAAAAATGCTTTCTTGAATGGTGAACTACAAGAAGAGGTGTACATGGAACAGCCAGAAGGATATGTACATCCAAACTATCCTACTTTTGTTTGCAGGTTAAAGAAAGCAATCTATGGTTTGAAGCAAGCACCTCGTGCTTGGAGTGACAAGATCAGCAGATATCTTGTCAGTATTGGATTTGTGGTTGGAAATGCAGACTCTTCACTTTATGTGAAGAAGACGCATGATGGTATCGTGATGATAGTCATTTATGTTGATGATTTGATTATCACAGGTGATTGTGGGAAAGGCATTGATGAGGTTAAGGCCTCTTTATGCAATGAGTTTGATATGAAAGACCTTGGTGATTTAAGGTTCTTTCTTGGCATTGAGGTGATTAGAACAAGCAAGGGTATATGGTTGGTGCAAAGGCAATATGCACTTGACATGCTGGCAAAGTATGGTATGAAAGCATGCAAACCAATGTTGACACCATTAGAGCAAAACATGAAGCTTAGGGCTGATTTGGGTGATGAGCTTGATGATATCACCATGTACAGGAAAATGGTTGGTAGCCTTATCTACATGACCATTACGAGGCCAGATCTCAGTTATGCAGTTGGTTTGGTGAGTCAGTTTATGCAGAGTCCTCGTAAACCTCACTTGGATGCTGTGAGACGTATTCTGAGATACGTCAAAACTACCATGCATTATGGTCTTTTCTATGAGGCAGGAAAAGACATGCATGTCTATGGATATACATATGCAGATTGGGCCGGTAGTGCATATGACAGGAGGTCTACCAGTGGCTATGTTTTCAGCCTTGGTAGTGGAGCTGTGAGTTGGAGCAGTAAAAAGCAACCTACAGTTGCTTTATCTACCACACAGAGGCAGAGTATCGTGGAGCAGCCATAGCTGCATGTGAGGCTATGTGGTTGAAGAAGTTACTAGATGATGTCAGGTTACAGAGTGATATGAGAGTTGTCATTCATTGTGACAACATGAGTAGTATTCAGCTTGCTAGCAACCCAGTTTATCATGCCAGGACCAAACATATTGAGGTCCACTATCACTTCATCAGAGAGAAAGTGCTAGATGGGCATGTTGATTTGACATATGTGCAGACAGATGAGCAGGTTGCAGATATCTTTACCAAAGCACTTGGTAAGGATAAGTTTGAGTATTTCCATACTAGATTGGGAGTCCTAGAGATAGACATGTCGAGCTTGAGGGGGAGTGTTGAAATGTCAAGCTCGTATACAGCTGGAGGATAGCACATGGGTGCTGACAGAGTGACAGTATGGTAGATAGATATCGTGTGGTGTGTTTATGACCGCGTCCAGCTGGTCATGTGTGGTGTGGACATTACATTAGGTTTACTTTGTAGTGTGGACATAACACTATGTTGTGTTCTCCTTTGTGTGTGTGAGAGAGATGATGACTATGGCTTCTCTCCTTCTTTATGATTGATGGATATGGATTAGGGTTTGCTTCTCTTGTGTGTGCTCCCTCCTGCTTCTGTTTTTTATCAACACCCTCGTCATCAACTTTGGTCAGCATTTTGGGGATACTCTCCTTTGGAATCCACACTTATTTAGGCTTTTTGTTCTTGGGATTTGGTTGTTTGGTTGCATATAAGTTGGCTACCCACACTTGCATCATTTAGTTCCTTGGGGCTTTATGAGAGATTAAGGCAATAGGATTGGAAGTATTATTTGCTGGCCTTTGATTTCTCTTGGTAGTGTGCCTCCTCAGTTTTGACAAAGCTTTTCCTTCTTTGGTTGGGCTTTTGACTCCTTATTAACCTTTGGTTTTATGGGATGTGGTATGGATTGATTGGAGGCTTTGAGTTTATAGGTAATTGCACTTACTGAATTAATAGGTTGTAGTAATGTCAATAACTTGGGGATCTCAGTAGAGATCTATCCCAGTTTATAGTTAATTACACTTATCGAATTAGTAGGTTATAGTAATGTCAATAGCTTGAGGATCTTAGTAGATGACATTTATCGTCCATTATGTAAGCTTGATTATGGCTATCTTCATGGTCCAGTAATCTATGCTTCATCATTGGCAATCCATGCCCATGCATAACTTGAGCTTCAACATCCCTTTATATTTATTATAGTTGGACCTAGAGCTTGACTTGGATCAAGGGAAGGTTTTCCTAAATGAGACGCAAGTTTGACTATGGTTTGTGTGTTTACAGGAAAGTTTAGGCAAAGCCTTATAGGTTTGACCTCTTCCTACTCGATCGTTATGCATTTCAGCCATGTGGACATGTATAATACCTCTACTTTTCTTTTCTTTTTCTGCTCGAGGTTTAGCTTCCTGTTGGGCTCGTCTCTTCATCTTGACCTCTTATTTTCTCTTTTCTTTAGCCTTGTGAATGGCTTGAAGCATAGGACAATCGCCCATATTATTTTCTAAGTTTACTCTCCTATTGAGGAATCCTTCCATCTAGAATCCATCTAGGGTCTCTAGGCATGTTGCCCCTCCAGTCATGAGTTCGTAGATCCTAAAAGGACCCATCCCTCTCTCAACTTCAATTTCCTTTTATTTTTCTTGAGGTTATAAAGTAGGACTAGGTCTTCTTTCTTGAACCTCTTGGTTTTGATGTTGGGTAGTACGAGATAACTACCTTTTTCTTCTCTTTTTCTCGACATACATGCCTCCCATTGATTATAGCCTTGCTTCATCAAGTTTTTCGATCTCTCTATGAGTTGTTTAGATAACTCATTGCCCGTCCATTCCATTTGCTTTGCTACCCTCAAGATTAGGATCATGATGTTAACTACTCTGGTTTAACATTACTTTTCAAGTGTGGCTACGCTCATTGTAACTTATCTTTTTGTAACCACGCAAAACGCTTAATGATAAAAGAGACATGGGATGACCGAGCTTACAGCTTGTGTAATGCTGCTCATAGGAAAGAGTTGTAGATAGAGCTAGGAAGACTAGTTTTGGGTCCCAGTTGTAAATGGGCGACTGGCCATTGTAAATGAGAGCTCTTGTATATAAGACATTTTATGAAATATGAAAAGGGACAATCCCATTAGTCTCATTTGAGTTTTGCCTCTCTCTCTCTCTCTCACTCTCTTGAGCTTGTGGACACATGCTTGTGTTCTTGATGCTTGCTTGTTTGATTGTGGTTGTATATGCTTGTAGGGATAGTGATGATCTAGCTTCCTCTCTGTTGTCTCTCTACCAAGGTCCCTCTTGCATGCATGTGACATGGAGTGAAGGTTGAGCTTTCCATAGCTTCCTCCTTCTTGCTCTTTACCTAGCTCTTGAACTCCACTTGGGTGACACAAGTGGTGGTGGAGTGAGTCCCTAGCGGCCTCACAAAGGGGAATTAACCGTCATTAGGGTTTGGCTAAGTGCATAATCTCCGACTCGACCCTTGCATGTTTTCTTCTCGTCTTCTCTCCTCTCTTGTGTGCAATGTTGTATGTTAGGATTAACATCTTTGGCACTGCTGCTGAGGATAGCACTTAGCTTAGGGCCCTCCACTCATTTCATTTGCTAGAATCCTCATTTGGCCTAGTTGGAGTGCAAATCCATTGGTTGTTTTCTTGTGTTTGAGTTTGTTGTTTGTTTGTTTGTTGATGGTGTTCATGGAGCTATGGAGGTCAACCACAACATCGGAGCATTGAGGTCTTCACCAAGTGTGGGCGACATAAGTAAGTGTTCAATCTTTGCCCTTGACATTCATACAAATTTTAATTTTATGTTTATCTTTAATTAAGTTTACACCATAGCTTAATTATCAAATCAATCTCAATTTGTTAGGTTTCTTTAAGCATTCTAAGGATCAATAGGTAGCTAGAGACTAGCTCTAGCTCCCTATGAAATCAAAAATTTCTAAAAACATTGGGAAGATACCTAAAATTCAAAAACTAGAGGAGGAAACAAGGTGAAAATCCCATTCTGGATGCTTCTCTGAGAAGTGAATGGACATTCCATTCACAGGACACAGCCGCGGCAAATGTCCCACATCCGTACCATTCCTTCTGGAAAAATCTGGGGAAATCTTTTGCAATTAGCATTAAAAAGAGAATATTTGCATTAAGTAGGCATAAATTACATTTAATTGCATTAAACCAAGGGGTACAGCTACATAGTCAGGGAATATTGTAGATGGTAGTTAGACCTGTGTTGAATCCCATTTTAGATTAACAACAATACTCCTTCAATTGAGAAAATTAATAATTATCATGAAAAGGCACTATAAAAGTTGTATTGATGAGAATCTGGCCACCCAAGGCCTTAGTTAGTAAAATTTGGGTGCCCAAGTGTGAATAAGGGCCAGTTATAGTAGAAAAGACAATTCTCATAATGAAATGATACAATCCCCCTTTGTTCTATGAGATCTCTTGTCTTTGTCTTGAGAGAGAGAGAGAGAGAGAGAGAGAGAGAGAGAGAGAGAGTGAGAGTGAGAGTGTGCTCTAGTACATGTGCCTCTTTCATGCACGCATGTGTGTGGGAGAGTGAAAGGTTGGTTGCCTTACATTCGTGGTGTGAGTGACTTCACGGTGACAGTGTGGAGGTGGTGTTTAGAGGAGTGGAGCTTCCAGGATATGAGCTAGAAGCATTGGTAAGTATCCAACGACTATTGTGTCTATTGCTTCTCCCATTGACGATTGTGTGGAGTTCCTTCTTGGGAGGTGCGGTAGTAGCCTATAACATTTTTGGTGCCACTGCCGGGAAACAGTTTTGTTTCTTCCACCCTCTTAGAGATTCAACTCCCACAATGCAAGATTCATCATTGCCTTTGCATTTAGAATATGCAATGTGAAGAATCTGTGTAGATAAGATTTGAATGGTAGGGAAGAAATCGCTGAAAATCATGTGTTGAATGAGTGGGTGAGTACTTGAAAGGCTTAGAGGGAAGCTACATTAGTTTTTCCTTTTAAATTTGATATTTTTGTCACCAATTGTGCTACCGTGAGCTAGCAGGGGTGACACATTGTTTTCATTTTTTTTAAAATTATAAAAATAAAGAGCCATTGGTCGTGTTAATAACTTACATTACATCTCCAATCCTTAGCATGACCAGTTGGGATCAATTGAATAGGGAAGTAATACTCCAACGGTAGTGTGACACATGAAAGTGCAGAAAATAGTTCATGACGTGAACCATTTCGTACTACTTCACGGCGCGTGAAGCGCATCCCGCAATCAACGCTAGGATTTTCGAGATTATCTTGCTAAAAATAGGGTGCCTTATCCTGACACGTTTGACTAAAGAATCTTATTACGTGAGATAGCAGTGAAGCATTTCACACTGTGAACCATTTTCTGTTATTTCACGGGCTAAGCCTTCACGGCCTAACACTTCACGCCTTAGCAGTTCACGAGTTAATATCTCACGGACTACTAGTTCACGAATTAAGGGTTGTCAGACCAGTTGTAAAAAAAGTACTCTAATTGCACTATTTGGGTCTATTTGACTCGAATTGAAGTAATTCTAAGCTTAAAAAATCAAAGTGTGAAACCTTTAGTTGCCCCCGCAGTGTGCGAGGAGTAGATCGCTATTTCACGGTGTGAATTGCTCCCTGTTACTTCACGACATGAAGCATTTTTTACGGTTTCATGGATATTTGTTACTTCATGGGGCCAGAAAAGACTGTTTGGCATAAAACCAATTGAAAACATTGGAGTGGAAATTTCAAATTACACTCTCATGCACTTGAGGTCCGGTAAAGTCATTGGAGACGACCTTGAGTGTTTCAACTTGGAGGAATCTGACCACTGTTGATACAAGTAGTGAAGAATCCATGGAAGAGGGGCTACAATTCTCTAGCCTTGGAGAGGAAGAAAAACCATCTTCCCTTACAACATCCAGTGGAATCTTTGAAATGGTCAGGGGATTTTTTGGTCTCCAACAACATAGCACAGAAGATGATGCACAATCTGCGAGCGAGCGAGGAGGCAGAAGAAGTTCGTAGGCTAAGTCACCTACTTTCTTTGTAATCAAATATGGCCCACAATATCTGGGGGATAACTTCTTTTACTTCCCAAGAGATATAGAACTTCTTTAGGGGTGTACTTGAATGAAGACCATATCTGCTTCTTCGAATTTTCTGTCTGTCCTCTTCTTATCTGCATACTGTTTCTGTCTATCCTGGGCAGCTTTTATATCTTTGCGAATTGACTGCATCTGCTGCTCCATGTCGTCAAGCATCTATCTGGACATCTCAACCCTAATCAATGGGTCGGACCAAGTTAATGGAGTTAAGCAATCTTGTCCATACAGAGCTTTGAAAGGGCTCATCCCAATACTTCGGTGTGTGATAAGAAACATTGTAGGTGAACTCGACTAGGTGCAGATAACTTAGCCACTTCTTGGGTTCCCTGCCACCGAAGTATATCTTCGATTACTTGGTTTACTCTTAGGCAAAACCACAATGAGGATGAATGGGACGAGTCCCTGTGTTGATATTTGTAACTGGAATGACGATAATGACTTCCGCAAATCACTATGAGATTAGTGGATTGTGCTGACAAATTGCTACTATTAACTCTTGGCCCAGTGGATCAAGTTAAGGGATGGCAAATTGAGAAATTAATTCTAATGAAAACAACGCTTTTACAATAAAAATATTTTCAATATGCATCTTTCTATGCATAGAAATTAATTCTAATGAAAATAACGCTTTTACAACAAAAATATTTCTAATATGCATTTTTCTATGCCTAGAATGAAAATAACACTTTAAGAATACACAAACGGTGGGGATTACTCTTTTTGAATAAAAATATTTCTAATATGCATTTTTTAATGCCTAGAATGAAAATAACACTTTTAGAATACACAAACGGTGGGGATTACTCTTTTTGAATTTAAAAAAAGATAAAACTTATTTCACAAAATTTAAGAAAATTTTGCCATAACCTCCTTTGTATGGCTGACCATTTTTCAATTGCCTATTACGTTTGTGTTGGTGGGTGCACGGTGCAAGAGAGAGAATGTAAAAGTGTGTATATATGCATGTAAGGATGCGTTTGCTTCACATATGCATGTCACAGGAGGTTAAGAAATGTATATAGGCGCACACGAGGGTATAGCAAAGCCCCAACATAGGCAATGACTGTAATATAGCACGAGAGGCTATAGACGAGTGGTAGGATTTTTAAAATTTTAATGTTTTTTAAATTATATATATATATATTGAGTTTATTTATTTTTTATGAGATTTTTTTAAAATTGATTAACTAATTTTTATAATCAATTAATTAATTATTTAAGACTTTAAAAATTAATCACTTATTAAATTTATTATTATTATTATTAGTTTTTCAATCAATAAATTAACAAAATTAGTTAGTTGATCAATAAACTTTGAGTTAATTAATAAATAATAATACATTAATTAATTAAAATTAGAGTTAATTAATTAATTTAAAAATATTAATAAATTAATATACTTATTATATGTATAGTTTATTTTTTTAAATTATTTTAATTAAATAATTAATTAAATTTTATGATTTAATTAATCTATTTTTTATTTTATTAAATTAATTAAATAAAATTAATTAATCAATTGATAATTTCTATTTTTAAAAATTTTAATGAATTAATTAAATAAAAATATTTAATTAATTTATGTATTTTATACTCGAAGAACAAGGGCAAAACAGAGGAAAATAGAGAATGTAAATCCATTTCAATCACATGGAAAAGAACCAGAAACATCTAGAAATGCCACTAATAGCATGTGGATGGGCATAACAGAAGGAGTAATACCAACTCTAGAGCCCATCAATGAGGAATCAAGGCTGGATGAGGGCTTTGAGATGCAAAATAAGGAGGACAATTTACCTAGGGTACTTGTAGAAGGTGAGAATCACCTCTATACTAGAGAGAAGATATACAAGAAATGATCAATGATCCTACATTTTTGCAGGGCATGGAGCTCTTAATCCAACAAAGGCGGCAGGCTAAAGCCGCTAATAATGAGCCAAGCAATGAGGAGTTGGCTGGACCTAGCCATAGACCCAAAGTACATAGAAGAACCAATGCAGGAAGAGGAAGAGGTCTGGGTAGGGGGAGTAGCTCTTCGAAGGCCAATTGTGGATCCAAATGTAGATCTGAACGCCGTGACAAAGGTGGATCTGCTAAATATGGCTGCAAAAATGGGTCGAGGTATGGTTAGGGAACTAGGCACTACCCTGGAATCCAGACCATCCCGAATGAAGCCACATATTATTTCCAAGCTTGTGCAAAAGTTCTCAGGTGATGGGGACCCGATCCAACATATAGAGGTCTTTGAGTCAACTTGTGAAACCTATGGGCCAGTGAGTGATGTAACCATGATCCATGCTTTTTCACTGACCCTAGAAGGAAAGGCTTACCAATGGTATCAAACCCTAGAGCCAGAGGATACAGTTAACTTCACTAGGCTTAAAAATGTGTCCATACCAAGCTTTTCTCGAAGTGGAGTCCTGTGGCTCAGCTTCACAATATCAAGCAGAAAGAAAATGAGTCCATGCAAGATTATGTGTCGACTCAAGCACTTGAGTTCAAGATGTAAGTTAAGGGAGAGGCTAACTGATGATTAGTTATTGCACTACTTCCGGAGAGGAGTCCGAGGTCATAAAATGCATGATTATCTAGTGTTAGCCCAACCGGATACTTTATATGTGTGTTGTAAGGTGGCAATAGACTATGAGGACAATATGCTTGAATTGCCACACAACCCGAAGATGTGAAGACAACTTCAATAGAGCGGCAACATCGCGGGTCTCAAGTCACCAGGGCGACATAGGAACCCAGAATAAACAAGTTGGAAATATGATAGTGGAAGAGCTCAGCAATGCCATCCTAGAGAAAATGGTCAAGGATGGGAGAGAAGCATCAAGGCATGCTCATCTCTATCCTCCTCGGAGAGATCTGATTTGGTGTTCTATTTGTAGACAAAATCACACAACCATTGAAAGTCCTTAATTAAGATAAGGAAGTTACTTTATTGTGCTCATTGTGTGAGGTTGGGTAACCATGACATTGCCATGTGCCGATATCCAAGATCCCAGCCCTTAGCACAACTACCAGCACCAAGAGTGGTGCTAGCCTTGCCACCACCCCCAGTGCAAACCACTGCGGGGCTGCAGGGCACCCAAACCCATCCTACTTATCAAGAGGGATGTTTTGGATACATGACATGTTGGTTGTCTGTTAGATACCTGTAACGCCGCTATACGGGCGTTACCACAAGAGGGGACGGCCTCTGGCACCCAGCCATAGAGGAAGAATGAGGATTGCCCCTCATCCCCTAGGCTATATAGTGTGTGGCCTGCCATCCACACTAGCCTGGCCGCCCATGACTCCGCACGGGCGTCCTCTCCCACTAAACCCCGGACATGGCCATCCGGTCTACCGTCGGTCACAGGCATTACAGCCTACGTGACATTACCCCCCCTTAAGAAGAGTTTTCGTCCTCGAAAACAAACTGGGGAAACCTTTTGGAAATTGCACTACGGCATTGCCAAGTAGCTACCTCCTCATCCCTATCTGTCCATTTAACAAGTACCTCCTGGTACACTCTATGTCGGGTTTGTCTATCAAGATACTGTAGAATCTTTTTAGGTTCATGTGGTATCTTTGGTGGCTCTATCAAGTCTACCAAAATCTCTGGAGAAACTGCGTTCTCTAACCTGTGAACTGATTTCTTCAGTTTACTGACATGGAAGATAGGATGGACTTGAGAACTCTCCGGTAACTCAAGTTTATATGCTACATCCCCAATCTTCTTAAGGATTTTAAAAGGACCACAGTATCTCGGAGAAAGTTTATTACACTTTCCCGTTTTCATGGTTTCTGATTGCGCAGGAACCTTGAGGAATACAAAGTCACCTTCTGCAAAGGTCACCTTTCTTCGTCCTTTATCCACATAAGTTTTAGCGCAATCCTGAGCGCTACGAATGCTCTCACGTGCGGCTCTGAGCATATCATTCATATCTTCAAGGAAATCCTTGACAGATTGAATCTTCTCCTTTTCTAAGCCTACAGCCATCGGAGATCTCGTCTGGAATCCATACATTAACATGAATTGTGTAAATCCAGTCGCTGAGTGTTTGGAGCTGTTATAGGCAATTTCCAATAAGGGCAAGTACTCTTCCCAATTAGATTGCTTCTTACTAGCATAAGAACGTAACATATCCTCTAGAATTTGGTTAACTCTTTCAGTTTGACCATCAGACTCCGGATGATCTGCCGTACTCATACTCAGAGTAGTATCCAGCTTTTTGAAGACTTTCCTCCAAAAATGAATGTTGAACTTTCTATCTCTATCCGACACTATATCTGCGGGCAGGCCATATAGCTTGTAGAGATGTTCAATAAAGAGTTTTGCCAACTCTGGCATTTTTACAGTTTTCTTCGTGGCAATAAACTTTGCCATTTTAGTTAACCTGTCCACTACCACCCACACCGAGTCATTCCCTCGACTCATCTTGGGTAAACCGGTAATGAAATCCATGGAAATGCTTTCCCATTTCCCTTGAGGAATCTCCAGCGGATGGAGTAGTCCTCCAACCTTAAGACGTTCATGTTTATTGACCTGGCACTTACTGCATTTCAGCACATAAGTCTGGACGTCCTTAAACAAACTAGGCCAATAAAACTGTCTTTTTACTAGTGCATAGGTCTTCTGAATCCCAAGATGACCCGCACTTGGACTATCATGACTTTCTTTAAGAATTTGGACCCGAAAGTCACCAATAGTTGGTACACATATTCTACCCTTGTAGAGTAAGTACCCGTCGTCAATGGAGTAATTAGCATATTTCTCCCCCCGACGAAGTTTATCACTCCCCTTTGAAGCCGTGGCAGTCAAAGGTGATGAAGGGCCTACGTCAGAACTCTCCGGCTCCAAACTATACCCAGAAGACACGGCTAGTCTCTCCGGACTAACTCTCGCTTCCCTTCTCGTTGCACCTTCGGCCAGTCTCTCCGGACTAGCAATACGTGCCAACGAGGGAGGTGGTCGTGTCTGTGAAGAAGTGCGTACGCGTACAACGCGCCAGACCTCTGTTAAAGATGGATCATGCTCACATAAACCACGTAGTGACTCCAAGAAATAATTCTTGAAGACTGTGAAACTAAGTTCATTAATCTATGGCATGCGACTAAGTGCATCAACCACCACGTTATACTTACCTTTCTGGTAACGTATCTGAAGGTCAAACTCCTGTAGAATCTCCGCCCACCGAGCTTTTCTACCCTTCAGTTCATTTTGACTTGAAAGCCATTTCAGACTTTCATGGTCCGTCCGGACCTCAAAAGTAGCACCATATAAATAGTGTCTCCACTTTTTCAGTGCATGAACTATCGCTAGTAACTCTTGCTCGTAAGCCGAGTAGTTACGCTGCGCACGATCTAACTTTTTACTCTCAAATGCAATTGGACGTCCCCTTTGCATAAGTATGGCCCCAATGGCCTCATTACTAGCGTTTGTTTCCAACACAAACGGCTCATTTGGATCCACAATAGTCAAAACAGGTGCAGCTGTTACGGTCACCTTAAGCTTATCAAAGCTTTTCTGTTGGGCTTCCCCCCAACTAATGTTTTTTTGTTTTTGACCGTATAACTAGTCAGTCAACGGGACTGCGATCTTCGCGTAGTCCTTCACATACTATCGGTAGAACCCCGACATGCCAAGAAAAATCTGCAGTTCCTCGAGATTCTTCGGCGCTGGCCATTTAAGAATAGCCTCTACTTTTTTTGGTTCCATCCGCATACCATCGGCGGATATAATATGGCCAAGGTAGTGAATTTCTGTTTCAAAAAATTCACATTTGCTTCTCTTTGCAAATAGTTTGTGCTTTCGCAACAACTCGAACACCAGACGCAAATGCTCTATATGTTCTTTCTGTGTCTTACTGTACACAAGAATATCATCTAGGAAAACTACTACGAATTTTCCTAGATATGGACGTAAAATACTGTCCATCCGTGTCATAAACGTCGCTGGAGCATTGGTTAGCCCAAATGGCATAACCAAAAACTCAAAATGCCCGAAACGGGTCCTAAATGCTGTCTTCGCAACATCTTCTTGTTTAATTCTAACCTGATGATACCCAGATCTCGGGTCTATTTTTGTAAAGTATCTTGATCCATAGAGTTAATCAAACAACTCATCCATGCGTGGCATTGGATACTTGTTCTTAATCATTATCTGATTAAGAGCCCTATAGTCTATGCACATCCGCATAGATCCGTCTTTCTTCTTTACCAGAAGAATACGCGATGCCCACGGACTTAAACTAGGCCGAATAAAGCCTTTGTTCAAATATTCCGTCAATTGTTTTTCCACCTCCTGTGCCTCAGAGTGGCTTAATCTATAAGCAGGTTTGCTTATAGGTTTTGATCCTGGCATAACTTCGATGCCATGGTCTACTTCTCTAGATGGTGGTAAACCATCTGGTAAATCATCAGGAAAAACATCCTGAAATTCCTCTAATAAATTCATTAAAGTATCTACGTACTTTTTCTTTAATGTCTCATTCACCTTGGATTTTTTCTTGTTTGAATCACATGCATGCCAAACAGGGTTTTCAAACAGTGGGTCTCGTCCAAGGTTATTTTGTTTTTCTTGTTTGTCTACGCAAACATCATTTATCGTTTCATCTACGGAAACAGAATTCAATAGAGGGTAACAAGCATATACCTCTGCTATCTGGTCTCTGCGGACCGCTGTACACAGCTCCATGGAGGAAATAAGTGGTGTGGCAAGGACAGTACGGTCGCCCTGCAGGGTAATGACTCTACCTCTGTGCGTATTATGTAAGTAATTCCGAGCTAGACTAGGGCCCAAGCCATACAGCCACTCCCTGCCTAGATATACGTCTGCTCTGGCTAAGTGCATGACCTGAAAGTCAAGCGGAGCCTCATAGTCCTGCATAGATAATGGGACCCCCAATACTACAGTATTCCATACCGTTTTGTCATATCCGTTGGCTAGGCCAACAGTATATTCATGATCACTCCGGGTCTCAGTCAACCCCAACTTCTTGACTAACGAGTAGTTTAAGAAGTTGTGGCTAGCTCCATCATCAATAAAAACTGTGACTCTACGGCCACCTATGGTGCCATACATGCGCACCATGTCATGTGGACCTACAGTAGGCTGCCACATCGCGGGTGTCACTGAACAAGCGTGATGCTCATCACAATGACACATTGTCACCTCTCTGAACTCTGCAAAACTGAGAGGGAGTCTCCACTGTATGCAACTGCCTAGAAGATTTACCATCTTTTTTCGGCTCGTTTGCCACTCGTGCTGGCTTTAGGCTTTGGACACTCAGCCTTCGTGTGCCCTACTTCATTGCAATTAAAGCAGCGATTTTCCTTTCGCGCTTTAATATACTGCTCTTTCTTTTGGATTTCGGTGTCTCTTTTTTTCCTGGATGGTCACGGTTTTTTAGACCAATGACCACCCTGTCCTTCTTGGTCCGTCCTATCCCCTTGTTTCTCACTGCGGAACCCTTTTCTTTTAAGGCCTGACCTCCTCTTTTCACTACTCTCGGCCCTGCTAGAACCACCACGCGCACTACGGCGCTTGATGTCATCAAATATCTGTGCATAACTCAAGGTAATCATCTTTAAGGCCTCTCTTAAAGCCTCGCAATGTCTCGAATGCATCGATTCCCTTTAGCTTGAGTACTATCTCCCTATAGTTTGAGATGTACTGAGTTATGGATTTGTTCTCCATCGAGCACTTGTCCCATAACTCCCAGCTTGTCTCTGTCTCATTAACAGGCAAAAATTCTTTTCAAAACATCGTTTCAAATTTCATCCAAGTGGCAGGGCGAGTTGTCAAGCTCATCCACCACTTGTACGCTTTGCCGGTTAATGAGAGACTAGCCTCTACGGGCTGTATACGGCTAGGCTGCTGTCGCAGCGCGTGCAAATCTGACTACTTCGCTAGAAACATATTGACTGAGTCCTTGTTTCTCTCCTTTTCCTTGCCACCAAAACTAGGCAGCTTTAAGTCTTTTAACAACGACGAAGCTGTCGCTACTACGGACGGTCCCGTAGACGCATCGGCCTGTACTCCTGCAATTACTGGCGAGGCTACGCTCACCCGTGCCGCAGGATCTCGACTACCACGAGGAGTCGGAGTACTAGCCGAGGCGGCTGCTGTCAGTGCATCTAACCGTGTGGAGATGCTCTGTAGCATCGTGACTAAATCAGCCTGGACTTTACCCATAGTGTTCAATTTGGCATTAAGATATTTAAACAGTCCACTAGAGAGCTCCGTCTCACTGTCACGACATCAGCAGGGTCCAAAAGGTCATAATCGTCGTCGTCATAATCCAAGAGGTCCTCCTCGGTCCCCTCGGCGACGTCGGTGTTCATGTCCTCTGGCTCGTCGGCCAGAAAGGGGTCATCTACCAATGCGGCCGCTGCGGGCTCGCTGGGTCCTAAGGAGGGGTCAATAGACGAGGAGGGTGCTGGCGGATCACGCGTGATCAACGAGCGCACTCCGGACCGAACAATGGTCGGGCGTGTACGGCCTGACAATTCGGTCGGGGTCAAACCCGTGACCAAGGACAAGAGACTGGAAAAACCTAGAGAAGTAGAAGGCGGTGGGGACACACTACGCCTAGCAGACATCTTTAATTCTTACAAAAAAAACAATGCGAGAACTCGAAAATTACTAAAAAAAACGCTAATAAAAATGAGCAGTGGTGGAGAGAGAATAATAGTCACCCCCCTTTACGGTTGCCTGTCGATTTGTGTTGCGCTGCAAGCCTCTACAAGGACGCTTCCGAGATGCTCCGATCCACGAGAAAAATATAATGCCTGCAACTCATAACAAAATTTAAGATGATCGAGAGGCTGTGCCTTGCCATGATTATTTCTTGCGGGGATTATCCCTCCTCCCCAGCCTAGAGAGAGGATTTGTTTGAATTGAGTTCATTTTTAATTTCATTAAAAATAAATAATGAAATATGTATTAATATATATATATATATATATGTATTAATATATATATATATATATATATATATATATATATTTTTTTTTTCTTTTTTTTCTTCTCTTCCAAAAATCTCTTGGCCGCCTCCCTCCACACACTCCCTTGTGGAGATAAGGGTGAGAAAATGAATGGTTGAAAACCATCGAGTGGGCTCCGGTCCCCCGGTCACGCGCGGACTCTCACGATCCCATCGAACCATGCTCTGATACCAGTGTTAGATACCCGTAACGCCGCTACGGGCGTTACCACAAGAGGGGACGGCCTCTGGCTCACCACCCACAACCATAGAGGAAGAATGAGGATTGCCCCTCATCCCCCAGGCTATATAGTGTGTGGCCTGCCGTCCACACTAGCTTGGTCGCCCATGACTCCGCACGAGTGTCCTCTCCCACCACTGAACCCCGGACATGGCCATCTGGTCTGCCGCCCCGTCGGTCACAGGCATTACAGCCTACGTGACATTGTCCCACCTGTTCTACCACCACAACCTCCACAGACTAAAATCAACCAAGTGTTGATTGAGGAGCCCTTGGATGAGGGTGAAGTCATGCATGAGGTAGAAATCAATAACGATTACTATGAGGAGGCTGCAGAGATCACACCAGAGTTTTATGTCTTATAGAATAATATGCAAGTGCCAGTGTTCTAAACCATGGTACAATGGAGAGGTAAAGACATAAACTCAACTATGAGAAGGGGGCCACTATAGTGTTTTGGTTGTGGTGGACCTCATCGAATAGTGGAGTGCCCCAATAATAATGTGGCTAATGTGAGCCACGCCCAGCCCTTGGCAACATTGACCAACGACATGCCAACACTCTCCTATGTTCAGTGTGGAGTCGATCATTTGATCAAAGACTTTCCATATTGCGCTAGTGGTTTGGTTTCCACTTCTAACCATGCCACTATCAGAACTATAAGTGTGTAGCTTCGGAATATCACACCCTTGAATGTCCTAACACAAGCACAAGAAAAACAAGTGGGCAAGGGGAAAAACCCAGTAGATGTCACAACTTCTAAAACTGGGATAAGAAGAAGAGTAAAGAAAGTGGGCAAGGGTGATACCATGGTCACAGTTCAAGGTGGGTCCGAAGAAGATACCATTGACACACCGAATCCACCCAATCAAGGGAAGTGGATGACCAAGTGCCGAAATAGGATGGGCACAACCAAGAAACTACAAGAGAGAGACCAGCAACTCCTAAAGGGATTAGGGAATACCCAAACGCTAATGATATGAGGACATAAGGAATCTTGAGGAAGCTAAGGCTCTAATTGAGGAGTGTCACCTTCATGAGGGAAGCCAAATTGGTGCATGATTGGGCGTTAGACCAAGTGTATGTTCAAAAGGATTTACAGATTCTAAAGATTAATCTACAAACATGGAACGCACATCCCATGGAAGGGCAATTGTTTGGAAATGATTCAGTCACACCACCGAATGAACCACGTCCCTACAAGTCTGCCAACCCATGGAGAATGCACAGGACAAGGAAGACACCACAATGTACGCATCTCTTCCACCCCCGGATTTCAGTGAAAATTGGATGCATATGCTTGCTACTATAGATGGAGGCCAAAATAATGGCTTTTTAATGCTTTTATGATATTTATTTCATAGAGAAATTATGAATCAATCCATAATTGGATAATGATCCAATTAGTGGTCATCATAATCATATTAATAATATTAAACTTTATTCTTTCAATTAAATTGAGAATTATTGGTAATAGCAACGGAGCTATGGCAAAATTTCTGTAAAATAAACACATAAAACATTTTCATTCATAATATGAAAAGAGGACTTCCTACCATATTCTAGGAATTATCATCCTAGATTAATTGAATGATTCTCATTGTAATCATGGAGAAATTGATTTTTATGTTTATGCATAATTAGTAAATTAGAAAAAAGAGAAATTTCTAGTAATTTATTTTTATGTTAAAAGAGTAATCCCCATGAGATTGGAAATCCATGTATTCCAATGATTTAGAGAAAAAAATTAGAATGCTAAAATAATGTATGTAATATGAAAGATTTTAGTTAAATTTATCTTTTTGTATAGATAAATTTTTATGATGAAAGAGGAATTTTCACCATATTGAAATTCAAATATTTAAATAAGGAAAGTATAATTCCTAGTGCAAAGGAATTAATGAAGATTTTTATTTAATTTTTAAGAGAAAATATAGTTAAATTTATCTTTTTGTATAGATAAATTTTTATGATGAAAGAGGAATTCCCACCATATTGGAATCCAATTAATTAAATGAAGAAAGTGTAATTCGTAGTGCAAAGAAATTAATGGAGATTTTTATTTAAATTTTAAGAGAAAAATTTAGTTAAATTTATCTTTTTGCATAGATAAGTTTAAATGATAAAAGAGGAATTCCCACTATATTGGAATTCAAATGTTTAGATGAGAAAAGTGAAATTTTTAGCTTAAAGAAATTAATGGTTATTTTTATGTAATTTTAAAAAGAATTTTAATAGATTTAATTTATGAAAAAGAGGAATTCCCATGATAATTGGATTGCACTCATTGAAATGAGAAAAAGAAGGATTTCAAGTTTATTCAAAAAATAGATATTGATATTTTAGTTAAAAGATGAATTTCCATGATATTTGAGAAAAGATGGATTTGATTTTAATGTCAAAAGATGAATTTCCATCATAATTCTACCTAATGAATTAAGGTTGAGAATTTATGTGGAAAAAAGAATATCTTGGATATTTGAATTGGTAAAATCACTAAATAGATATTTACCCAAAAAATAGATGTTTAATTGAAAGGAATCCTGGTAGAACTAAACTGACTGAATTTAGTTAGACTACGTGAGGTCGGACAGTAAACCTAATTGTCCTTCTCTCGAATTGAATCAAACAAAAACTTTGTGACTAATTCCAGTTACTAATTCCAAAGAATAGACTACTGGAACTACTCTAGTTTTCCCTGACCAATCTCACCAAGAATGTAGTTGGATAAATGGATAAAATAATCGAGTAGATTACCCTCATGAGAGATCAAGGATCCTCATTATGAAACTAGGAATTATTGGAAAGAGGATCTTTGGAACCGATCTCAAACTGGAATCTCACTTGCATTGGAAACTCTGTTTTTCATTTAAAGGACTGTTTTACGCCAGAATGCTAGAGGAAGCATTTGGCTTATATTTTTCTAAGAGGAGGTTCGTTGGAACAGCTCGTGGGGAGTCGTCAAGGGACGTCGCCCATGGTAAAGCCTGCCAACATCTTGACCAGCCTTAGTACGGTTAAAATGGTGCGCTTCCGGTACGATGGGTGAGAACCGACGAAGCGATCCCTGAGTGAAGTGCTAGGACACCTACTAAGGAGGATCCTAGAGGGTTTTGACCAGGCGATGCACAGACTCGCGGTTGCTAGGACACCCAACGTCGAGGAAGATATCTGATAGACAAAAAGGAAAGGTTTTGGGAATAAAAATTTGATACTGGATCTCGTTGGTTGGCTAGTTGGTCTTCAACGGAGAGTTCAGAGGATGCATTTTTGTAATACGATGGACTTGGAATTTTAAAAATGATGATCAGAAATATTATGATTTTATTCAAGGATTGTCTTAAAGCCAGTCGAATCTGTTATAAATGGCAATTTCATATTGGGTGTGTACGTGGCCTATTTGATATTTGCATGAATTGCCGGATAGGGGACCTGGGAACTCTTTTCCTCGGTACCCGGGCAAAAACCCAATCAAATCTTTATAAAGAAATCCCACCAATTCAGTGGTCGGGTGGTTGGCTAACCCATGGGCCGGATGGGGTTAGGCTGGATCAGAGGATTCATGAGAAACAACTAGATACGATTAGTTACGTTATTTAGTTTTAAATCTTGAGAAGACCTTGTTCTGTGGGGGGGATCATCGGCTGTGCCTCGTAAATGAGAAAAAAGTGGTGATTCCATAGACCAAGTGCAAGTCTCTTCTTGATCTGACCATGTGACTTCAGGTTTGGTCAGATCAGTTTATCTAGTTAAGACTTGACTCGTTAGAGGAATTTCCTCGTTATCCCAATTGGCAGAATCGCCCATGCCTTCCGGGCGAGGGGAGTCTTCCGGGCCCGGTCTCGGAGGGGGGCCGCCCGGGCTAGCCTCTCGTCCCAGACATCCGCGGGCAAGGCCCCAAGTGTGCAAGACCCCTGCCCCGCACGGGAGGCCGACGCCGCCTCCGCCTCCCTGGCAGGAGCCCCAAAGCAGACGGGTGGGTGGGGACCTCACAGCTGGTATCAGAGCATTGTTGAAAGCTAATAAGTATAAACAAATTCTTATCAGAAATTGATAATAAAAACTCAGAAAAGGCATTTTTCATAATGTATTTTCATTCCGTAAGCCTCTTTAATGAAGAATTTTTCATCAAAGAAATTGTTTTTATAGATGGAAGTTCCCTATTTATCTGGTATTCCCGACCTCACCCAGTCTCAAAATATGACTGCGTTCGCCTTTGAGCATCTCATCTCTTCCGCTTCAACTCGAACAAGCCAAGCAAGACTCGCATGCCATTTCGAGGATTTATATTTTCCTGACCCAGCGGAGAGACGACAGCAAAAGTGGTTTGTAGGGCAGTATGTCCACGCCTCTTGCGACCGACGTGCAATGCTGAGGCAGAACCTCTCATTGGCAATGATTCTGTTAAAGCTGAAAATGGTACATGGTGTCATTCTATATCATTCAATTCCTCGAAATTTCAGACTTTTATGCCAAGTCTACAAACTCCTTAGTTGCTTTATTCCTAAGAAGATAATAGCTCCCTATCAGTAAGTGAACATTTGTATCAAGGCATGGCTATGGCCCAGTACCGTCGTCTTATGCGTCTCCCGAGGAGATTTTGAATTCTGGAGTCGAGTTGCTCTATGTACATATTGCAACTTTTATATAAATAAAGAAATGTTTTGTGGAGAAAAATTCCCTGTTGTATAAGTGATTGTTTATGGACGAACTGATAAAGAAAAATCTGTTATTGGACATATGTCATAGATCTCCAATAAGATGATTGTCTTGTTTAAGAAATTGTTTTCCAAACCTCTTAAGTCTTAGGATCTCATGGACGATATTAAAATAAAAATTTAATAATATATAATTTTTGGCAGAATCATGAGACAAGAAAACCGAGACAAGGAAACCGTGGCCGTTAGACAAACCCTCTCTCTGAAGATGATGAGCTTGATCGTGATGTTCGCAAGGCTCTTCATAGGACTCAGCCAAGACCCTTCAAAGGAGAAGAGGAGAACCTGGGCGAGGCTGTGGAGAAATGGGTGGAAGCCATGGAGGAATATTTTAACGTCAGAGGCTACAATGAGCGGAGCAAAATGGCTCTTGCCAGGCTGAAAATAGTGGAAACAGCCAGGGTAGCATGGAGGAACCACTGTGACACCAACCGTCTGGACAGAAATACTCAGTCCTGGGACAACCTTAAAACCTATTTGAGAAAGAGATTTTGTCTCCCTAGATTTTTGAAAATCAAAATGAACGAATTCTTAGAGCTAAAGCAGGGGAGCAAAACCATCGAGGAATACGACCAAGCCTTTGCTCTTCTACTCAAATATTCACCACCTCTAGACGAAGAGCAACTCATGGCCAGGTTCATTCGGGGAATGAACGAACCCTTGGACACACTGGTCAAAAATGCCAAGCCAGTGTCCATGGCTGAAGCTGTCAGAATGACGAAGGACTTTGCCAAAGCTTTCATCGTAAAAGTCCCGCCAAAGCCAGCTCCCTTGTCCTTTAAGAGATTTCAGACACCGAGAAGTTCTTCCAACTTTCCACCTCCAAAGACACACCAAGGTCCTAACCAGAATGTGGAGACGGGAAGCTTCAGAAATGAAGGAAGACCTTTCCCCCGAAGTACATTCTCAGGAACTCCGGCTCTCTCCAGAATGCAAAGGGAAGACCTTCGAAGCGAGAACAGATGCTTCGGATGTCAAGGACTTGGGCACCAGCTCAAGGATTACCCATCTCCTTCTGTGGGCCAAGGAAGCCAGGGTCCCAGAGTACCGAGACAGACTCCTTTTTATCAGTCCAATCAGGGTCCCCAGTGCCAGAATCAGGGTAACCCAAGAAGAGTGTCAGCTTAGCCTACAGCCTCCATGCAAAGCAGTCTCTGAACTCCCTCCTAGAATTGGAATAACCAAAGAGAGAGAGTTCCACCTTAGACTGCAACAGCCAGAGCAGTCACCATAGTTGAGGAAGTGGAGGAAGAGAAAGGATAGATCTATGCAGCAGTTGAGCATCAGGGGAATAACCGTCACTTCTCAGTCCTCCAGACTCCAGCAGAGTACCAAGGTAATAAATTCAAGCTTTTGATTGATTCAGGCAGTACTCATTCTTTTATTTCCCCAGGATGTCTGCGTAAATTAGTTCTAAATCAAAAATCAGGGAAACCTATGCAAGTGGAATTAGCCAGTGGGAAGATTCTTTACACTCACCTTGAGACTGACCTTATTCAGTTTAGCTTAGATGGGAACGTAACAGAGTGCCAGTTCCAGAGTCCTAACCCTGAGAATATATGATGGAATCCTTGGAATGGATTGGTTCCAAAAGAATCAGGCTGACATTCATTGTCACAAAGGAACCATCTCTTTCCTAGACCTTCACGGGAATAAAGTTCAAGGAATTGGAATTTTCGGATCCCCAGTGCTGCAATTAGTCAAGGCTTCTAAATTATTAAAAGGGATCAAAAAAAGGCAAGCTGTGTATGTTGTTAAAATGAATCTAGTAGACATAAAATGTAAAGCTAAAGAACCAGAGTGGTTAAGTGAGTATGTAGATGTATTTCCTGAAGAGCTGACTGAGATGCCTCCATCTCGTGAAGTAGATCATGAGATCGAATTAACCCCCAGAGCTCAACCAGTAGCCCAGCGTGCATAGCGTGCATACAAAATGCTAGTCCTCCCTGAAGCCATAGAGCTTAAGGAACAGTTAAGACAACTGTTAGAGCAAGGATTCGTCAGACCCAGTGTCTCACCCTAGGGTACGCCCGTTCTTTTTCAAAAGAAGAAAGATGGAATATTAAGACTCTGTATTGACTATAGAGGATTGAATCAATTAACAATTAAGAATAAGTATCCTATTCCTAGGATTGATGAACTTCTGGATCGGTTAAGTGGTACCCAAATGTTTACAAAGATAGATCTCAAATCTAGGTACTACTAGATTAGAATCAAGGAGCAAGAAATCCCAAAGACAGTATTCAATACTCGCTATGGGCATTATGAGTTCATAGTCATGCCGTTTGGATTGATTACATGTATGATTTAAGCTTGCATACAACATGAATGAGCCACACGCGCACACACACACACACACACACACACACCAGGCCTATCCTACATAGGAAATGGCAAGAATGGGTATATCTGTGCATGCTTTGCTTTGATGCACAGATAGCAAAAGTCTTGCATGTTATCCAACCCTTCACCCTTCAATCAAGAACATTGCTCTGTTAAGTTCCATACAAAGCAAGAACATCAACCTAAGAAACATTTGGGTTGAGTGAAGGCGTGTTGCAAAAGCGTGTATCATGATAAATTATTTTAGTGATTCTGCATTGAAGCCCAAGAGCATGTGGTTGTAACACAAACTCTAATGTCTTGCAAGGCACCTTACAAGGCACAGCACAAAGGCAAGCCTTCATCACCAACCTATGCAAATCAACGAGACATGGGGACATCATACAAGAAGCAACTGAAAGCTTCTCCACAAACATAATTAAGAAAATAAAGGTCATCACATATGGAGGCAGATCTGTAAATGCAACCTTGTAGTGAGAAGGTTTGTCCATATAAGTGTCCCCATGGCAAGACCCCACAGAGGACACGATTGAGTATTGTGGAAACAACATTTGGCATAGATGTATTACACCATGATTGCATGAGAAGGTACGATAGTCCATACACACATGGTAGCCATGGCATGGATTGTGGTGAGAACGTTCATCCATATGACAGCCACCCCATACAAGACCACCATACCAGCCAGACGTGCAGATGATACCATTGGACGTCCATATATCAACGTTAAGTTCAGGTTATTTCCCAAAAAAAAAAAAACCAAAGTGCCACCTTGACTCAATGACAGTCCACTCACAAAGCCAGATCATCAACTTTATCATGCCTATCCCACCCTCAACAAATCACTGCTGTATGAGCTATGTGCTGCACAAAAACAGATGCAATTATGATTTACCCTCGGGAAATAACTGTTGCATGTGGTATGTGCTACACTTAATAAATCAAATGCTCAGTTGCAATTAACATAATTACAAATGGGTATGAATGATAAACTTCGAACAAATATGTAACCCAGCATTGTATCGAGGCAACAACTAACAATGTGAGACTTGACTCACAAGGCTTCAAACCGTCAACTCCATCATGCATAGCATAGACTACATGCTATAGGTACCCACTCATGTAATCAGATGTTAAGGGACTCCTCCCAAGGATCACCTAATACACAAGCATAAACAAGATTGGAGAAATCAAATAACTTGGACAAAGATTTCAAAAAGATCTATGTATCCTCTAATATGACACAGAAATCTGCACAAAAAGAAAAGCTAAGGCTAAGCAAGCTAGCTAGATTTCTTCTCACCAAAAAACAAGAATAAAACCATAAGCTATTACTGTGGAAGCTGGTTTGACAAGTCACAGAGTGTATGCAGCACATCAAAATATTAAAACAGCCCAAGAGTTCAGATGCAAACCTACTTAACATTTGACAGATTATTTCACCTATCTGTAACAGACATCATGTTAGCCACTTATACTTGCCAAGTCTTCAAAACCAAAAACACGAACTTGTGATGGTTTTACATCAGGAGGTCCAACGAAACACTCACAGCTCTGCTCTGCAGCACTATCTAGAAAAATATGAGAGGTTAGCTTGCACTTACATCAAGGTTGCATTTCCATGCCCATGGTTCCTAAGGAATTGCCAATCTTGCAGGCTCCCCATTTCCAGAAAAGAAGCATTCCAACAACTCTATTTAAATCTTCTAAATCCTCTTTTTGCCCCTCTTCCAGCGTCTTTACCTTGCATCATACTTCTGTTCTGAAAATTTGAGAAACCTGCACCCTTGTAACCATGTGGAGCATTACCCCTTGAATTGGTCTCTTGCCAATGTGATCCTTCATTGGCTCTAGGGGGATGATAGCCACTCCACTCTCTGCCCCTTTGCTGACCACGAAACTCTTCCTTTGACATGGGAGAAACACTTCTCAACCCTTGGCTATGATACCACTCATCTGTACCAGAATTTGAAAACTTCCGTCTCACATTAGGGCCCCTTCCTGTAACATCATAAGCATTTGCACTTTCCGAAAAACCTCGTTTTCTATCCCGTGATGAGCCAGGGGCATTCCATTCATCTGGATCCCCATTTCGGAAAGACCCTCTTCCATAAACATCCTCATCAGACGAACCAGGAAATTCCTCTTGACCCCAGGGCATAACTGCAGATTTATACCTACCATTAGAGCTTCTCCGTGCATCCTTTGGCAGCAACCTAGCCTCGTGCCCACACACTACGAATACCTTTTGTAATGACAGCAAGGCATATGCAATCTCTGCATTTGGTAGGCATGCCACTACATCAAAATTTTCGTCCCGGTCAAGATACCCCACAACCAGCATTCCAACCTCAAGTAGTCCAGTATGAGACAGAGCCCTTTCAAACAATTCATTCAAGGCTCCTCGTAGCAGTTTGTAATTAAACCCTTTGAGGAGACCTTCAATAATTATCAGCGAATCTGGATCAGCTGAAGAGGCTCCTGGACCATTCCAGATTGCAACAGGAGGCAGTGAAGCACCAATAGACATGACACAATCTGGCTTTTTAGCAGGCTCATCACCATATCTCCGAGGCATTTGCGTGAGGTTCCCAGGCTGCTCTCCACCAGAACTTCTTGATCGTGACATCCCCTGGTTAATTCCAGATACTTGTCTTCTGTCTGCATGAAAAGCCCCTTTCTGACGGCGGTTATACCCTGAATCTGAGCGCCCGGAGCGTCTTCCCTGATTGTTTGCCGAATGATACCTTGCTCCAGGGCGGACATACTCAGGCGGTCTCAAAATTATGTATGTGACAGGACTATGTTTACAGACAAAAAGCTGAGTATTCTCAACATATTCATCCATAATCGCATCTGCTATAGCCTCAGAGTTGAATTGGAAGAAAGCATAATCCTTTCCAGGTTGAACAGATATATATTCAAGGTAAGCACGGCAGTTAATTTTCCTTGATATAAGGGGTAAAATGTCATCAAAAACCTTCCTTACAGAGTCTATCTTGAAGTGTTCTTCCCGAGCAGATATCCCAATGAAGAGAGACCGTTGTGGACATATTTCAATTTTATGCCTAGACATCATTGGTGGGGAGTTTACATCACGGCAGATGAACACCTCCTCTCCAATCTCCTTCAAAAGCTGATCATTCTTGGTGCATTTGTATATAAGGGCATCAGCAACAAATTCTGAAGCCAGCTCCACATAGGCATCACAAGATTCAGGAAGAAGATAGACAGACACCACCGGTTTCATGTCAGTCTGCCCATCAGAGCCCCACAGAATCCTGGAGAATATCTCTTCCAAATAATCCTTCTGCCAGCACAGCTTAGGTATGTTACCAACAAAAATCACTCTGGCTGGCTTAAATGGAATGTACTCAATCAGTGGCCTGACAGAGGTGTGAGTCCCATTACAGCCTTCAATGTTGAAGTGACACCCATTGATTCCCCATTCAAACACATCAAGCTGATTGGCAGCCAAAACAATTTGTGCAACTTTGTCTGTGGCCAATTCCAAAAACGCAAAGTCTTTGAGCACCTTGACCACTTGTACCTGACTTAATTCCATGGGGGCAATATCAAATCTTTCAAGAAACGTCTCCATCAAACTCTGCAGGACTTCTCCGATGTCCTCAATGCCATCAGGAATACAACCAACAAAAACTGACCTTTCTTTGACAACCACAGACCGATTGTTCATGTCACCAAGGGCAGGGACTGCAGAGTCACCATCAGATGACCATTTCCAACTCAGCTTTATGGAATCACTGTAGGGAACAATGTGATTAGCTGCAGGACTCCTTTCAACATATTCCTGCTCCTCATCACTGTAGTCATCGTGAGCAAACCCAGCCTTTGCACTGGCAGTAGTGTTAGATGGAGAGGAAGCTTGAAAATCTCTGCTTCTCATTGCCTGCTCGGCCCTTCTGCTGGAGTGCCGCATCTTCCCTGATTGCCCAAAATTAAGGGCAGCATTAGTGACTAAAATAACACGACAATAGAAGAAGCCATACCAGATTTTTCCCCGATAAACAGTTCTCTCTACCTACTGTGTCACACGACACAGATGGGATGCTCAATTGACGTGGTCTTGTGAGCTTGAAGTGACAGGAGTATGAGAGGCCTGTCAAGGGCATCAGATGGCTGCATGTCCATAGCAGTCATCATGGATCATCATTTCATCAGGGGAAAAATGCAAATCAATATAGGTAAATCCCTCAGAAGAAATTCCTGCAGATCTTAACCCATGGAAACATCGGCAAAACAATTGTTAGTCAGTAGCACCTTCGTATATTGGCAAAGCAGTCGGGAAGGCATCCTGCTCTCAAACTTGAGAGCTGCACAGAATGCCTCCCTGAAAGATTTACCTTAAATCACCAAACCATTGACTACGGCAAGACTCTACAGCTAACCCTTCTTTTTGGCTAGACCTTATGTCAGCACTTTCAGATCGTATGTAGCCACAATGCCAACCTTTGCTTCCCTGGGTTTACCTTCTACCGGTTTTCTAGACCCAGATTACTTGGATACAGGTAACAGAAGGCCACAATTGTCCCTTTCATCTGCGTGTTTATGATCCCAAAAGACTTATATCAGCCTTCTAGACTAGAGTCCAGGGTAGATGGTTATAAATTAACGCCCTCACCTTACAGGCTAAGCTCTGCCTCCGAGGGTAAATAACTTTCATAAACTGTCATACCTTTGTAGAGTGAACACTGCCTTTCCTTGGTGAATCATTCAATGCCAAATCTCATAGGCTAAGCTCTGCCTTCCACAGTTAGGATTTTATAATCGATTCTGTCCATATAGCATCAAAAGTAGCATGTAACTATGTACACAGTATTTGTATATTGCACTGTGAACTGACTGCACGTTTCCAATGCATCTGAGGCAAGTGCATACCCACGAGACGTTCTGCTGCAATTGACCTTGTATATCGGAGCCTTCAAGGGGGGCTCCCCCATGCTCTGACTACATATGCTTGCCTGATGTGCTGAAATTTGCGGCAAAGAGAGGAGAGAACTTAGGTGTTAAAAAAAAGGAGCTTACCTCTAGTGTCAGGAGACGCCCGCTACTCCTCTGTTTCAGATGTCTTTCTGATGTGAAGAGAACTCTCCAATTCGCCACTCTAGCTGTTCACCAGTAGGCGGCTACAGCCTGTGGAGAAGCCATTAGGGTTGGGATTAGGGTTTCGGCAGCGTCAGTAAAACCCTACAAAAACCAGCAGGCAGGGAAACGACTGCAAACGAGAGAGGAAGGGCATTTTTGGTAAGACGATAGTTTCTCACGCTCAAACATAGGGTACCCTGGGTATACACGCACCCAAATGTTTTTATGCATTAATTAATTAATAACGTCGAGTAAATTTTGAGTTACACTAAGGTTTCAACTTTGGTTTTCAGTTATACTAAAGTTTAAGCCTTAGCTTGATTGTATGCCTCTTACAATTTTTCAACTTTAGTTTTCAGTTATACTAAAGTTTAAGCCTTTGCTGATTACAATTCTCCAACTTCACTCGCCTTCCGGAACTGGTTGGAGATGCTAAAGCTAATAAGTTTTGCGTGTTGAATTTTTGTTCCCACCTTCCGACACTGGTTGGAGATGTTGCAACCAATAAGTTTTGTATGTTGAATTTTTGTTCCCACCTTCCGACACTGGTTGGAGATGTTGCAACCAATAAGTTTTGCATGTTGAAGTTTTGTTCCCACCTACCGACGACAGTGGTTGGAGATGTTGCAGCTAAAAAGTTTTGGGTGTTGAATTTTGGTTTGCTTTTGAATTTAGAGTTCTTACGCTTTATAGAGAGCTATAAGAGAATGTTATCCAACTATGGTTCCTATTTTTCTTTAGTCTAGATGGCTCAAAATTTGCACAAACAGGGCAGTCGGTACAAAATTTGGCATAGCCGATTACCTAGTTGTCTAAATGGCGAGGTAAAGGGCTTGATATGGAACTTAAGAAGTGGGGAACACAATCCTATGTTCAAATTCAAATCAGCCCAAACCTTTTTGACTGAATTAGGATTTTGTGTACTGCTGAAAAAACTATCAAAATTGCCAAAACCAATTCACCTCACCAAAGCATTCCATTGTCTTTGACACATGTGCATAGGCATCCTTTGATCAATAGGGCAACAAGAAATTGCTCAAGCATGTATCAATCCAATGTTCCCATGCGATTCCATCAAAATTTTGCCATAACTTCCTTTGTTTTTGTAACTAAATCTCAATGGAAAATCAAGTCAAAATCCCATGCAAAGCTTACATATCCATTTGCTCTATTATACTAATGCAATACCACTTGGAGCACATTGAAGCTTACCGATCTCCCGGTCCAAGCTCTTTCATCCCTCTTATCCAAGTTTGATGTCCAAGGGCAAGAGTTTGGGCCAAGTCTTCACCACCATTGTACCTAATCCTCTATCTATCCATACTCACGCATAGATAGATTCAAGAAGACTCTCTCCTTGGCATCTCCACCATAGGCCAAGGTACCCTCACCACATATCTAGCTTTCTACTTATGTAAAGAATCAAATAAAAGCTTAGAAATGGATGAGAGTGTAGATCACTTACAAATGGCACTCATAGATGCATGCCAAATCATCACAACTCATAAGCATAAGCTTTGCAATGTATCCGGTACCAAATCTTTCACCAAATGCTCAAGGAAACACATGAAAGCCATCCATATGAGTCGTAGCATATCCCACATACACCACTATCCATGTAATGTGCCATAATCATTCCCAAATTCACCAAAATGCAATCAATCTTGCCCATGTGAAGCCATTATTGCCAAAAAAAAAAGTGATGTAGACTCAAGTACAAAGCATCATAGGCATGTATGGCTATGGCAAAAAGCCCTTAATGCATCAAGAAACACCATGGAAGCTTCACTATGGTTATTCATGGAAAAGCATTTAGAATCAGCCCATGGGAAAGCCTTTAGATCCAAGAGTTGCGAAGAAGAGGGAGGGGCCATGGGGGGAAGTGGAGGTCAAGTATTGGGAAGGGGAGAGAGAGATAGAGAGGAATAGGGGGAGAGAGAGCCATGTAAGGGAGAAGAAAAATTTAAATAAATAATATAATGCAAAAATATAAAGATATATAATAAATAGGTATATTCTATATATAGAATACAAATATATATATTAAACATATAATAAGTAAGTCTATTAAATGAATATATATAGTAAATCTATACTAATATATTATAATATAATGTTATATATATATATATAAGACACACACACAAATATATATATATATATATATATATATATATATATATATATATAGTAAATGTTTTAGAATCATGATTATTTAATCTATATATATGCTTTTATTAAACACGAGCTATTTCTCCTTGCGCATGGCCAAAGGAGAGGAGGGAGAGGGCTAAGGGAGAAAGAGAAGCCATTCACATTGCCCCTTTCTCAATTTTCATTTCAATTTTTGAAAGGAGAGTTACCCTTCTTACCTAACAATTTCCTCTTAAAAGGTGAGCTTCATAATGAAAACTTCAATGTAGATAATAAATAAAAATAGATTATAAATATAAAAGTAGATCATAAATATAAATTATATTATATATTTTTTAAATTAAATTTAAAAAATATATACATGTATGTGTATTTTTATTTACATTTATAGACACACACACACACACACTTACTCCACTTGTGCTCATATGACAAATGTAATGGCACAAATGGAATAATAGCCTACTTTGCTAGGATTCTTTACTTTTGCAAGCTCTTTCACATTGGACTTATTGGATGTTACAACTTTGCTGCGTCTCTGTGTTCATCATAACCTTGCAAGGGGTGGGGATGGGCAATTACATTTTTGTGGCACCGACTATATACAGGTTGCTACAACTCTGCTACGCCTCTGTACACGATGGTTTATCATCGTGATCTCATAAAGGATGGTGGTGGGCAGTAACGTTCTTGCGGCACTTGTTGCTATGATGGAGATTCCTTTGCTCTACCGTCTCAGTAGAGTGATCCATATATTAGATTGGAGGTGGGTTCTTGTACTCACTTAGCGTGCCTACTTTCTTATTGAAACATTGCGTAATGTCTCTCACCCTTGTCCTTCTACCCATGTACACAAGTGCTTAAGAACAACATTGTGTTTTTTTCCCATACTTGAATAATCTGGGTTTTTGCAAGAAATTGAACTAATCTGTGAAATTGTATCCATGGGCATCATTATGTGTTTTAGCTCTGAGTATTGTTGGATTAATACCTTGTTTTAACTGTTCTACATGGTAAAAATGAAAGGGTGTTGCTTAGGACTATGAATAAACAGGACTATGAATACACATGACTATGAACACGGGTTATCATCACTCTGTTTAGGCTACATTTGCTACAAATGGATATGAGTTGCTTAGGACTATGAACATGGGTTATCATCACTCTGTTTAAGCTACATCTGCTACAAATGGATATGAGTTGCCTAGCCCAGGGCACACAACAGATTTACAACTATCCTCTGAATCTCTACTACTGATATACTCCAACACCTTACCCTCTTCAACTTGAGTCAGCTGATCCTTTGAAATGTCTTCTAAGGTCAGATATGACTCTAAGCAACCATGATCTTCAACCCTATCTCCTCAGTTGACCTTTTCTAATGACCTGCTGACTTAAACTGACCCCAGCTGACTCTCAGCTGACCACTACTGTAATCTGATTCAGCTAACTGCTACTGACCTATGTCAGTTTCTTGTCCTTCAGACCTCATATTTTTCTCCACAACTAGCAATCTTCAGTCCCCAAATCTCTAGCTCTAGAACCCCACTAAATATGTCAGTTGTCCTCTACTGACTCTGACTTGACTCAAGACTGAATAAACTGATTCAACTGATTTAGATCTCCTCACCTCTGTGTCCTTTTGACACTCATAGACCTTCAAACACTTCAGATCCTACGAAGATTGAACACTACAGCCTCTTACCTCACTTTAGCTCACATTTAGATATCTCCTACAAAGATTGAACACTACAGTCTCTTGCCTCACTTTAGCTCACATTCAGATATCTCCTACAAAGATTGAACACTACAGTCTCTTACCTCACTTTAGCTCACATTTAGATATCTTCTGAATCTCTGATGATATAGTGCGACAACTTACCATCCTCAAATCAGCTGATCCTCTAAAATAACTTCTTAGGTTAGATATGATTGTGAATAACCCAGATCTTCAACCCTATCTCCTCAGTTGACCTTCTCTAATAACCTGTTGACCTGAGATTATGAAGAAAATAGAGGAAATCCATATGCACATGTAGCAAAGGAGGTATGTGTATAAGGCCTAAGTGATTTAACCTCTCACCAAGAGGATGGATATCAAGCTTTCCATGAGCCCTATACCATGAGTGGCCATCTCCAAGAAAGGATCCAAGAGTACATATAGATGTCTAAGTGATGAACCCAAGGCCCTATTTATAGTAGCCTTGTTCATGGCCCATTATTTACATGTTTTGGACCTTATTACAAACCATCCCTTCCCAAAGATTTTTTCCTTAAAATCATACAAGATATCTACAATTTGATATAGCCTCAAATGAAATCAAGGAAAATCTAAGGGTCTAGAGGATAAGAAATTGACAGAGGTCAGTGAATCAGAGGTAGTGGTCAGCTCTGAGAGTCAGTTGGGGTCAATTTAGTTCAATAGGTTATCAGAGAAGGTCAGTTGAGGAGATAGGGTTGTTTAAAGCCACATCTGACCTGAGAAGTCATTTTAGAGGATCAATTGATTTAAGTTGAGGAGGGTAAGGTGTTAGACTGTATCAGCAGAGATCCAGAGGATATTTGAAGGTTAGATAAAGTGAGGTAGGAGATTGTAGTATTCAATCTTTGTAGGATCTGAAGTGTTAGAGGACACATAGGTGAGGAGATCTGAATCAGGTGAATCGGTTTATTCAGATTTGAGTCAAATAAGAATCAATAGAGGACAACTAACAAATTCAATAGGGTTCTAAAGCTAGATCTTTAGGGATTGAGAATTACTGGTTCTTGAGGAAAATTTGAGGGTCTAGAGGACAAGAAACTGACAGAGGTCAGCAGCAGCAGTTAGCTGAATTAGATTTCAGTCAGGTAGTGGTGAGTTGAGAGTCAGCTTGGGTCTCATATGTGTTTGTTACCCATAAAATAGATGCTAGAATTGGACTTTTATGTGTTGATTTCTTGATTCTTGGTCTAGATCCATTTCACTCTCTCTCTTACACACGCGTGCACAAGCATGTATACTCTCTCTCTCTCTCTCTCTCTCTCTCTCTCTCTCTCTCACACACACACACACACACACACACACATACACGCACATGCACACATGTAAATATAGATTATATCTAATATTATATTTTATTATATTTAGACACATATCCCTATACATACATATATATGTGTATTTATAAATATAAATAAATTTATATATACACACATATATACATATAATTTTAATGGGTGGGGATGCATGGTGAGGTGTGTGCTCACACCATGTATGGGTGGGGGTCAGAGGACCTTTAAGACCCTTGAAGAAGGAAACTCTAATTTCTCAACACAAAAATTAGAGCATAACATATATTTACACAAATTAAAAGCATAAACCTTAATAAACCAAATTAAATAAATAAGGGAAAGAAGGAGAATAGTGTAGAAGTCACCGTTACCACAAGATTAGGTTGAATCTCCCCTGGGTAGACTGTGGCCTTTGTATCACTCTCCCATATTTATATGTATTAGAAAAAGTACTTGCTTTCCAAAAAGATAATTTCAAAAACAACGCACGAGTGCTTTTGAGTTTATGATTGTGCAAGCTCTACAAAAATATAGCAAGCATTAATATAAAGTCTTAGGCCTACCAAAAGTATAATTACAATTTGGTATGTACAAAGGTCTGAGGCCTTAGCCTTATAAAAATAGTGATGCCTAAATATGAAACCATTAAAAGGTGTTCATATGTCTTCCAAAATATCTCATAGTGGTCTAACATATGTTCCACCTGCACTTAACATATAATCTGTCACTCATTCATTGCCTTCATTTAAAATAATATTAGCTAGTGCATATAGCTCATTAAACACATTAATCCTGATCATATCATACCGGCACACATAGTTGATTAAATACATTAATCTTGGTAGACATCATACTAGCGTACAAACACATTAATCATGGTGATGATATAAAAGGTGCAAAATATCTCGAAATAAAATAATGGACGTCCCCAAAGAGGTTATGACTAATGTGTGGATAATATGAGTGGATGAGATTTTGGTAAGAATGGAAAAACTTTTATGGTATCCATTTTAGCATCTTCAGTAGGATGATTCAAGATATTTGAAATAAGTATTGCCACCAGTGCATATAGTGATAGTCTCATGGTGAATGATAGAATGAGGTATACAGTATTCTTGTTGTATAATGTTGAAAGGTACATAAAGTTTATAAGATAATTTTAGCATATGTTACTTCCTTGTGCTTAATTTATGCTTTTATTTTTAGTAATAATAATTATTATTAGAAGCATATGAGGTGAACCTTTATCTTCAATAGGTCTAGCTATACTTGGATTATCTAAAATATTCAAAATTACCCACTTGCTCAAGAAAAAAGCCGTCATCTTGATGGTTGAATAAAATATATTGAGAAGAAGTTTGTATAATAGAGAACCTTGATGATGTATTATTGTTGAAAGCCTTGGTTTAATCTGATTCCCCCGTCGAGTGAAAAATAAACTTTATCGTCCCGCTCCATACTGAGAAGAATACATAATTTTGAAGCTTTCAAGATTGATTTATTAAAGTAGCCAAAATCTGCTTTTGAGATGTTTGGCTTTGTCCCCCAAAATTGGCTTTCCATAAATGCCTTTTGTAGTAATACAAAGCTTTTTTTTAAAGCAAAGTATATGGAGAGGGGTAGAAGCTTGCAACTTTTTAAAAAGCTTGAAGCGTGAGCTTTTGATGTGAGCTTTTGTTATAAGCTTTTAATATAAAGCTTTTTTTAACACAAGATTTTTAAAGCTTAGAATTTGATATAAAAGCTTTTGACTTAAAGTTTTGAAACAAAAGCTTAAAAAGTGTTGAGATAAAAGCTTCAATAATACAAAGCCTTGAATCAAAAGCTTAGAGCCTTTTTAAAAAAACAAAGAAAGCTTAAAACTAGGCTTTTTTCTACCAGTGTTTGCAATGCTTAAAGAGAATGTGAGGAGAGAAAAAGAGCTTGAGTTCCTTGCAAGCACACACACACACACACACACACACACACACACACACACACACACACACAGAAGAGAGAGATTGTTGATATAAAAGCTTTTGACTTAAAGCTTTGAAACAAAAGCTTAAAAAGCGTTGAGATAAAAGCTTCAATACAAAGCCTTGAATCAAAAGCTTAGAGCCTTTTAAAAAAACAAAGAAAGCTTAAAACTAGGCTTTTTGCTACCAGCGTTTGCAATGCTTAAAGAGAATGTGAGGAGAGAAAAAGAGCTTGAGTTCCTTGCAAGCAAACACACACACACACACAGAGAAGAGAGAGATTGATGGCTGAATTTTCTTCTATCTTCTTCTCTCCTTCTTCTCTTCTCTATAACCATATAACAAAAGATAAGAGTACATACATAAAGGGAAAGTACTCTCCTATAACAACATACAAAAATGGTCGGTCTATAGTGTGAACTCGACTATATGAGCTGGTACTATAACTATGCCATAACTCATGTAGTCCAAAGTGGCTGTCACACAGCCTATCATCCATTGGCAGCATATTTCTCACCAACCATGCCAGTGGTATAAGTGTAAAAGCTGTCACCCAGCCCGGGTCATCAATGTTCACCATAGCACTAGTTGAGCTCGATATCTCAACACTCCTCCTCGAGCTCAACACTCCTCCTCGAGCTCAACTCCACACACCGCACTCCAAGTAAGCTAACCTGTGGAGCTTCTCTGTGCCCAATGCCTTCGTGAAGATGTCAGCCACTTGATCCTATGTGCTGACATATACCAGATCTACATCACCTAGCTAGAAACTTCTCCCTCATAACGTGATAGTGCATCTCAATGTTCTTCATTCTAGCATGGTATACTGGGTTACTGACCACCTGTATGCTACTCATGTTGTCACAATAAATGACAATTGCCCTATCCATGGGCTCACCAAGTAGCTTCTGAAACCAAGATACCTCACAAGCTGCCATAGAAGTACCCCTGTACTCTACCTTTGTACTAGACAAGGTAACTTTTGTCTGCTTCTTACTACTCCAACTCATAGCAACACTCCCAAATGAGAACATAAAACCACTAGTAGATCTCTTGTTTGCAACACTACCAACCCAATTAGCATCTGTGCACCCATGTAGATGTATCTCTATACCAGCCTCATAGAAAAGTCCATAATCAACTGTGGGCTTTATGTACCTGAGAATCCGTCTAGCCACATTCAAGTGTGGCTTCCTAGGGGCTTGCATAAACTGACTCACAAGTCCAACAACATAACTCAAGTCTGGCCTAGTAATGGTCATGTAGATCAAGCTACCCACTATGCGCCTATATGTATTGGGGTTCTCCAAAAGCTCACTTGCATCTAAGGAAAGCTTTGTGTTCTGCTCCAATGGCACTGAAATTGGCTTATAACCTGTCATACCATACTTGGACAACATGTCCAAGCCATATTGCCTCTGTAATAACAAAATGCCATGAGATGATCTCACCACCTCTATGCCCAAGAAATACCGCAGCTCACCCAAATCCTTCATCTCAGTGACATCATGTATGCCAACATCATTATCACCAGTGGGATAATCAAGTCATCCACATGGATGACTAATAGCATGATCCCTCTATCTGTCTTTTTCACATAAAGTAAAAAATCTGGATTGGATATTTGAAATCCAATGGTAACAAGAGACTCCCCGATCTTGTTTGACCATGCTTTGGGTGCCTGCTTTCAAGCCATACAAGGCTTTGTGTAACCTGCACACAAAATCTGGGTGTGCATCACTCTCATAACCTGGTGGCTGCACCATGTAAGCTTCTTCTTGCAAATCACCATGCAAGAAGGCTTTCTTTACATCCATCTAATGTAAAGACCAACCCTTTGTTGCAGTCATAGCAATGACAGCTCTCACGGTTACCATTCTTGCAACCGGGTTGAATGTCTTTCACAGTCAATGCCATAAGTTTGCGCATAGCCTTTGGCCACCAATCTTGCCTTATACCTGCTCACTGAACCATCGGTATTATGCTTGATTTTATAGACCTACTTACATCCAATTGCCTTATTTTCCTTAGGCAAAGACACTAACTCCCATGTTGCATTTCTATCTAATGCTGCCATCTCCTCATTCATGGCATCTTTCCATTTCTTATTTCCAAGTGCCTGCTCAAAACAAGTGGGCTCTAATTCTTGTATTTCTTTAACCATGTAAGCATAATGATGGGCTGTATATCCATCATATCTCAACCTGTCAACAGAGTACCTAACCCTCGTAGACCTGCACACACCTAGATCACTTCAAGTGTCCTCAAATCCCTCGTTCTCCTTGCACCAGGAGTTACCATAGATGGAATGCTAAGCTCCTCTCATCAAGCGTTTGCTTAGATCCACTAGAGTCACCATCCACATATAAGTGACCTGCTGGCAGATCAGGCACAAAAGGTTGATCTACCTTTTTATTCCCTCTGCGTGATACATATGTACCTACATCTGTCCTCAACCTGCCTGAACATTAGCACTTCTTACATCTGCATCTTCTGTTGCCTTCACTACTGGTGCATACTGGCTACTTGTCTCATAAAAAACAACATCTCTGCTTACTCTCATCTCACGAGTGATAGGGTTATAGCATCTATAATCTTTCTACTCCATAGCATAACCAATGAAGATGCATTTCTCTACCCTTGGATCCAACTTTATTCTCACTTCATCAAGAATATGCACATATGCAATACACCCAAACATTTTCAAGTGAGACACATCTAGTCTTATACATGTAAACTTCTGTTCAGGCGTCATACCATGAACAATTGCAGTGGGTGTCTTGTTCATAATGTACAGAGAAGTTGCTACGGCTTCTTCCCAAAAATATTGTGGCATATTCTTTTCAGCATCAAGGCATGTGCCACTTTTGCAATGTGCTTGTTTTGTACCTGCATGTAAACTCTCTCTTGATTCCCTGCTTCCTTAAGAAATCATTGAACTCATTGGAGAAATATTCTCCCCCACCATATGAGCTGAGGCATTTTGTTTGCACGCCTTTTTCCTTCTTGACCAAGGCTTTAAATCTATGAAAGTGAGCAATCACCTCACTTTTCTCCTTCATGAAGTAAACCTACACTTTCCTAGTGTGGTCATCAATGAATGTAACATAATAATACCTACAACCTGGAATTGTTGCAGTCTTGGCCAGTCCCCATACATTTGAATGTATGATATCTAATGGCCTTGCACTAACAAGCTTTTCATGTGGGAAAGCATGTTTGGCCTTCTTACCAAGCTGGCATGCTTCACATACTTTGTGCATACCATCAACCTTAAACTTTGGCAAACCTTCAACAATATTTTAGGCTTGCATAGACTTTAGTCGTTGTACATTCACATGACCAATGCACTTGTACCATATGTCAATATCTGCAATGACACCAGTTCCATGCACAAACATGGTTGCCTTTACTTCAGACACGTACACATCCAAAGTAAACATCACGCCATTTCTGTTACCCTTTGCAACCAAGCGACACTGATTTTTGAAGTCTTCCATAAAACATCCTTGAGAATTAAACCTCACTCGCACACCCTGCTCAACCATCCATCCATAGGTGCTTTGTAATATTTGGAATATGAAGTACATCTGCCAAGTACTTCATTTTGCCATCCTGTATAGATAATGGCACTTTACCAACATGCGCAATGGGATGCGCAATATCATCACCTGTTTCTACATAACATGGTTTTTCCATTTTCTGCATGTCTCTAAACCACTCAGCATGATTAGTCATGTGGTTAGAGATGCTAGAATCCACATACCATGTATATTGAGATCTTGACACATCTCCTCATAGGAACTGAGCATGTGCTGCATCACAAACATCTGCTCACTTCTGTCATCACCTCCCTGTTTACTAGATGATGCATAGTTGTCTTGCTGCAGCTTTCCACTTTTAATGTCATTCTACTTTTTACAGCAGTCCTTTGCCATGTGCCCTGGTTTGCATTCTAATTTCTTTGCCAACTACCTCGGTCTCTTTGGCTCCCCTTGTCTCTAGATAGCCCCTTCCACCTGTGTATGATTGCTATTGTGAATCATTGGACTGTTGTTGTCTAAAATTCTAATTTCCTTGTCGACCACCACCTTGGCCTTGACCACGTACCTCTGCCTCTACTTGAGTTAGAGTAGAGGGCTTGTTCTAATGTGTTCTTGCTTTGTGAAGAAGATTCCTCACCTAAAGACTTTTCTTCTATGATGATCAGCATAGACACCAAGTCCTGAAAGTTGGGAATATTCTCCCTAACTGCAATGGAGGTCTTGAATGGCTTGTACTCTTTGCTAAGCCCATTCAAACAAACACTTACCAAGTCATCATCTTCCACTGATACATTGATAGACCCAAGGGATTCAACAATTCCCTTAATCAAGAATAGATAGACATGCTTTTCTTTTCCATAGTATGCACTTCCTATTTTAACTGCAATTTTCTTGCCTTTCCGTTGGTCTAGAATATTTGCACTAGGTTCTGCCATGCCACTGCTGGAGTGTTGGCATGCTATATGTGTCCTATCATCATGTCTGTGACACTAATTGAAAGCCAATACATGACTTTATACATTAATACATGCCAATTGAATCATCAATGAATGTATCGGGTGATCATGAGTGAAAAGTTGGGCAAGAACACTTATGCCATGAATGATCAGTCTCATGCCAGTGAGTTGCTTGCTATGGAGCATGTCATGGGATACAATGCATACATCATCATATGCTAAGTGGTATGTGGAGTTTGGTGCTTCGAATCATATGACACAGCATTCAGAGTGGTTTAGAAGGTTAAAACTGATTAAGCATGCTTCTATTTATACATAGGGGATGACACAAAGCATGAAATTATGCATATAAGAAATGTACCAATCAAATCGGTAAGTGGCAAGAATCCAACACTTGGGGAAGTTATGTATGTACCAAGCATTACAAGGAATCTCGTGTCGGTGGGATAGATGACGGAGAGGGATTCTGAAGTTCGGATAAATAAATATGGTTGCAAAATACTTGATGTAAGCAATAATATGCATGTTATGGCTCAGGGAAAGAAAGTGGGCCACATGTTCAAACTTAATGTATTCTCTCTCCAATGCCGAGATCTCAGACATTGAGATGTGGCACAAGCGAATTGGGCACATGAATTTTCAGCGGCGGTTGAGAAAGTTACCTACATCCAATGAGGTGACCGGAGTGCCAAAATTTAGGGTGACAGGTCCTTCATGTGTGTGCGAGGCATGTCAGTTTGCCAAACAATCAAGAAAGACATTTCCGATGGAAGGAAAGCAAGATCGATACATTCTTGATCTCATTCATATGGATGTTTGGATGACTTCTCATTCTAGCATGAGCAGATTGAAATACTATGTCTATTTTGTTGATGATTTCTCGTGCAAGACTTGGGTTTACTTCATGTGTGAGAAAAATCTTTGGCAAATTTTAGCAGTTTAAGCCGATGTTGGAAAGAGAGACATGCATGCACATTGTTACCATCCATTCGGATGAGGGGGAGAATGTGTTAAACAAGTTTACTGCTTATTTGGATTCACATAGCATCAAAAGGCAGCTTTCGTGTGCATATACGCGTGTAGCAAAGAGGAAAAATAGGAGTATTGCAGAGGCCGCAATGAGAAACACATGCCTAGACACTATTGGGCAGAGGCAACATAATGTGTAGTGTATATTATGAATAGGATGCCTACTGCAACAACAGTTCATGAAAAGTCACTTGAGGAGAGGTTTACAGGCTACAAACCGGGATGTCTCTCATTTTAAAGTGTTTGGTTGTATTTGTTATGTGCATATTATGGATGAGAAATGGAAAAAGTTAGATCCCAAGGCCGAAAAATACATATTTGTTCTAGAAATAAAAACCCTTGGTCAGGCAGGTTATAGAGCAGTGTAAGGCAACTAGTCTCACGGTTCAAAATGCAAGAAGTATGGCTGATCTTACTATTGTAAATCAGTCACAAATCAATGACTTTAGGGAACCATATCGGCTCTGGTGAGCCCACAATCACATGGAATTGAAAGCACTAATATGCATCCGGGTATGGTTGTGTATCACAACCTAAACGTGACCTTTGATACAATAGATTTCGAGTAGCAAATGGGGCTAGAAGCGAGTCCTGAGACTACACCACAAAGTGTTATGCCACGTAGGTCTACTCGGGTGAAATATTTGATCAATAGGTTGACGTATGATGGTTTTGTGGCAATGCATGATCCTTACATGATGAGAGTTTTGCATGAAAAAGAGCCAAAAACTTTTGAAGATGCGGTTAAGAACCCGTAGTGGGTACAGGCTATGGATGATAAGTTGGATGCTTTGGAAAAGCAGGATACATGGACACTTGTTGATTTACCCGACGGTAAAAATATCATTGGATGTAAGTGGGTCTACAAGATCAAGCACAAGTGTGAGTAGATACAAAGCCCAATTGGTCGCAAAGGGCTATGCTCAATAATACATAGTGGATTATGATGAGACCTTCAGTCCAGTTTGCCAAGATAGCTACTATACATTTGGTGGTTACATTAGCTATGTCTAATCACTAGAGAATGCATCAAATGGATGTTAAAAATTCATTCTTGAAGGGGGAGTTGATAGAGGAAGTCTATATGACATAACCACCAAGGTATGAAGACCCGAGATATGTATGCCAACTGTGGAAAGCAATTTATGGGCCGAAGCAAGCACCTAGGGAATGGCATGGTCATATTAAATTGTATTTGCAGCAGTTGGGATTTTATGCATATCCGATCCCTCATTGTTTGCCTTGGTGTGGGGGAGTGACAAGGTGCTTATCATTCTTTATGTCAATGATTTGGTTGTCATAGGCAATAATGAGCAAACGGTTCTCAAGTAAAAGCAGAGCTGCAATAGGAGTTCGAGTGAAAGACCTCACAGAGATACGATTTTTTCTAGGCATTGAGGCTATCAAGGAAGGTGATGATGTATGGATGTTTCAACGTTAGTATGCTTTAGACATGTTGGGCAAGCATGAGATAATGGCTTGTAAGCCATTTTCTACACTGTTAGATCAGAATGCACGTATGACAATTGATATGGGTGATGCTATTGAGGACCCAAATATGTATTGGAGAAAGATGGGTAGCTTGATTTACCTTACCATTACTCATCCTAATCTTAGCTATGTAGTCACTATGGTTAGCTAGTATATGTAGACACCTAGGAAAGGATATCTTGTTGCTTTCAGGAGGATCATGCAGTATGTTTAGCATACTTTAGTTTATGGATTGCACTACAGAGCTGATGTAGAGCCAGAGCTTTATGCATACATGGATGTCGATTGGGCAAGTAATGTAGATGACAGGAGATCAACGTCAAGTTATGTATTCAGCTTGGGGAGAAGTGCAGTTTCATAGTCATGAAAGAAGTGTCCTACAATTACATTGTCTTCCACAAACGTTGCGTCATGTGAGGCCATTTGGATGTGTAGCATGCTGGTGCAGATTGGGTATAATGTTGTGGACCGGTACCTCTTTATTGTGACAATATTAGTAGCATCATGCTAGCTAAAAATCTAGTGTTTCATACTAAGACAAAACACATAGAGGTCCACTATCATTTTTCATGGAGAAGATTCTATTTGGAGACATTGATCTCCAACATGTCTACAAAGGAGCAGGTGCTGCATATTTACAAAGGCATTGCCCCAAGAAAAGTTAGAGTACTTCCACAGTATGAGAGTATATTGCTTGAGTGGTGAAATCTCAAGTACTCATCCTCTGTGACTTGAGGTTGAGGGGGAGTGTTGAGATATCAAGTGACTCTTGCCTTTATCCCCGCCAACAACATAGGCACATCACAATGCACGGTGAATAAGCGGGACACTTAACCTGCATAGTTAGCACTCATATTTTAGCCATATTTTGTACCGCATATAAAAAGCCTCAAAAAGAGTAATGGATATCACACATATTCATTGCTTACCAACAGTTTGCTCTCTCTCTCTTTCACGTTTGTTTTGCTATGCGTGCTTGTGCATGATACCGCCAATCTCTTGATAACTCTATCTTTCTCTTACATGCATGCACGCATACACTCTCTCTCTCTCTCTCTCTCTCTCTCTCACACACACACACACACACACACACATCTATACACATGCAAATATATATTATAGATAATATTATGTTTTATTAGATTTAGATAGATATATATATGTGTGTATTTATAAATATAAATATACACACATAAAATTTTAATTAATAGGATTTAATTTTAATAGGTGAGAATGCATGCTGAGGTGTTTTCACTCTTAAGTAAATGCATCTTACATGTAATGTCTCATTCTCTCTCTCTCTCTCTCTCTCTCTCTCTCTCTCTCTCTCTCTCTCTCTCAAACACATGTAGATACACACATACACACACATACATATGCACCCTCTCTTTCTCACACACACATACTCTCTCTCTCAAATGTTGAAATTCTCTCACACACATATGAACCCACATGTACACACCTGCACTAATGCAAACACTCCCCCCACATACACACTATCTCTCAAATGCTGAAATTATCTCTCCTTCTCTCTCACACACACATGCACCCACATGTACACACCTGCACTAATGCAAACGCTCCCCCCACATAGAAAATTCTCTCTCTCTCTCTCTCTCTCTCTCTCTCTCTCTCTCTCTCTCTCTCTCTCTTACACTCACACCCGAAGATCATGCTTCGAGGTATTTTTGCCTCACCATCACCTATGTATCACATATTACACCCCCATTATGGTACTGGTTGGAGCTAGATAGATCTGCATTGCATTCTTGTATACCCTATGCATATAGGTTGCATACTACGCCTCTAGCAGTAGTGCTCCATCCATCACACCCCCCCACTAGCTCAGTACTTTCATAGTTTATTTCATGTTCAATTTGTCCTTTTTTTTCTGGACGTCTAGAAGACATTGACAGTTGTACATTGATTTATCTCATAGGTTGAGTTTGGCCTCTAGTAGATGTTAATACGTATTTCTTTCTCTCTCTCTTTCTCTCTCTCTCTCTCTCTCTCTCTCTCTCTCTCTCTCTCTCTCTCTCTCTCTTTTCACTCACACTCTCCTAGACATAGAAACTATTACTCTTTCTCTTACACACACGCGCACATGTACACATGCACACACACACTCTCACTCTCACTCTCTCTCTCTCTCTCTCTCACACACACACACACACACACACACACACATACACACACACTCTCTCTTTCTCTCGGGGAGAGAGAGAGAGAGAGAGAGAGAGAGAGAGAGAGAGAGAGAGAGATACATAGATACAAATATATATTATATTATATAATATTATATTTAGACACATATACCTATACATACATATATGTGTATGTACAAATATAGTATATACATATATACACATAATTTTAATTAATTAAATTTTAATTTAGATTTAATTTTAATGGGTGGGGATGTGTGGTGAGGTTTGCTCACCCTTAAAAATAAATGCATTGTATATGTTAAATCTTTTGTCTTTTCTTTACAATGAGAGAGAGAAAGAGAGAGACACCTACACGTTGAAATTTTCATCATTAAGCTCACGTTTTAAGAGAGATGTCCCTATTTTTCTCTCAAGGAAATCTTTAGGTAAGAAGGAATATCTCTTCTTTCAAAAATTGAGATGAGAGAAGATGATAAAATTCAAATTTGAGAAAGGGGTAACATGAATCACTCCCCTTTCTCCCTTGGCCCTCTCTCTCCTCTACTTTAGCCACGTGAAAGAGGAATAGCTTATGTTTGATAAGAGTATAGATCTTCAACAAATCTAATTTTATTTATTTCAAAATAAAAAACAACAAATTAGAACTTTGATTTTTTAAGATTACGGCATATTCCATAATATTTTTTAGAGTACCCATAAAAAACATTTTGGGTGCATATATATTCACTCTATTTTTATATTGCATATTTATCAGTGCCTTAATTAAATGAATATCAAGTAATGCCTAAAGTTGTAAGGTTGCAACATTTAGCCATCTAACTCCTACTCCCTAGCTGATTCCTCCTACAGCCTTTTGCAACTAAACGTATATATAAGTTTGCAACTAGAGAGAGAGAGAGAGAGAGAGAGAGAGAGAGAGAGAGAGAGAGAGAGAGAGAGAGGTCCTTTCTAGAGTTAACAAATTTCAAAGAGAGACTTTGAGTTAACAAATTTGAGAGAGATGGGCTTTATGTGTGTGGGGTGTGTGTGTGTGTGTGTGTGTGTGTGTGTGTGTGTGTGTGTGTGAGAGAGAGAGAGAGAGAGAGAGAGAGAGAGAGAGAGAGAGAGAGAGATAACTCCTTGTGTAAATTGAATAATCTTCCCTGCTTTGGGAGAGAAAAACACTCTCCCTTCCTCTACTCTATGTGTGTGAGCTCGTTATCTTGCTACATGCATGCCACTTGGCTTGACCTGCTATATACAAAGATTGAAAAATATATCTTGCTCTCTTGAAAAAAGATTCCTTTAATTTAGAAAACCACTCCTTATCTTGATATTGTAAAGGTTTAAAGCACATAAGATTCCTCCAAAATTAAGTTAAACCTCCAAAAAAGAAATTTTGGTGGGTGTATACATTAATCCGTGTACTACCCCCAATGTAGTTTCCAACCTTAGCATGTACAAAAAAAATTATTTGCAAATGTAAAAGTGAAAGTCGCCTCACATTTCAAATGTAACAGTTGTAGTTATGAGGTTTCCACTTTACATGATGCAAAATCCTTTGTCCCTACTTCAATTTACAGTGTTTGCCTCCCCCTTTATCCTTCCTATGATTAATGAGAGGAAATAGGCACAACAAGAACCCTAGCAATTTTGTGGCCCAACAACATAAGTAGGTGGTTACTTCACAAGGGATACATCATCCGGAAGAGAAAATGTGCAATTCCTATAAGGGAGAGCACCTACAACAAAGGTGTATGGTAGCCATAATTTCTTATCCAGCCTTAATTCTATCAACTTACATTGGGATGCAAGAGTATAGCCCTTTCAAAGGAGTTTTTAGATTGAGAGAGAGAGAGAGAGAGAGAGAGAGAGAGAGAGAGAGAGAGAGAGAGAGAGAGAGAGAGAGAGGAACAATTTTTTATAGCAACCTAGATTGAGTTGATTAAAAATAACAATTAGATCAATCACAAACATAATTTGAAAAATTTAACAAAGTGTTGGGACAATATAAGAATACTCAAAATTCTTGTATTATTGTGTGTATAAAGTGAATGTAGTGCAATAATTGACTAAGCTCACACTGTAACAATTTAATAACCTCATAAGAGTTATAATTTCAAATTCTGTAATTTCCCCTTGTTGCATCTTAACTCTTAGAAGTAAATTAGAGTTATAAAAACCTCCATACAAGTAAATGGAGATTTTTGCATCTAAAATTACTACATAACTAGGGTTGCTTGCATAGTTAATATCTCAACTGTGATGCTGGTGGTAATGAAATTTTCTAATCCAATAAGCTAAAACCTCTCGACCACCCCCGAGCTTTCTCACTCGCACACGCACTCACACTCACACTCACACTCACTCACACTCACACTCACTCACACTCACACTCACACTCACACTCACACACACTCACACTCACACTCACACACACACTCACACTCACACACATTCACTCGCACTCACACTCACACTCACACTCACACTCACACTCACACTCACACTCACACTCACACTCACACTCATATAAGTCTCCCGTTCGTAGAGGCTAGATCAAATTACATAAAATCATAGAAATCTCTAAAAATTCAGCTAATCATACTCTAATCATTAAGAAAACCCAAGAGAGCTTAATTCTAATAATTTGCATGAGTGAAAACAACCTTCTTTGATTCTCTTTTTCGATAAGTGCGTACACAACCAATATTAGCCCGGTACTCATGCATGAGTGTCCATTACCCCACTTTGGAGAGGCTAAAGGAGAGGCTTACATAAAATCTATATGTTTTTTCACTGGGAAAATAGCCCCATTCAAGAGCCTCTATCTCCCAAACAGTGAGGAATTTTTAAAATCCCTCAAGGTAACTTTAGAAGCCCTCTCAATTCTGTACATTTTTTCTCTCTGGTTTTCAGGCTTAAAATTTTACAAAAAATCACTTGCAAAATTTTGGCACAAAAATTTGTTAAAAGCATCACTGAGAACAATTGGTTGTGCTTAAACCTTCCAAGGGAATCCAAGCGATGGGTCATACCATGTATCATGGCCCCTTCGTTGGAGATGTACTTGGAAGGATATCAATGGCACAGTTATAATGCATGCAAATTTTGTAGTACTTTTGCATGTACTTTTTTGTAGCGAGCAACCATGTACTTGCTTGGCGAGGTTATAATGCATGCAAATTTTGTAGTACTTTTACATGTACTTTTTTGTAGCGAGCAACCATGTTCTTTTCATGACCTCAAGGTCTCGGTAAATTTGCTCGAGGGGATCTCTTCTTTGAAGCATTTTGCCTGATTTTCTTCAAACATTAGATGTACCTGTGTTTTTAGTGTGGGGATTATAGCCCTTAGTTTTAGGGTAGTGGCATTATGTGAAGTGCTCAACTGCTAACCCAAGTATAAATAAAGACTTTATGAATGGACATAAGTAAAATTAAGGTGAAAAGAAGAAAGCTTTAGAATATTATTATGTTTTTTAGAACACACTATGAAAAGCTTAAGAGTAGCATGTGGTGTACATAAAAACCTAAGTTATGATGATGAGAGGAGAATTAAACATTGGTTTGATCACTTGTTTTAAGCTTAGTAGAAAGGATAGAAATAGATATAAAATATTGGATCTGTAAGCCATGTACCCACCATCGGTCGAGCATGAAGAAGATTCACATGGTGGCCACATTTTGATGTGCCTTAAAGCTTCACTTAGTTATAAAACATCCAATCTACAACCCATGTAGTTGCCATTAGTGGGCATGAAGAAGATGCACACAAGGGTCACATTTTGATATGCCTTTTGAAGCTTCACTTGCATGGGTTCTTTGAATTTTGGGACCTTGACTAAAATTAGGAGATAGAATACCCACGACAGTAGTTTGATATGGTTTGGGAGTTTTTATTTGCAAGGGCTTTGCTTTGCATGCCTTTACTTTTTTCTCGGGATATTGATAGGGGCCTTCCAAAATGATTCAGTAATATTGATGTTGTCTTGGTGTAGTCCCGCAATTTTGGAAATGAGAGCTTCCCTATAGTGCTAAAAAATAACCCATTAGTATTTTTCATGGCCCAATTTGGAAATCCTGGTTAAAGTGTGTGCTTGCTTTGAATCTACTCGTTCGATAAATTTGCAAAAAGTTGAAAACATCGACAAGGGTAAATATCCTCTCTCATTTTTAAAAAAAGCTTTTTTCCCTTTGTCCTTTTCTTTTCTTTTTCTTTTTTTCTCCCCTCTTCTCTTTTTGCTTCAATTTGCTAGATGGGAGGTGGTTGGTGTGAATGTGTTGATAGGGTGGGTTTGTTGGCCATAGATGTGGTAACAAGGGTAGAAAGTTTGGTAGGTGTAGATGCATTTATGGGATGGGTGAGAATGCACATTTGTGGGTGTGTGTGTGTGAGAGGTTTTAGTTGCAAGTGTGAAAATTAAGTTCATGCCATCATGTGAGTTGAAGCATATACATGTATGGTTGTGGCGAATGTAGATTCATATACATGTCGCAAGGTGGGCAAGTGTAGATTCGGTAAGCATATATGTAGTGGGTGGTTATGCATGGCATCTATGCATAGCATCTATGCATACTACAAGTGTAGCTACATGAGACACTCACATGAAAGGCATGAGGAATTTGGCGTAGTGCAAGCAAAGGCAAGTGGGTAGAAGGAGCATACATAGAGTGAGTTGGATAGAGATAGAGATGCGGGGCTGGTGGTGCATAGGGGAGTGGGGGAGTGGGGGGCATATGCATTAGAAGGGTGTGTACACATAGGTTAGAAGGGCTTGCAAATGTAGGTGCACACAATGGACCGCGTGCACCTACTACAGGTGTGGAGATATAGGCAAGTAAGTGAGCATGCAAGTGGATTATGGATAGATGTGGTCCTTATAGCTTATGGCTAGATGCCTGCAGGTAAGGTAATGTGTTTATGGACGTGGGGTTGCAAGCCTAGCTGGGCACTAATGTATAGTGGTGAACTTGGCATAGTTGAGCACTTACCTTAATTAATCATCGTGTATCATTCAGCCTTGCCTTCGAGCCACAATGTAACTCCCCACCAATATGAATGTGTTTGTGGATGTGGGGTTGTAGGCCTAACTGGGCACTAATGTATAGTAGTGAGCTTGGCATAGTTGAGCACTTATTACCTTGATTAATCATCCTGTATCATTCGGTCTTGCCTTTAAGCCACAATGTAACTCCAGACCAATATGAATGTGCTAGCTCATCTACTCATGCCCTTACTCTGTTTTGTCACATTAAAATGCTTCTTTACTAACGGGATGTGAAGGTGGAGATTTCCTTTCCTAGATGGAGGCAAGAAGGAGATAGCCTTTGTAGTGGTTCTCTCTCACAAAAGGGGGTTAGGGAAGAAGCTAATGGAAATGGGAAACCTACAATGAAGCCTATCTTACATCCATCCATCAAGTAAGAAAGATTCAATAGCATACATGCAAGCAAGAATAGCCAAGAGAAGAGCAAGAAGCTAAGGGGGTGAAGGTGGAGCTTCCCCCCTAGATGGAGGTAAGAAGAGATAGCCCTAGAGGTGGTTCTCTCTCATAAAAAAGAGGGTTAGGAAAGAAGCTAATGGAAGAGGGAAACCTACAATAAAACTTGTCTACTAACATTCATCCATCGAGCAACCAAGATTCAATAACATGCATGCAATCTCTACCTTCACATAGAATATTCCTTTGCTAAGGGGGTGTGAAAGTAGAGATTCCCTTATCTAGATGGAGGCAAGAAGGAGATAGCCTATTTCTACATTGACATGGACCTTGACAAAGTCACCAAGAAAGTCCATTGATCTCAGGATCAACATTGACTAATATCACTTTTGTAATAATCATTGTACATGCTGCCAATATAAACAAGAAAAAATTTCCAAAAATTGAAAAGAAACTATAAGCGGCCAAATGAGAATGCATAGGATGAGTGTGTGAGAGTGAAAAAGGGCTAAAAAAATAGTTGAGAAGCTAGGACATCATGAAGAAATCACCAAGGGAACTTCATCAAGTAAAGACGAGGAGATCTCAAGCAAATTAAAGCCCTGATAATAAGCAATCAAACCAAATCACTACCCAAGCCTATTTTTCAAACGTAAATCTATTGTTGTAAAAAGGCCACCAAATGAGTAGGTCAAAATCCAATCACAAACATGTAACACTCAACCACCTGAGAGTAGCCAAATATGCAAGGGGAGTGAAAACCAAACCTTTCCACCTAAGAGTAGCAAATTATGCACCGAGGGGGGTATTGAAGTTGTAAAAACCTCATCTAACCACCTTAAGTAGTCTAAACATTAAGACACTAAGGGGGGTGAAGGTGATCACATATTACCACCTTGAGTAGCCTATCCATCAAGGCACCAAAGGAGGGGTGTTGAGAGAGATGGTGCCTTGAGCACAAGATAGAGACATGGAGTGAATACAAGAAAAGAAAGCCTAGCAACAAGGAGCCACATCATCAATCAACAATTATCCCACATGCAAGAGCATGGCAAAACTATATGAGCCACTTATAAAAGGGGTCATTTTCAAGCAATGGAATACAACACATTCATCTCAAGTCTTTCTATGAGTACAAGTTTCACTCTTGTAACCTAACTAAACTTGAGTCTAGTTTTAGTAGCAAATTCACAAATCATGTGATGTTTTTGCGTCATTAGTTTGATTAATCATTGTCATAGTTATCTTAGTCATTTTTAATCATGGAGTTAATCATTAGCTTGGAGCCTCCTTAGATCCACACTTTTAATGGTTTTTATCCTTCACCATTCTCGAGTATTTTGGATTCATCTGGTAGACTCTGTGCCATGCTTCTTCCTCAATGGGAATAGTGTGTTTGACTAGCTCTGAGGATACTCCCTTCATGTCAGTATATTTCCAAGTAAAGTAGTCTTGGAATTTTGTGACTAGGCAAATAATGAGGTCTTTTTCTTTTTCTAGAGATAGGTCTTTTCCAATCTATATAGGTTTAAGATCCTCATCAGGTCCTGATATATTGACCTCCTTAACTTGAGCTGATCCATTGTAATATGTTCCAACTTCTTCTCAGGGGGTTGTCTTTGCCTTCTCAAAATGTACAAAGTGATCACCCACATTATATGTTTTAAAATGCTCACGGGTACCTGTCTAAGGTCTTCAACATGACGCTCTCTTATAGGATGTGCTTAGCTTATTTTTCAGCCTTTGCTAAGGCTTTGTTTTCTTTCCTTCTTCTCGGAGCAAGAGAGTTTTATAGACTCATTTGATCCTATAGGTTTGTCTCTCTCCTTGGCCATTAATCTGATCGAAATCTTGGAACTATTGGGCTCTCTTTACCCATTGATGGCAAAAGTCTATATGCAAGTCTATGGCCTCGACATGTCAAAGATAATGATCTCCATTTTCTCCATGGAAAAGATGTAGGTCATACCTTTTTGATATATTTGGGCCCCAAGTTACCACCTCTTGGTCGCGGAATATTGTCTTTAAGTTCTAGTGCACATTGTTGTAGTGCTCAAAATATATATTAGAACGATTTCCTTGCTATCTTTTGTGGCATATCTTGTGCTTATTCTCATTTGGGAGGATATCCATAGTCGCAAAAGAATGTGCATCCAGTTTTCAGAGTCTTCTGGCTTTGGGAGTGAGGCAAACTTCAAGTTGTCACATTCATCGTCCAACATTTTATGACACGTTTTAGCTCGGTGTTAATGGTGGTTATTGAGTCTCTCGTCATAACAAAAGGTCCACCACTTATAGAATGAGTTTTCCATCTATAAAAGTTTCCTTTAAGGGCTTCATTTCTCTTCCAAACATAGATGTGGTCTGTGTCCTAATCATGGACCATTCAGTCTCTCTCATAAAGGATCTACCAAGGATATAGCTATAGGAATTGAGATGATGTGAAAAGTTCATCACCACAAAAGAGTGGCAAAAGCTAGACCAAAAGTATTGATTCTCAGATTTTGCAATAGCCTCATGGGTGTTTTGTTGTGACCCCAGCTTGACTATTAGGCTGGTAGTGTCAAGTGATGGTGGCTACCCCCACTTCTCCCATGACTACTTGGTAATGATGCTGACTCTAGCCCTTCCATCTAGGATGGCTGTGACTTGGCTCTCCTTGTATTTTACAGGGAGGATGGAATTCATGTCATCACTCTCAAAGTAATGGCCTTCGGTACTTCAAAAAGGCTTGGTGAACTACCTCTTCCTTAACGGGTTCATTATTCTCGAGCTCATCTCAGGAGCCTTGAATTGGTTGTTCTTCCATACCTGCTCTTAACTTTTTGTACATCCAATCCTTTAAGCCCTTCCATACGCTTAGGCTTCCTTGTAATAAAAATATGGACTTTTTGGGAGGAAAAGAAGGTGGTGAGTCCTACTATGTCTCTAGGTGGTGAGTCCTACTATGTCTCTAGGTGTTTGTCCATTATTATCACTTATATAGCTCTGAGGACCAGTAATGGTGTATGGAATATGTAAGCCCTCTTGAGTGTCTTGCTATGTCTCTAGGTGTTTATCCATTATCACTTACACATATCTGAGGGCCAGTAATGGTGTATGGAATGTGTAAGGCCCCCCTTGAGTGTGGAACTCTTTGATCATCATCACCCAAGAGTTTGAGGTCATGGTCTCAAATCTTTTGTCCTTATCCCCTAATCCCTATTCTGAGTTTTCTTGCATTGTGGAATGGACTAGTTCTTTTCTTGGTCTTCTCTTGAGCAAGGTGAAACTAGTCGTTGCATTGGCATCCTTTCCAATAGTGGGGACTATGGGAGGTTTAGCATCCATTTATGCTTGGCATGCCCCTACTAGTTCTTGGGCTACTTCTAGCCTATTTTTTTCTCAATAGGACTGAGATATTATGCCACCTTCTTAGGTAGGTTGCTAAGGTCTATGACTAGTTCTTCTAGGTCTGTACTAGTAGGCTAGGGATTCAATTCTCCCTCTGAAGAGATGTTAGAAATTGTATCCTCACGCGATTCCCCTTAAACTATCCCTTGGTCTTCTCCCTTATCCTATCTTCTTGGAGACCTTTGTTTTTTGGTCTTAGGAGTAACCAAGATTTTTTGAAACTTTATTACTTTTGTTGTTGTTGGTAGGACTCGGGCTGGGTTTCGTGCCCTTTGGGTATGGGATCTAAACCTATCCAACTTTATAAGCAGTGGATTTCCTCCTATTTTTCATTCCATAGTCACTAAATTGAGAGGAACCATTCATGATAGCATGTAAACTTTTTCTTTATATCCATATGATGTAAAGACTAACCTTTGTTGTGTAGCCATAGTAATGACAGCTTTCATGGTTTGCATTCTCGCAAATTGATATGAGTGACAATTCCCTATAATCAATACATAATCTAAGTTCATCGATTTGGGAAATAGGGTATTTATTCTTCACCAATTGATTCAACCCCCTCTAATCAACACGTAATCTAAGTGTCACATCCTTCTTTTTCTGGAAGAGAACAAGTGCATCCCATGGCAAAACACTAAGTTGAAAAGCTAGTCCAACAAGTTTGTGACTTAGTATATTATGTGTGTGAGTAGGGGTGTTGTTCCTTAGGTAAGGCTTTTTTGGGTTCTTTAGTGCTAATACCCTTTTGATCTTTGCAAATTAGTTCCACCCAATTTTCTTTTTCTTAAATGGGTTTGGAGCACATGTGAGCTTTTTTGGGTTCCTTTGTGCTAACACCCTTTTGATCTCTACATAAATTAGTTCGACCTAGTTTTCTTTTTCTTGAATGGGATTGGGGCATAGGTGAGCTCTAGTGAAGTGAGTGAGTAGTCCTACATCCACCTGGGATGTGCAATGTGGATTACAAAAGGATAAGTACATATAATATAGCATACACAGTAGGACAAGATAGGGTAAAATGATGTGCTCCTAGTGTGGCTTGTGCTTATCTATTATGAAACATGCAACCTTCTCTGCTGGCTTGTTTATTCTTTTTGAAGTCCCACTCCCTAGTGACAGTGGGCAAATTTAATAAATGCATAACCAATTCTTGTGTAAGCTTCACATTGCTCAGTGGCCCTAGTGATAAATGTTTGTGCAGTTATATCAAAGGAGAGTGGATGTCTTGGTAGCATCGAGCCAAGTCCCTTCCCTAGGGAGACATCTCAAAAAAGGGCAACAATCCAATATCTAGGGCAATCATCCAATCTTCTACAATAATTATATTGTGGGCACATCGTCCATTGCAAGTTTGTGGCATTCTAGTGTTAGGATAGTTACACCAAGTAGCACATGAAGGTCAACATATCCTAGAATTGGAACTTTAGGATTGCACTACCCATGGCTTAAAGGCTTGCTACCTCTAAATAGCTCTCCATGGCTTCAAAGAGCTCTAGGGGCATGTAAGGTTCAGGTGGGGGCCCTTGGCTCTCCTTTGTAATCTTCTTGCCTTTCTCTTTTTTGTAGGGGTGCCTACAACCACTTCAATCCTTTTATGCTACAGGCGATCTATAAGATGCTTGTGATTCCACTGTGCAATCAATCCAAGAATCATATCAATTTCACTACGTACAATCACTCCAAGAATCGGATCGATTTCAATGTGTAGTCAATCTAGGAATCGGATCGATTCTACTAGTGGTAATCTTGTGCACTCTACCGATTCTTAAGATAGATTATTTGACTACATGCAGTCATACTTTTATATGGCCATAAAGGGGAATCACTCCTTCTGTGCTTTGCCTTGCTTATTACTATTGTTAAGTTTCTCATTGATATTTGTAAGGATATTTAGGCTTAAGAAATCAATGCTTATGCTTGTGTGAAGGCTTATTCATGAGATATCTATGTATATAACCACTTATGTATAATTCTTTAGTTATTAATTGTATGATTAAGTTAGAGCTAGGATGCACTAGAATTTGATGCACAAGTAGAAGCAATTCTTCTTCCTTTTAAGTAGAAATAAAAGTAAGAAGTGAGTTGTATTCTTTAATTATTTGTACATGCTAAATAATATATTTTGGATAAATGCGTATGCTTATGTATCCAGATGATTCAAATATAAAATAGCTGATGAGGATGGTTCTCTTTTCCTTTGCTTATGTATATTTTGGATAAATGCCTATGCTTATGTATCCAAATGATTCAAATATAAAATAACTAATAAGGATAGTTCTCTTTGCCTTAAGAAATTTATTTAGAATTACACTTGATTGAAAAAAGGAAGTAAGGTCATTAGGAACCCCTGTTGAATACTCTTGGAGACTCTAGTCCTGGGGATGGAGCCACATGAAAATATCTAAGATATGGGAATAACAAAGGAACTTGGAATGACTCATTGGTATATTCATTGCTACTTGAAGGAAATTTCAAGTGGAGATAACCTCCCATCCACCAAGGGATGGATGTTGATCTTCAAGCATGGGACAATGATCCAAAGATATCACTAACATGTTTAGTGAAGGAATTGATGAGGAGTTATGGGTCCTTGATCCCCCACTAGTAGGTGACTAGGACGAGATCTAGTGATGTGATCCTAGGAGAGGCCGTGACCCATGACTCCTGGAAGTGTTTGGAAGTGGAGTAATAAAGAATCTTAGGGATCATTTGGGTATTGGACCCACCCAAGTCATGGATCCAAGTATCTAGAGTAGAACTCCCATGTTAGGTAACAAATGAACTAACATAATTATGAGGATGGGCCCCCTCAAGTGTAGGAAATCTTATCATAAAGAAATTTGGATTGCAAGTGGAAATTACAAATTATTTGTTGAATCTTGAACAGAAAGATGAACTTAAAGGAAATCAACTTAAATCCATCCCCATGGACCAAGTGGTAGGGTGGCTGGGGGGGTGGTGTAATTTTAGGAAGACCTTCATACAACATGCTTTCAAAGGGTATTAAAAAATACCATTTTCTATGAATTTTGGCTCAATAAAATGACCCCCTTTTTCTATATAAACTTACATGTTTTTTTTCCCAAAATGCCATTAAAAACCCTCTTATGTTAGTAGATTTCTATATATTGTTCTCAAAATCTTGGCTTAAAAACCCCTCCTAGTGATCGCACATAGTAGACTTACATATTTTTAAGTGAACCCCCCTAAGTAGGGTAGCTGGATTACAGGAAGCTTGGATCTAGGCTCGAGTCTCCTCGCCTATTTCCCCGATAAAGAAGCAATAAACTATAAAGTAAGGTATATATTTCTCTACTTATTTAGAAAAGTTTTAAAATGGTAAAAAAAATCTAGATAATGCTTTGTTGAAACCCACTTGGATTCGGAGGAGTGACTGCTCAAATCCCAATGGGAGGCACCTAGCTACCCATGATGATGGTCCCAACAAGGGGGAGCTAGGTTGGGTCTCATAGATCCTCCATTGTTTCTTTCAATATTTAGAACCCTAAGAAGTCACCTTGGTTTGTCGTACCCTTTCATTTTTCACTAGTCTTTGCTTCAATAGCTTAGGTCAAATGCTTTTCTTTAATGAGAGTTGGGAAGGGGAACACATAATTTATTATAATTTAAAACTTAAAACATCATTGTGAAGAATTAATTGCTTTGAGATTCATAGAATCCAACATGTTATGTTTGAAGGTTGATATCAGATTGTCACCAACCTTCGCTCGTTCACCCAAGGGTTGTTGCTTCCAAAGCTTTAACTTCAAAACTCTTGAGATATCCTTACTCTTGCCAAATCTTGAAACATAGTTAGAAATAAGCAAGATAATCCTAGAATATCATTGACTACTCAAAAGAAGAGCACAAGCTTTAGAATGGACCCTAAGGGTCATTCTTAACCTATACATTTAATAGAGTACCCACACCTCCAATAAACGTTGAAAAGAGTACCCATGCATTCAATGTGAATGCCAATCAATTTAACACAGCCTAAACATCATTATGAGTGCCCAACATCAAATAGAGTGGTCTAACATCAAGTATGAGTGTGCCTAACATTTAGTAGAGTGGTCTAACATCAAATGCGAGTGCCCAACATCAAGTAGAGTGGTCTAACATCAAGTATGAGTGCCCAACATCAAGTAGAGTGGTCTAACATCAAGTATGAGTGCCCAACATTAACTAGAGTGTTCTAACATCAAGTGTGAGTTCCCATCATCAAGAAGAGTGGCTAATATCAAGTATGAGTGCCCAACATCAAGGAGAATGGTCTAATATCAAGTGTGAATGACTAATATCAAGTATGAGTGCCCAACATCAAGAAGAATGGTCTAATATCAAGTGTGAATGACTAATATTAACATAAAATATAAATGCCCAACTTCAAATAGCATGAGCCAACCTTCAATATGAACACCAAAAATTAACCTACATGAAATTTGAATGTCCATCTTCAAATAGAAAGATCCAACCTTCAATATGAGTACCCAACATTAACCTAATCATCACATATGGATGCCTAACTTCAAATAGAATGAGCCAACTTCAATATAAGTACCCAACATTGACCTATTCATCAAATATGAATATCTAACTTCAAATAGAATGTGCCAACTTCAATATAAGTACCCAACATTAACCTAATCATCAAATATGAATATCCAACTTTAGATAGAATGAGATAACCTTAAATATGAGTACCCAATATTAACCTAATGGGAACCTAATCATAAAATATGAATATCCAACTCTAGACAAAATGAGCTAACCTTCAATATGAGTACCCAACATTAACCTAACATAAAATATAAATGCCCAACTTCAAATAGAATTAGCCAACCTTCAATATGAGTACCTAACATGAAATATAAATGCCTAACTTCAAATCGAATTAGCCAACCTTCAATATGGGTACCCAACTTTAACCTAATCATCAAATACAAATGCCTAACTTCAAATAGAATGAGACAACTTTCAATATGAGTATGCCTTAGAACTTCAAATAGAATGAGACAACTTTCAATATGAGTATGCCCAACTTCAAAAAGAGTGAGCCAACCTTCAATATGGATGCCCAATAAACAACCTAACATCAAATATGAGTGCCCCAATTCAAATATGATGAGCTAGCTTCCTTCAATATGAATGCTCACCAACAATAACCTTACATCAAATATGAATTGCCAACTTCACATAGAATGAGCCAATGATCAATTTGAATGCCCAAAAATAGCCTAAAGTCCTATTTGAATCACCATATGCTTAATCTTAGTTCCAATCAAAGCATTCCAACATTAACCATCTCTAATCAAAATTATGGGCATTTTTAATACAAAATTTAGAATATAATTGAATATTGAGAGCTTCATTCATCACAATGGCTACCATTAAGCACCATTAGAAAATCCATAGCCTAATTAGATTAGGGAGTAAGCCAACCATGCATAAGGCTCCCAACAAGGAAGGGCTATGGATCAAGTCCAACCCTCAAGAAGTCTCCATGAAGTAGGTGTAAAAAATTACCCCTCTTTGGGAGCCTAATCAATCCATAAATCAACCCTAAAAGAACAAATAGATACCATAGCAAGCTTAGAAATCAAGGGAGGAAGAGAATGAGCATTACCTAGCTTGATTTGGTGGAGGAAAGCCTAACAAATTATCAACGATTGAGAGGGAAAAGTTGACCATAATAGGCATTACCATGATAATCCATCATTAGGGATTAATTAACATATATGTGAGGCAAGTTTGGGAGTTTATTTGGCTTGGATTTGATGAAGAGGATGAGCCCAATAGGAGGTAAGAGAGGGGTGACTTGAATAAGAGAGAGATGCCACACGGGGCTAGTTGCATGGCATCTCCCAACCACTTGAATGTGAGAGAGAGTAGCACCATGTGGGTCACCAAACTATGCTATGCTATGAATAAGTTGCATGTGTTTTTTAGGCATCAATTTCAATAAAATCTTTGGTTAGTTTTTCTTGGTTAGCACTATTGGTTGGCTCTTATGGCATGGCTAATTTGTTATGGTTTGGTTCAAACCTAATGTATGTTCCGGCTTTAGTACCTTAGGCCCTAGTGGGGCCAATTCTTTGGTTGTGGGGTGTCTATTTAATTTAGGCTATAGGGATATAATGCTTGTATATTTACAACTTTCTAGAGTGTGATTATGTGCATAACATCTATGGCAAGTTTAAAGGACTCGTCACTTCATTACATTCGGCTTCTTCTTTGGCCATGTAGTGCTGAGGGCACTTTTTTCTTCCTCACGCAAGATCTACAAATGAGAATGACATTTTTAAATAACAGTAGAGCCCTCGCACAAAGTGGGAAGTCAAAGTATTCCCATTTGATAAAAAGCTAGAGAGAGAAAATAAGTCGAGAAAGAAGATTTGGTTCTAATAATATATTTGAATTAAAAAAATCCATTTGGTCCCAAGAACTCGTACATAAAAACATAACTTCATATGGACCCAATCGAGAAATATTTTTAAGGCACAAGTTAGTTACAAATGAAATCGTAAAGTAAACTTCTTAGAGGATGGTCAATGGGAATTGGATCATGAAACATATCAAAATATTTTAGGAAGCATCAAAATAGACAAATGAGCCTCTGAACTCATCTAAGAAATATTAAGGTAATTAAAGAAGGGTTGTCTGAGGGGTTCATATGGGATAAAACTTCATGGAAACTTGAATATCAGTTGGTTTATATAGGTCCCCAAACTCATAAAAATATAGGTAATTAGAATCTTTATGTGAACCATCATGTACAATTGCCCAAGCCCCATGGGAATATTTTCACCATGTACCTTATGTAGAACTTTTAAAGTGATGCTAAAAAGAGGCTCAAATGAGCTTAAAGCATCAAGGACCTTAAAAGAGTTTTAAAAGTAATATCAAAAAGGACCCAAGCAGCTCGAAGCCTTAAAGGACCTTATGTGACAACTTTATAAAGCTTACATTGTCATTCTTTACATTATTTATATGATGCATAAAAGGATCCCAATGAGCTTGAAGCCTCAAAGATTGTAAAAGAGTTTTTAAAATTAATAGCAAAAGGGGCCCAATGAGCTTGAAGCCTTAAGCAAATCATCAACACTAATGAAGCCCTACTTTTTACTAAATAAAGTCCACCTCTATCTTGTTTTGGGTAATTTTTCAATCTCATCCTTTTCTCCTTCTGATCTGGCTCTAGGGATGATCCTAGCTAGACGGGGTAATTTTGTAATCTTATTATCTAGAAGATTAGTTTTCCTTTTGATCTGGCTAGGGATGATCCTTGTGATCTGGCTAGGGATTGGTCCTCCTTCTGATCTGGCTCCTGATCTGGCTCTAGGGATGATCCTAAGTTAGACAGGGCAATTTTCTGATCCTATTATCTAGAAGATTGGTTTTCCTTGTAATTTGACTAGGGATGATCCTATAGCTAGAAGGGGTAAATTTTCCTTTGATGACTTTATTGTTTGGCATCTAAAACATCTTCTTCTTGAAAAGTCCTGATGCGTTATTTAGGAGTCAGAGTTTGACTCTCTAGTCCCATTATCCCTATGTCTTAGCCTCTACTTTTCTTTAGCTCACAGTTCCTCTTAGATAGGGAGACAGGCTAAATGTTCCTCTCGAAATAGGGAGCCTTTCTTGGTTTTAATGATTGAGAAATTAAATGAGTGATTGTTATCATCATATGAGAATAAATTTATCATCTCTACTGGCCATAGAGATGGTTTGAGTATCCTCATATGCTGAGGTAGTCATTCTAAATTGTGCTTATATCTTGTGGGTGCACACATAAGATATCCATATAACAAAAACTTGACAAATAAGATTAGGGGTAACCTTTTAAGAAAAGACAAGGTGATCTTATTAGAAAATTGAGAACTTGAATTACTAAAAAGATGAATTGAACTCTATAAGAGTCAAATCCAAGCCTAAGTACTGGTTTATGAAGGAAAAAGTAATGGCAAATACCTTGAACCCCCCTTTATGTCTTAAATACTCTTCTCAAAAACAAGACAAGAGGATTAAGCCTTCTAGGAGTAATTTACACCTATGACTATGAGAAAATGAAAGAGACATCAAAGAAGCCACAGTTGTTAGAAACACTACTTGAAGAGATTGTTAAGACACATCTCATTGTTTTGTGTATTATAAATTATTACATAATGTTATGAGAAAGAATGATATATCCATAACATTATTGCATAATGTTATGAGAAAGAATGATATCTCCATCAAGGAGAGGCATGTATAAGGTACCGACACAGAATTGAATAATGGAGGTGTGGATGTCATCTATCCGATACCTCACACAAAAGGCGGTCATTTGAGATCCTTACCCGATCTGGAACGAACGTGGGTTTAAACTTGGATGTGTAATGTGTAATTCTCAAGATATATTGTACCTTGGATGTGTGATTCCCAAGGAAAAATGAACCTGGATGTGCAATTCCCAAGAGATGCTAAATCTTGGATGTGTAATTCCCAAGAGGTGTTGTACCTTGGATGTGTAATTCCCAAGAGATGTTAAACCTTGGATGTGTAATTCCTAAGGGAGAAATGATAGCTTGAGATATGTCAATCCTGTTAGTATCCCAAATGCTAGATGTGTAATTCCTAAAAAGTGACAGCCTCATATGTGTTAATCTTGAGTGCCCTTGGGTGTTAATGTTGACAATGTCCTTGGGGAAGCAATATATTCTTGCAATGGTGTTGTGTTATTTGGATCATCTAAATGGATGTCTGTTTAAGCTCATACCTTATCTTTAGTAGGTGTTAATGGATTAACATACTACCTCACAAGCACAAGAGAGACGAAGAAGAAGGAAGTGCATGCAAGGGTTGAATCCGGTGATTAAAGCTTGGCCAAGCCTATTAGGTTTAACTCCCCGATGTGAGGCCGCTAGGGGCTCACTCTACACTCTCTTTGTGCCACCAAAAGAGAGATCCAAGCAAGCTAGGTAGGAGCAAGAGGGAAGGAGCTATGAAGAGCTAAACCTCTACCTCGTGCCAATCGTATGCCAACAAGACAAAGTGGAGAGCAATTAGAAGGGAGTGAAGGAGAGAGGGGAGAGTAACACTATTCCTATTCACATACACCGACAATCAAAAGCAAGCAAGACTCAATTGAGACAAATGGGATTGTCCCTTTTCATATTTCATAAAATGTCTCATGTACATGAGCTCATAAAATGTCTCATGTACATGAGCTCATATTTACAATGTCCAGCTGCCCAATTACAAATGGGGGCCCAAAACTAGTCTTCCTAGTTTAACTAGCACTCTGTACATCAATTCCTTATGACCAGCATTACACAAGCCATAAGCTCAGTCATCCCATGTCTCTTTTACAATTAGCGCTTAGTGCGGTTACAACAAGATTAATTACAAAGGAAGTGTAGTAGCCACACAAAAGGTCATGTTAACTAGAGTGGTAAAAACATACCCCCTCTCGGTTGTTGCAGGTTCGTACTCGGAACTGGTTGAAGAAGTTATCTATATAGGAGATAGATTAAGTGTTGTGGACAAAGTCCCATCTCACAAGGTAGGAGCGGTAGGGGCACGATGGAAGATGCGGTAGCTTGTCCAGAAGGTTGTCTCCATCATGTCTTCAAAAGTTTGGAGCCTCCAACCAAGCATCCACATGACTCATTCATAGTAGCCGAATAGTTTCTTGAGAGAGGGCCCTTTGTTGATGTCAAAGGCGAGGCCTTGGGCTCCTTCGAAGTAATGGTCCCATGTCAAGAAGGACTCCAGCAAGGTGATGATGAGGTTGAAGAATCGGATCATGGTGGCAATCACCGTTGGGTCAGGGACTTCGCGGATGAATTCGTGGAAGCGTCAGACCATGGATTCTTTGGTACATGGATGTTATGGTGATGGGGGCACAAACCACCGTCTTCAAATGGGAAGGTAATCAAGGCTGATCCTCAGTACGTGGGGCGCATTACAGTAGACATCCCATATAAAAGGTTTGCTGCTAAGGAAGGAATGTCGCCAGGCTAGCTGCTCGCCCAGGAGATCGAACGTTATGGGACGAGCAGCGCGCGGCAGGTGGCCTATGGTATCCACCCAGATTTCGGAGTGGGTGATCACGCCGCCAAGTTGTGTGCTTGGCATCGAGGTATGGGTGAAGGAAATGGATGTCGAGGTGGTCGGTGATGCAGGTTATGGGGTGATGTTGGAGCTATCAACCGAGCAGGATGGCGATGGCCTGCTCAAACTCCGTGCGATCCAGAGGATCATGCGAATTCAAAGGGTTTGGCAGAGGGTTGACTTCCTCGTGGTTAGATGGTGGTGGTGGTGAGATCTCCCCTTCTTTAAGTGGTGGGCTGGTGGGTGGTGGAGCCGACGCCGGGAGTGGAGGGGGTGTCGATGATGAAGGGTGGGTGGTGAGGCTCGCGTTCATCAAGAAAAGGTGGGGGTTTGGTGGAGGTGGAGGGTTGTGTGAATTCCTAAGTTGAGGGATAGTGAAAGTTGTGAGGGGGGTGTGGGTGATGGGGGTGGAGTGGGAAAGTGAAGGGGAGGAGAAGAAGGTGGGGCACCAAAAAGGGGAAGAGTGGAGGTGCTTGAGGGCAGTGGTGGGGGTGGGGGTGGGGGTTGTGTGTGAGGAGATGCAGATGAGGAATCTGATGGTGGAGGAGAGGGGGTGGTGGTGAAGAAGATCGTGGGGGTGGAGGAGGTAAGCTGCCCTACCCATCAACTTCGTCATTATTGTCGTCTTGGCCAAGGCCGTTTGTAGCGACAGCCTAAGGATCATGAGCATAGAAAAAATTGACTGCGATGGCAGCTCACCTTCACTATACTCCCATGGAAAGGTGATGTGGGTGTCATCAAACTGGCATATGCCACTGGCCTCCATGACTTTGATCTAGATGAAGTAGCGGTGGTAGAGAATGAGTAATCCAGGCGCCAAGTAGGGTGGTAGAGGATCATTGAGGAGGGAGAGGTAAGCATCAAGGACGATGTGCCAACCAGTTGTGTGGAGGTACTCAAGCGTCTGCTCGAGATGAGGGGGAGATAGGGGTAGGGGCAGACGCCATCTGGTAAAGATAAATCGATGAGATCAAATTGGGCTATGTGGCAGGGAAGCCATATCGAAGTAGTAAACTCCATGCTGTGAGGGTGGCTTGAAGGGGGTGGAAGGGGAGTTCAAAGAGGTCGTAAGGGTATTAGAAGGTGAGCAGCCCCTAGAAGAAAAAATGGAGGATGAGAGTTAGGCTATCTATGGGGATCTTGGAAATAGGGGTAGGAGAGGGACTCTTCTGTATATATATCATGTTGGAGAAGGTTAAGGCGGATGGCTCAAAACTGCAGATCAGGAAGCTAATAAGGGGTTTGAGGGGGAAATGCCAAAATGGGGAGCTCTTTTGGCGATCTCCATGAGCGCATCCACCTTGTGGTCGACCAAGCTGGATGAAGGAGCCGATGGAGTGGATGGGGCCCGAGCCTCAGCATCTCCGAGCTACTCATGTAGGCAAAGGATGGTAGCCTTTGTTAAGTCATGATGCTTTGCAAAATCTATGGTGGTGTGGACTAGAGCATCCTTTGCTGTTTGGGACCGGCTCAGGGCCTCCTGGTGTAGTCCTTTAATGACTGTGTGAGCTCTTTCTGTGCTGTCATTCGTTGGCCACTGCATGGGCTTGGTTGACCCGTTGTTTTGCTGGAGCTCACTGATTATGTTTGATAGCTGTGCCCAGCTTCTCTATTTGTTGGTCGAACTTTTTCTATAGTTCCATAAACTGTACATTGGTCTGGTATATAACTCCTCAAACACTACTCTCTCATGGGCTTTGGCTAATAAGATTTCCCTCTGTGAAAGTTTTTCTACTTCTTGCTATTGAGAGATGCAGTTTGTCATCTGTTGGATGAGTTCCTGTGCCATGTTGGCAAAGCCATGGGAAAAGTTAGGCACATCTCCGTGGGCCGCATGGATTCTCTCTGCATAATTCTAGCTAGAACTGAAACTGCCTGTGCGAGCCCAACGGAGAGTGTTGACTGTATTCTTTGTGTCACTCGGGGATGAAGGCCCGACCTGATCATGAGAAGGCATCTCTGTGAACCTATTGGGGGGTGGGGTCTCATATAAACTTATGTTAAGAAAATCCTGCCTCTGGCACTCCTCTTCCTCTTCTACGGCATTCTTGGCAGCTTCTACAGCAACTACATATATAGCAACACCGAGTTCTTCTTGTGTGGGCCTGGGGCTTGGGGGTGGCTAAGCGTGTTCTGTAGGTGAGGGTTCATGGTGTGGCCTCTTGGCTGGTGGGGAAACGGGAGAGGTGGATGGGAGGGTATAAAGAAGAAACAACGGCATCCGGTCTGCTCAACTGAATTTCTCACGGCAGCTCTTCCCATCCCACCGCATAATAGAGGACCCTGGTGATTGAGTAATGTTGTTGCCACCAACTTGACTTTGGGTTAGAGCATACAACATGGAGCTCTCGGAAGAGGTAGTTAGACCGATTGACCTGTTGCCCCTGCTGGTGCACATGAGCTAAGGTGGTTAAGCTACACCTGCTGAACTTATCAGTCCACCTAGTGTTGAGGAGAAACTGCAAAGCTCATGCTGGCATCACAAGGTTGTCCTTGGTGATGTCACCCCACTCAAATCCATCTTTGTTAGCATTGCCCCTGTACAGGCTGCAGGTGAGCTTAAGGGCATTGACTAGGCATACATATGACTGCTCCATGTATGGGAGTGCAAGTGCCTCTTGCACAAGCCCTATGCTGAGCTAGACTGGATGCTTTTGGCCTTCGATATCCAAGATTACACCGGTGTGCTGATTTACATCATAAGTTTCGGTGAAGTATAAGGCATTATACAAATTCGGCCCCCAAGGCTCTAGGGTGGGCAGTTGACCTAATCCAAGCTGCTCTCTAATTTTTGCACCATTGCTGGGTCAGTTGTAGCAGCCCCATAGCATGAACTGGTGTAGTAAAGGAGCTTGTGCTCAACTTTATGGCGGTGATTCTTCATCAGGGAATGGACAATGTGTCCATTGACCTGCTTCATCAGTGCTTCACCTAGGTGGGAGAGCTGGGTTGGGGTGCTTCGCATACACCTCAAAGCGGCCGTTAGTAGGTCTCTTCCTCCTCAAGGAAGTGTGGTGGAGCACCTCCAAGAGGAGTCAAAAGCTTCTGACATCTTGAATGCTAGTTGTGAGGGTAAGAGCTTGGGGGAAAAAATGCAATAGCTTGGCTAGGCTGAGAGTGAAAAGTGAGGAAATGGAAGGAGGGGACCCATATTTATAACCTTGTGAAGAAGACACGGCCATGGCAAGTTCAGGGAACGGGCGTGCGACTATAAGCATACGGGCGTGTGAAGTCAAACTCTGCGAAGCAAATGGACATGGCAAGAGGAGCGAACAGACCTGGCAAGAGAGGCGAACAGACATGGCAAGAGGAGAGAACGGCCATGGCAAGCTGAATGAACGGCCGGGCTTGTGAAACTGGTTGGAACTTGTGGTTGACGAAGGAACGACTGTGGCACTTAGAATCTGAGAAAGGAACAACCGTGGGAAGTTTTTTTTTTTTGTGTGTGCACTTAGGTTTTGTACACAGAGGCTATGCCGCCAACACCCCATTGCAGGTTTTGTACTGACCGCATGCCTAGTTTGCCAAAGAGAGAGTCTATGTGCCAATTAGGTAATGGAAAAGTAGGGAGTGGTACTTCCTGAAGAGATTTCGATGAGGTTCGATGAGGGTGGCAAGGAAGTAGTTGGGGTTGAGGTGGTTGATGGGAGTTTTATGGTCATGTCGAGCCTCTGAATGATAGGCAAAGGAATTGCTAACATTGAAGGTATATTTGTAAGGAAGTTTGTCTCACAGCAGTATCTTGGGGGTGGCTGTGTCACATAGAACTTTCTACTTCCCTTTGTCTTGAGTAATCTTGACTGTAGATGTTGCCTTGAAAGGGAAGGTGACTGTGGTGTGCCACGAGGTAGGAGCTTCGGTTGGAGAAGTTTGGGGATCCATATGGTATGATTTCCTTCATAGTAATGTTGGGCACGCCGAAAGAGATTTTGGGATCCACCAAAGGGTTGACTACGTGGGTTTAGGGTTTGGTCGAGGGTTAGAACACCTAGGAGAGTGTGTACATTTGCGTCGATTCTGTACCCTGTAAGCTTGAGAGGTTGGCAAATGGGGGGCCTACACTGGGGATGCCTGTTGGTGAGGGGGATGGTGGGACCTTTTGGGGATCCACAATGGAGATGCTCCCTCATAGTAGCCTTGTCCTGTAAGAAGTTGCTTGGGCACCCAGTGGTGAGATATCAAACCCTGTGAAGATTTGTTAGTTTGTTAGCAGTGTTAGTTTGGTTAGTGTGATGTGGTAGGGCATCTGCTTGTGATTTGGCCATTGGAGAGCACGCTGCCCACTGTGCGTGGTGGTGGTGTGAGTGCGAGAGGCGTTGATGTGGATGGCATGTTTAGCAGCCTCTTTTTTGGGGGAACAGAGTGATAAGGGTGAGGTGTTGGGGTACTTGTGGGTGGTGGAAATGGGAGTTCTTGGAATGGGGAAGTAATGGGAACTGGCTCTTCATTTGAGATTAGAATGGTAACATGGCTAGAAGCCAATTGTAGGGTGTACTTGTGGGTGGTGGAAATGGGAGTTCTTGGAATGGGGAAGTAATGGGAACTGGCTCTTCATCTGAGATTAGAATGGTAACATGGCTAGAAGCCAATTATTGTGGGGTGGCTATTCGTGCACCCCAGTCGATGTTGCATCTGTTATGGCCCATCCATCCCCTACCGAGGAGGATCTCTTCATGCATAGTTCTTGCAGGCATCACATAAAACTTCCCTTCCAAGATATTATTTTCAATGTGGAACAAAAGTGTGATTGTGCCAATGCAATGAATATGCTGTGAGGCAACTGTGGTGACAGTGGCAAGTGTTTCTTTCAATGTGGGTTCCTCGAGGGAATGCCATGTTTCATAGGACAGTAAATTGTAACTAGCCCCTGTATCAACAAGAGCTATCAACAAGAGCTTCACCTCCTAGTCTTCTTCTAAGTCAACTACTTGGGCCATGTTGACGATGATATGCTTTTGCCTCAACTTTGCTTTCCTCACTTTGGCCTCTTCTTGCACAATTTTTTTCATATCCTCATGGTCTTGTTTTGTTGTTTTTTGTCATGGATGGCTTTCAAGGTGGCTAATGAGAGGGCCATAATAGCATTTAAGTTTGCTACCATTGAAGAAACTAGCCATCTCAACACCATTAAGTGTTTCAATGCATGCAGCAGCACCTTGTGGTGTGATCTCAAAGACTAGGAAAGGTCCTAAGACTTTGAGCTTGAGCTTTTTCTTGTGCATTTTGGTGTTGAATAAGAGGACCATGTCAACCTCATTCATCTGTTTTTCCTTGAGCTGATCATCAAACCATTGTTTACGTATGAGCTTCTCAAAAACAATCATGCTGTAGACTGCAAAGAGGCGGGTTTCATCAAGCTTTTCAAGTTCAAACAGGCGACAGCTTAAGGCATTTTCAATGAGTTTTTTGTGCACTGTGACACGTAAACTCGGGACTAAGAACTCCGTGGGCATGACTGAAAGGGGTAGCATTGGTTTCCACTTTGCACAAAGTTCTATAGGCCCAAAGTGCAGCCGGCAACTTCTGTTCCCAATCGTGCGGCTGGCCTCCATTGTTTTGGTGAGAATGGCACACAGGGTTTTGTTTGTGCTTTGGGCTTGGCTATTCGCTTGAGGATAGTAAGGGGAGGACTTCTTATGGGTGATGTGGAACTCTTGCAAGAGGAATTTAATTACCTCATTGATGAAATGTGTTCCATTATCGCTGACAAGCTTGAGAGGATAACCGAAGCATGTGATTACAGACTCATAGAGAAATTTAGCTGTCGATCAAGCATCAACTTTACGGGTTGCACGAGCTTCTGCCCACTTGGTGTAGTAGTCCATAGGGTAATAATTATATATCTAGCTTGAGTGTATTTGGCTACCAGACTGATGGGTCCTACAAAGTCTATGCCCCATTTTTCAAATGGTTGTAAAGACACAATGGGGTTCAAGGGCATGTGATCCTTGAAAAATGAGGGATTGCTATGCGCTGGCATTCATCACATCGTTTGACATACTCAATAGCGTTAGCCATTAAATTGGGCCACCATAACCCAACTGGTGAGAACCTTACAAGCAGCAATATCTCTCTACTACAAAGTGCCGGCCTAGCACAGGCAGAGTGAGCTTGTTCAAGGAGGAAGATATACTCGTCTTCTCTAACACAATGTCTTATGATTTTGTCCTTGTTTTGCTGCCCTACTTGTAAAATTGACCCGCCGATATGTTGGTAAGGGGCCGCCTTTTTATTAAACGCGACAAGCATGGTCCTTGTTGAGGAGAGGATCAATTGGTAAGCCATTGGCTAAGAAGTGAGTCACTTCTTTTCCCATTTCAAGAATTAAGCAAAGTTGGAACATGGTGGCATCTAGTAAATCATCATCTACTCCCATTGGCTATTCGCCATTGGGGATCCTTGACATGTGGTCTACAAGAACATGCTGAGAGCCTTCCCTCACCACCGTAATAACGGTGAAATCAAACTCAAACAAGATAAGAAGTCACTTGGTGAAATCAAACTCGAGCAAGATAAGAAGTCACTTGGTGATTCTGCCTGTCATACTGGGCTTATTGACCAAGTACAAGAGGGCTTGATGGTCTACGACGACGAAGAAGACGAACTTGGTTACCAAAAGATAATGGCAAAACTTCTTAACCATGTAAACCATCACTAATCCTTCTCTCTCAGTTGTGGTGTAATTTCTCTCAGCTTCATTGAGTTGGCGGCTGGTAAAACTGTTGGGGTTTAGGGTTTAGGCCAGCATGCATCCTATGGCAAATGATGAGGTGCCAATATGGACATGGAAGATGAGATCCCAACTTGGGGATCTAAGGATTGGAGCACTTGCCAAGGATTTTTTGAGTGTAACATAGGCCCTTTTTGGGATTCTTCTGTCCACTCAAAAACTATAAGGAATCCATAAAGGGGTCTAGCAATATCAACGTACATAAAAATGAATCGCCGATAATAGCCGACGTGTCCCATGAAGCGTTGGACACCCTTAAAGTTGGTGGTAGGTGGGGGTAACTTGAGAATGAGTCGCACTTTGCTGTCGTCAGTCGCGATATTCCTTTCCAGGAGAGGCAATGTATCCCAGGATCACTCCATGTCAAACCCAGAATTGGCATTCAGCAAGATGCGGTATAGTCTACATTGCTCTAGCACCTTGCACAAACATGCAAGGTGCTCCTTCCAAGAAGAATTGACATAGGTCATCCATGAAAACTTCCAAGAATTTTTGGAGATATTCCTTGTAAGCCATATACATTAAGCATTGAAAGGTTTTGGGGGCATTGGTCAACCCAAAGGGCATGATTCTATATGCGTGTGTAACCCATTCAGTAGCGAAAGCAGTTTTGTGCTAGTCCTTGTTTGGGATCAATCATCAACACCTACTTGTATGCTGAGAATCCATCTAGGAATCTGTAAGCTTCCTTTCCCCTACTCTTTCTAGCACATGTTCAGTTAATGGTAAAGGATAGTGGTCCCTTATGGTGGTGGCATTGACCTTTTTGAGATCAATGCACACCCTAACTTTTCTGTTTTTCTTGGGCACTATCACTATCGATGATACCCACTCTGTATGTTCAATTTCATAGATGAATCCAGCATCGATAAGTCTTTTGATCTCTTTACAGACCATCTTGTTGAGATATCGAGCTCATCTAGTAAGACGGTGGATACTGATGACCCGCTTGGGGGATAGGCCCCACACTTACACCACTGGCATGGTTGGTGAGATCATGGGTGATATGCGGCCAGTGGGATGACAGGCTGTGTGACAACCATTCTAGAGACTGGCATAGCTATAGCACCAACTCATTTAGTTGGGTTCACACTATAGAGTACCCTAGTATGTATTTGGTTGAGTACCTTTTCATATGGGTGTACTCTTATCTTTGTGTATGGTGTGTTGAGTGTGTTGATGAGTGAAGAAGAAGAAGATTTTTAGCCTCTCACCTTGTGTGTTCTCTTTTAGGGTTTTGTGAGTGTGTGTGTGCTTGCAAGAGCTCGAGCTCAAGCTCTCTTCTCCCCTGCATCTTTTCATGGTATCAGAGCCTGGTTCATGCTAAGGGCTGAGCTGCAAGCAAGAGAAGCACAGGAAGTGGTATGAGGGTAAGAGCTTCATCTACTCTTCCCTATTTCTGTTGGCGACTACACCCTTGTCAGGAGCTCTACGGGAGGCACCGGCAAACGATCTCTGATTGAGGAGCTTTCTTCTCGTGGGAGTAAAGCTATAGGGCAACTATACTATCTTATAAATATTGGGCCAAAAACGCGTTTCGGGTGCGTTATGACCTCCGTTTTTCAGAAGGTAGGCGATTTCAAGCACTACGGGTAAGTCATCAAATCGATTCTCTGCAGAACTCTATTTTAAGAATTGCAGGAAGATAGATTGGTTGTGTAGACATTGTGTGTGCACAAGGAGGTCAACAATTGCCATTGGGTGTATGTATGCACATTGAGGTCATTGGTTGTGACATTTGAGTGGAGTACAGGACCACTGTAGAAAATACAGTAGTTTGTGCAGGACAAACCAGAGTGTTGTTTCTGGTAAATTTGTGTTTGACAAGATATCAAATGATGGCATAAACCAGATAGTTGTTGAGAAGCTTGATAAGAACAACTTCCATGCTTGGAGGTTTAGGTTGACAAATTTCCTCATGGGAAAGGGTTACTGGGACTATATAGAAGGTGAGCGTGAAGAGGCACTGGAGATACTAGAGATCAATCTGACTGCTATGCAGATGTGAGAGTTCAAGGATTGGAACCAAGGAGCCAGAAAAGTTATGTATTGGATCTCTATCAGTATATATAGGACACCATGATTGGGCACATACAGGATGCCAAGTCCCCCAAGGAGGCGTGGGACACCTTGGTAAAACTCTATGAAACGAATACCAAGGCACAAAAGATACAGTTGAAGAATGAACTTCATACTATGGAGAAAAAGTTTATGTTTGTGAATGACTATGCATTGAAGATCAAGGGTATTGTGGAATCCCTTGTATCTATTGGCGTTTAGTAGATGATGATGATAAGGTGGAAGTCTATCTACATGGTCTCAGGCCACAATACAAGGCGTTCAAGACGTCTATTATTCAGACTCGGGAAAACATTCCCAATTTCACAGATTTGGTGTCTATGTTGATTATAGAAGAGAAGAGCTTGGGTGAAGACCAACAGTCTTCACAAAACAAAAACAGTTCAGAGCAACAGGCCTTCTACACAAGTTCAGGAAGAGGACGAGGTAGAGGAGGCCGTGAACACGGCCAAGGAGGTGGCCGAATAGGTAATCAGAATTATGGCCACCAGCAAAACAGCAACAACAATAGTCCCAAAATTCACAACAACAACACGCAGGTGGAAGAGGCCAATTCACAGGCAAGGGGAGTCAAAGAGGTCGTGGAAATTGGCAAAGGTAGTATAATGATACACGTGGATGCTTTTATTGTGGTAAGCCTGGACATGTGTAGGCAGATTGTTATAAGAAGCAAGCTGACATGCAAAATGGGAAATTGCAGCAAAACAACTATGCAACCTCGAACAGAAACAATGAGGATAATGAAAGGTTGTTTGTTATGCAGCATGTCGTTAATGCTATGTCTGAAAATGTTGAAGCAGTACATAAAGATGATGTATGGTACGTTGATTCAGGTGCTTCGAACCACATGACAAGTCATGGGGAGTGGTTCAAGGAGATGAAAAACCTTGAAAGACCAGGTTTTGTGGAAATAAGGGATGACACTTCTCATCCAATTGCCCATGTTGGAGATGTGCCATTGTCTATGCAGGATGGCAAAGTGAAGTACCTTGCAGATGTACTTCATGTTCCAAACATAACAAAGAATCTGGTTTCAGTTGGCTAGATGATTGAGCACGGTTTGCACGTTCAGTTTAACCCTGATGGTTGTTATGTTGAAGACTTTAAAGACAAGTGCAAGTTGGTTGCAAAAGGCAATAGAGTAGGTAGAATGTTTACATTGAATGTAAACATGCTTGAATTGAGTGTTGCGATGTTTGCAAATGGTTCAAGAATTGTTACAAACACAAACATTTGGCATAAAAGAATTAGAGATGTGAATGTGTAGAGAATGAAGTCTATGCACACTAAAGGAATTGTGACAGGGCTGCCAAAGTTTAAAGTTGAAGGTATGCAGAAAATATGTGAAGCATGCCAATTTGGAAAGCAAACAAAGCATGTATTTCCATGTAACAAAAATGTGGCAGAAATGTACTAAATGTTGTGCATTTAGATGTATGGGCTCCTACGAAGACCATGTCTATGGGAGGCTGCAGGTATTATGTGACATTTATTGATTGACCACACAAGGAAAGTGTGGGTATACTTCATGAAGGAGAAGGGTGAGGTGTTCACTCATTTTCAAAATTTCAGAGTTATGGTTGAAAAGCAAACAGGGAAATATGTAAAGTGCCTAAGGTCAAATGGAGGAGGAGAGTACTTCTCTAATTTTTGAAGAAGAATGGTATTCGGAGACAGTTTACATGCAGATACACTCCGTAGCAAAATGGTATTCGGAGATAGTTTACATGCTGATACACTCCGCAGCAAAATGGAGTTACTGAGCGGAAAAACAGCAGAGACACATTGCAGAGATTGCATGAGCATTGATGGGAGAGAAGAATATGCCGCATAGTTATTGGGCTCAGGCTGTTTCTACAGCAGTTTACATCTCATGAACAGGACTCCAACTGCAACCATACAACATGATGTAACTCCAGAGGAGAGGTTTATTGGCAAAAAATCTGATTTTTCTCATCTGAAAGTCTTTGGATGCATTGCATATGTGCATGTGCCAGATGAGCTGAGAACTAAGCTAGATCCAAAAGCTGAAAAATGTGTGTTTATTGGGTATTCTCTCAGGTAAAAGGGATACAAGTGTTATAACCCTACTACACGTGAGTTGAGGGTAAGTAGGGATGTTGTTTTTGATGAGATGAGAAGCTGGTATGCTGCTGAAAAAGAAGCTGTTGGGGTTGATGTGAATGGAAATGTGGTTGCACAGAATGCAAGTGAGCAATCACAGTCTTTGAGTGGACCAGGAGAGTCCTCATCTAGTGGTTCACTTTGTGATATGGAGTGGCAGGGTGCGTCATAATACCAGTCTTGCAAATGTGATTATAGTACATCACATAAAGGCAAAGAGAAAGTGGTTGAGCCCCTTAGTATGCCTGACATTTTTGCAGGGCATTCTCATGTTGATGGAGAGTCTAGTGGCTCAGAGATGAGTCTTGATGAGGATCTTGGGATACCAGCTACTATGAGAACACCTAATGTAAAGAAGGCTATGGAAACCATGAATGCAAAGCTATGAAGATCTGGGAGAGTGAAGAATCTTGTGCTTGCAGAGGTTTACCTATGATGGTTATGTGGCACATCACTATGCATACATGGCAAAAGTTGTACAAGTTGTAGAACCCACATGCATTGATGAGGCTATTGGAAATGTGTGTTGGGAGAAAGCTATGGATGAGGAGATAAATACACTATATGGAAATGAGACTTGGGATTTAGTGCAATTGCCTGAAGGCAAGAAAGCCATTGGATGCAAGTGGGTGTACAAACTAAAACATAACAGTGATGGAAGCATAAGCAGGTACAAGGCTAGATTGGTAGCCAAAGGATATGCGTAGACATATGGCATTGATTATGAGGAAACTTTCAGCCTAGTTTTTGCCACAAGATGGCAACAGTGAGAGTTGTGATAGCAGTGGCTGCGTCAAAGAAATATGGTCTTTATATCAGATGGATGTAAAGAATGCATTCTTGCATGGGGATTTGCAGGAACAGGTGTCTATGTTGCAGCCGCCTGGTTATGAGGATGTGAGTCACCTCGAGCATGTTTATAGGTTGAAGAAAGCCTTGTATGGCTTAAAACAAGCACCAAGAGCATGGTTTGACAAGATTTTTGAATATCTTGTCTAGCCAATGCAGATTTCTCGTTGTATGTGAGACACAGTGATAGAGGGGTTGTGCTCGTTGTCATTAATGTAGATGACCTGATCATTACGGGGGGGCATGATGTAGAGATCTTTGATGTAAAGATCTTGCTTAGATAGAAGTTTGAGATGAAGGATCTGGGGGAGATCAGATATTTCTTGGGCATTGAGGTGACTAGGTCACCACATGGTATTGGATTCATGTTGTCCAAGTATGGTATGATAGGCTGTAAGCCTATCTCAGTGCCATTGGATCAGAATGGCAAGTTGAGTGATGCAGATTTCGGAGAGATTTTGGAGGATCCTACTACGTATAGGCGCATAATAGGAAGCTTGATCTACATGATGATCACCAGGCCAGATTTGAGCTATGCTGTTGGGTTGGTGAGTCAGTTTATGCAGGTTCCTCGGAAGCCTCATTTGGATGCATTGAGACGCATACTGAGGTATGTGAGGTCTACTTTGCATTGTGGACTATTTTATGAAACTGGGACAGAGATATGTGTACATGGGTACACAGATGCTGATTGGGCTGGTAGTATCTCAGATAGAAGATCTACTAGTGGCTTCATGTTTTCTTTGGAGAGTGCTGCTGTGACTTGGAGCAATAAGAAGCAGCCTACGGTTGCTCTATCTAGTATAGAGGTGCTACTATGGTAGCATGTGAGGTAGCTTGGTTGAGAAAGCTACTTGCAGATTTGGGTCTAGACAAGTTGTCATTTTCTATAACATTAGCAGTATGCAATTGGCCAAGAACCCAATTTTTCATGCTCGCACAAAGCATATAGAGGTCCACTACCATTTTGTCAGAGAGAAGGTTTTGGCAGGACCTTGTTTATGTTAGCACACAAGATCAGGTCACTGACATCTTCACCAAAGCATTGGGTACAGCAAAGCTCTGCAGATTCAGGGCTTCTCTTGGTGTACATGAGATGGAGTTGAGCTCGAGGGGGAGTGTTGAGATATCGAGCTCATCTAGTGAGGCGGTGGTGGCTAATGACCCGCCTGGGGGATAGGCCCCACACTTACACCACTGGCATGGTTGGTGAGATCATGGGTGATATGCGCATTGCGGCCAGTGATCTTGGAATATTTGGGGTTCATTGGGTAAGCCCGTTGTTTGACATGACTGGCTCCATCAACCATGGGAATGGTGTCCTGGCTGGGGGGGTACACCCTTCATATCCATGTACTTCCAAGCGAAGCAGTCCTGGAATTCATTCAAGAGAGCAATGAGCTCTACTTCTTCTTCCTTTGAAAGGTCTTCTGCAATGAATACGAGCCTCGGGTCTTCAACTAGGCTTGCTAAGTTCACTTCCTTAACCTTGGCTGCTGGATTGTCATATGAGGTCTCAAGTTGCCCAATATTAGACCTTTGAGCCGAATCATATTGAACAAAGCAGTCGACCATTTGAAAGGTCTTAAAGTGCTTGGGTACCTGTCATGTTTCTTTGGCTTTAGCACTTTCCTCATCAATTAGCCTTTTGGCTTCTTTTTCTACTACGAGTGCTAACTTTTTGTTATGTGCCTTACGTGCAGAGCGCCAAAGCTTTTTAAGGAATGGTTCTGGTAATGGGTTCAACTGGTTGTGGGACAATAGTGTGGACCAAAAGAGAGTTATTTTCAAAGTCTTTTTGCCATATTTCGTTGAAATGCTCATATGCTTCCACAACACCCACATATTTCAACCAATGGGTTTCAAAGTTGTCTAGGAAGATGTACCACTCTGGCATAGGGAACCTTCAGGCCTATGAGTTTTATGGGAGTGTGTACTCCTTGATGGTTTAGCTCGAACAACATATTCAAGCTCTTACGTGGCTATATTGGGCAGATATGCTGAACTAAGCATATATAATGATGTAATCTCTTGCCCATCCGTTGTGGAAAATCTTGTACCAGTTTTTCTAGGCAAGATGTCTAGGGTAGCGAGGATATGCATCCAGTTCTCAGGATCTTCCAGCTCTGGAAGTGGTGTGCAATCCTCAATCTCCATTTCATCTTCCAGTGTTTTATGTCTGTTTGGCATAGATGGACTTCAGTAGTCATGTAGCTGTAAGACTGAGTCCTCTACAAATGGTCTGCCACTCATGGGGTGTACTTTCCATGTGCATAAATTGATCTTGAAGGTGAGATCTTTTCTTCGAATGTAGATGTGGTCAGTATCCCAATCATGGATCATCTTGGATTCTCGCATAAAAGGTCTACAAAGGATGCAATCATATGAAATTGGCTGATGTCCAAAATTCATCATCACCACAAAAGTGTGGTGGTAGGTGGTTCCCAGAATCTTAATTTAGTAGACCAATGGGTCTAGCGGTGGCTCCATTAGCGAGTTTAACTAACAATTGGGTGTTATCCAAGGCAGGTGCTCCCCATTTTTCCCAGCATTGTTTGGTCACAATGCTCACTCTGGCTCCTCCATCCAAGATTGCAGTAACTCAAAAGTTATCAGCAAGGCTGCATTAAGTTTATCGCCTTCAAAGTATTGTCCGAGCTTGTTCACTCGAGCAGTAGGAGTCCCTTTTACCTTAATAGGTATGTGGAATTCATCTTCCTTGGATCCATCAGAGTTGTTAGGTTCCATGGTTTTGTGCATGCTTACCCTAAGACGTCCCTCCATCTAGTCTTTCAGGTTGTTCCATAGGCTTGGGCTACCTTGGAGCAAGGTGCCGATAGGTATTTGGACCTGAGAGAAGAGAGGAAATAAGAGAGACCTGTAATGTCTCTTGGAACAGAGGCTGTCCTTTCAAGAAAGTCAGGTTTGCTTTGTCTCAAGATTTTTGAGGTGTATGGGATGGGAACAGGGATTTCTCCATTGGTTCCCCTACGATGTTCATCTCCCAACTCTCTAAGATATTCCACGACCCTATCTTGCTACTAGGGGTTAGCTTCTTCTTCTATTAACTCTTGCAAGAGTGGTAGGTTTGGAAGCTTGCAAAAAGGATAAACTTGATCATTATGCACAGGTCTTTGGTTTGAGATAGATGGGCATGGTTCAAGGTAGGCAGTAGGACGATCCGTTTCCAATTGAGCTTAGTACTCGCACGGACTAGCTCTTGGGAGGCTAGGAGCCTAACACTCACAGCAGGTTGAGGCTAGTGCTAGGACTAGCTTCATGAGCCTTTCTAGTTGTTCTTGGTCTTAGCAAGTAATCTTTTTACATATGATCGTTACCACATCCAACACACATTTGAGTTATGGCGGGAGCACCTACAAGGGCACTCGCCGTTGTATTCCTATTGGGACACTGATCCACTTGGTGAGGTCCACCATAATCATAACACTGTATGGGTGATCTTCTTGTTGTTCTATTCATATCCCTAGCCCACAATATCGGGGCTGCTAAGTACACATGGTACATTTGATCACCCTCCATGATATAGTGATCACCCTCCATGAGGATTTGTGAAAGCACGCTCATGGGCTCTTGGGTTTCATAGGTGGGAGTCTCCGGGATTTCTCCCTCATTCCCATCCTCGAAGAGTTCTATCAGGGTTATTTGACAAACTGGTGAGACTCTGGGTAACGGGGGCTACGATGGAAGAACCGGGGGTTGTAAGGGCATTTATGGTACCCTAAGGATTCCTCTTTGGGCCACTTCTTAGCTAAGTTGAGGAGCATTGTGATGTGCAGGAGCTGGCAAAGCCAGCGATTGCCTGGGGTTGGTAGGTAGTACCTGAGGCATAGCTCGAGCTAAAGGAGCCTTGTGATGGTAGCAGTTAGAGATCTCATAATTTCCCCACTTTACATAGTAGGTATAATAGAGACTTGGGCAGGGTCTCAAATGAGAACATTCGGTGCGAGTATGGTTTTCTCGATAGGTCGGATACCATACAAGTCCCCTTCTAGGATAAAGATGTGGATGGCCCCCTCGATCTCGACCTTGGTTGATTCTCCATTGTTGGGTCATTTATTGCATTAGGGTAGCGGCTAGTTGCTCCACACTTTGTCCAAACATGGACTCCTTACCCTTTTCATTAGGCTTTGTGCTGGTGGTCTTGAAGGAGGCTTCTGATGCACCTTCGTGGAGTTGTCGGGAACGTGTGATGGTAGCAGTTAGAGATCTCATAATTTCCCCACTTTACACAATAGGTATAATAGAGACTTGGGCAGGGTCTCAAATGAGAACATACGGTGTCAGTATGGTTTTCTCGACAGGTCGGATACCATACAAGTCCCCTTCTAGGATAAAGATGTGGATGGCCCCCTCGATCTCGACCTTGGTTGATTCTCCATTGTTGGGTCATTTATTGCATTAGGGCGGGCTAGTTTCTCCACACTTTGTCCAAACATGGACTCCTTACCCTTTTCATTAGGCTTTGTGGTGCTGGTGGTCTTGAAGGAGGCTTCCTTTGTGGAGTTGTCGGGAACGTGTTCCCTTGAAGTTATCCTCAAACTTCAGAGCACTCTTGCAACATTGTTCAAAAGAAGTATGACCCAAGGCAAACAAGGAGTTATGCAAGGGAATATCTTCTAGTCCCTCCAAAAATCTCCCAATTAGTCTCTTATCAGAGAACTTGTCTTACAGTACTATAGCATGAGTGGAGATATCTGACTATGTTTATGTAATCTCTTATGGTTTCGCCCCTCATTTTGTTTGACATTGTTGAGTTGTTCAACAGGGCTCCATCGAGTACCTTGATGAGAACACCCCACTTTGAAATCTTCTTTTATAGCCTTGAAGGAAACTTTATCTTCCATTTTCAGAGATCTAAACTATTGGCCAGCTTTGCTATCCAAGGTAAGGCTAAAGGCACTTATCTTAGTCTGATCGTCTATATGGCCAAATGCTTCGCAGATCTGATTAAACATCTCCAGGTGAGTAATGGGGTCACCTGTTCCATTGAACTTTGTGATCAGCTTTGAGATGTTTGCTGGTTTGGTTCGTTCATGCCAAGGTTGAACTGGTGTGCAAGGGGAGTAATGCTAGCGGCTACCCCCTCCCTATTTCCATGGCAATCCTAACATTTTAGGTGTCAACCCTGTCGTCATGGCAGGAGCAGGGGGTGCATGTTAGGGAATAGGTTATGGAGGAGCAGAACCGAGAGGATAGTAGACCAGTGGGGGTCTTTTCCCTCTGGGAGAACCAGGTTGTGGCCCATGTGGTCCCGTTTGGTACACTAGTGGTGTGCCCCTTGAGGTGGGTACTGCTTATAGACAGTCAAGCCCTGTTGTGGAGATGGGCCTGGGTAGACCCATTCTCTTTGGTATGATGTCTCAAGCCTTTGGGAATATGGACATGGTTCTTGGTTTGGCAAGGTTTCCGGAGCTCTGAATGAGTCTGCCACCCCCAAGATAGGTATGGCTCTCTAATCTAGTAGCTAGTGGGTCTGGGTTTGATGGCTCTCGCTCTTTGGCTGACTTCCACTCTAGGGTCTAGAGAAGAAGTGGGACAAATTTCTTGAGTTTGATCCATATCTCTCACTCTTGGTTGCGGTTCTACGGACTGTGTGTTTCCTAGGATAAAATTACAAAGCCTTAATTCAAGGCTTTGCTAAGAATGAGTTGGAGAGATAGGAGCAGGTTCCTAGACAAATGGTCTATCCATACACTATGGTTCGGGCTCTCTTGCCTCAAGGTTTGGAGTCCCTCGTCCACTACTGTGGGGAGGTCCTCGCTCTCACTTGTACTATCAAAGACGAGCATAGTTTGACTCCACGTGATATTTACCACCGATGGGTCCGATCTGATTTGCGAAGGGAAATCTAAAGAGCTCACTTCGTCGAAAAAGAGGGTTATTTCTCATGAACCTACCCGAGCATAGCTGAATGGGAATATAGAAGCACTATGCAAAGCCCTCTTAGAAAAGAAGTGTTTTTTTAAAGGAACAACCATACGCTTGTGAGCAAACAGGTGTATGCTCCTCAGTGAGAGAAGGAACAGACGTTTTCTTCTCAGTGCTTCGAGGAAATCAAGATGGAATGGGCATCTTCAGGTGAGGAAGGGAATGGACGTTTTCTTCTCAAGTGCTTCTAGGAAATCAAGATGGAATGGGCATCTTCAGGTGAGGAAGGGAATAGATGTTCAGAATGAGATTGCAATATGGAATGGGCATTCGCTTCAGCAGTAGGAACGGACGTGCGAGTTTATGGGCTGCGTGGAACAGACGTGGCAAGTTGCAAAAGGGGATTCGAATGGGCATTCATTCCACGATGAGGAGCGAATGGGCTTGGCGACCCTTGGAACGGATGTGCGCTTCGGAGCGTACGACTATGGCACTGTCAGGTAGGGAATTTTCAAATTTGACTTGCCTACAAGTCTAACAGTCACTCTGGGCAGTACAAAATTCTCCTAGTTTAAATTCACTTCAATGCACATGAGGCCCAAGTAAATGCAATTAAACTAATTTTAATGCTTTTGCCAAATTTAGGCAGAAAATCTACCAGATTTGGGTTATTACAGGCAGAAGGAACGAGCGTGCCAATGTTGGAAACGGGCATTCCTTGAACTTGCCACACATTCGCTTCTCAAAGAAGCCTAGCAGAATGCAATTTTGCATGGGAACCTCTCCAATCAGTAGTTGATTCAAGCACCTTCCCAAGGTTTTTTGATGTTTTTGTTTTTACAAGAAGCTAGAGCTAGTCTATAGCTACTTATTGATACCTTGTTATGGCTCACCCTAACCCTCCTTGAAACACATCCAAAAAGAGATTACCTGGTGAACTACAACTGTTGTGAGGATCTTTCCAATGGACGAGCTCGCAACCCTTGAGGTCTCCAAGCTCTACAACTCCTTGAGAAGCAATTCCACCGCGTCTCTCGCAATGTTGACACACCGCTGCGTTGCACTATGGGTTCTCGTCCCTCCTCTCACCTCACTTCACTCACACACACTCACTAGCGTGCATTAGGGGAGAGATTAGCAAGAGGATTAGCAAGAGAAAGACTCAATTGCACAATGGGAGAGTATGTTGTATTCTGAGAGAAATTCACTTATATACATAGCCATAAGTGTTCACACTCACTTAAACTATGGCCGGCCGAGCACTTTAGGCTCATAAGAGGCCTAATGCTATTACAATGACTACTCTCATAATATATCCATGAAGTACATCACTTAGGACTTCATCCTAACTTGTTACCACAAGCTCTTGAAGCGAGAATCGCCATAAATACTCCGTCACACCATTACGAGTGCCCGTTCAAGTTGTAGCTTTGGATGCTATTGCTTTATATCTTGAATGTATGACCCTTTGGTGTATCTACCATGACTCCTTGATGTAAGATAATGGTGGTAGCTCTTGTTAATCCTAGAATTGGATTAACATTCCCCCCTTCCTAATGGCGATCGCGTTCGCATGATCACGTTGAAGACCTTTGTGTGGGGAGAATGAACAAGCTTGTCGATAGCTTTGATGTTGAATGACGTTCGATGGTCTTTGTTCCTCCGGAGGAAATAAAAAAAGCTAGTTAATGAATGAAGATGTTGGTTGTGTATTGGGAATTCCTAACGGGGTGGGGGGTTTTTACGAATGATTGCATTTTTATTTTTGTGTGAGCCCTTTTTTTTGGCCCACTGTGTTTTTGGCAATCATCAACAAAGTTACATGTGATTCTTGTTAGTGGGGACACTAAGAGATGTTAATAATGGGAGAGAAGGATCCGGAGGAACATAGACTTAATCATCAAAACGAGATGGTGATTTTCAGTTCCTCATTTGATTCATTGAAGCGACATTCATCATTTGAAGTAATTCACTTGTGATGATGTCCCTTTGTGTGGCAGGATTCTTATCAAATATTGTTGAGTAGGACCTGATCCTGTCTTCTTCTGCCCACGTTCTTTTTATGTTTTTATATATAAATAAGTGCTCTTAGAAGTAGATTTTCATGAAGTACAAGAATTGAGTCATATAGACTCAATTGAACTGCTCTGTGTTGAAGTAGCCACTTGTTGGTGAGGAGTGAAAGAATTACGTCAACTTGCAAAGGATAATATAGATATCTTCACTAAGGATTGAAGATCATTGATTTGTGAAGATGGTGGCATCGTTTGGAGAGGTTTATAATTTGAAGGAAAATTCTAGGCGAAGGGTTGTACCATTGACTAGGCTTCCATTCTTGTCAGTTGTTGGGGTTGAAGTCAGTGGTGAGGTTTTCTTCTTCACATTGTTCGATTTTGGCAACCATATGATGGAATTACCATCATAGTATCCTTGTTGTTGAAGTACATGCACAAGCACCCATCTTTGACGAACGCTGTAACTTGGTGGGGCCGATGTGCTTGTTGGTGTTGAGGCTTTCTTCTTTGCGCAAGCTTAGGGGACTTTGTGATGCGCTTGGGGACCCAAGTTTCGGTATTTCTTTGGTAGTACCCTTGTGCTTGCAGCATTGTTTTTAGTACCCACACTTGTTGTGTTGGTGGATTTCTTTGAGGAACTCGCATAGGCTTTTGTGGATGGTGTTGTGGAGTACTCTTCTTCTTCCTTGGCTTTTGAGTGCTACGTTGAGGAAGAGGTTTTGACTGCCGAGGCACCCAAATTTGATTGGCACCTTCATAGTAGCCTTGAGCTACAAGTAGTTGCTTCTCCACCCACATTTTGCTACTATTAAGATATCGTGATTGTGGGAGTCTTAGTGGGGTTTTCTTTAGGGTTGATGTCGAAGGTTTGGGGCCCTCCTTGACTTTGATTGGCACTAAGGCTGCAGGTTTGAGACTCATGGGAATTGTTGATGATGATGAGGCTAGAGTCTTTTGTGGAGTGGCTGTCGTCGATAATGAGTGACGAGGCCTTTGAGCATGTGGTTGTCTCCTTTGTTGAGGTTTGTCGAGATGAAAATGCATAGGCTCCAGGGTCTTTCCTTTGAGTTTCCTATTAGAGATAGATGGTTTGGCTGTGGGAACTTCTTTAGGAATACATGTTGATTCCGAGGTCTTAGCATCAAACTTCGTAGGTGAGGATGGGATTGAAGGAGTAGAGGCTTTATCGGAGTTGGTTGTTGATGCAGATTTTAGGTCATTACGTAGAGGGGCTTTTGTGGAAGAGGCTTGGATCCTATTGCGTTCAGCATCATAGATATCCATGAAAGTTGGATCCACTTCCTAGCAGTATGGTATTGTCAATTTTTTATCCTTGACCATCATGATGACTCTATCACTAGCAAAGCACAGTGGTGCTTAGGCAGCAACAGTCCATTTATGTCCCAAGATCATATCTACTTCCAACACATACTTAACCACAAAAAACTTGTGAGGGGGTTAGTTTCAATATACATTGTATATTCAAAGTACCCTATACATGGCATGTTCAAGTCTTGTGTAAATGAAATCCTTTCAGGATATGCCATGAGTGTTGGTTGACCTAACAAATCCCATAGAGCTCGAGGGTCATGAGATTGTGTTCTCGTGTTGGATAAAGTTATGCTTGAGCTGTGGTGATTTTATTTGCAATTTCCAATCCAACCAGAATCCTAGGGATCTTTTCAATAAGATATGTTGGAAGTTCCAGCTCCTGCGAGGTTTCTTCCTCCCGTCATAGAGCAATTGTACTGCAGGAGTGTTCAAGGTGACTATTTGCATGGATTCAACTAGTGTTAAATACAACTATTCACTTATCTAGGTTCACCAAAGACAACATCATACTCAAGGGAATCTAGGGTAACATGGAATGTAAATTCCATATCACTATCGATTGTTTGATAGTGTATCTAAAGAAACCTGAAACTTCAATGTTTTATCCATTGGCTCCTTTTGCAAGACTATTGCTTATAGGGATGAGTTTAGGTTATCCCATTGACACCCAAGTGTCTATTGTCATGATGTTATGACTAGCTCGAGGGCTAATCAATGCGCGTTTGCGCTGAACATCATTGCCTGTAGGGAAATCCAACCATACCATGATAGAATCTTCCACTGGAACCATGGATGTTTCGGTTATTGTTTCAGCTTCAGATCCTGTTTCTGTTTCATATTCCCATTCACTTTCATCCTCTGTTTGGGTCTCAACTTTTTCAAGAGTACCCAATGCATACACTGGCACACTTGGCCCTCTAACAATTCTTAATAAGGCTTGTTTGGAAACTTGTGAACCCTCACAGTCCTGTTTTATGTCGTTCGTTATGTCCTTGTATAACTCAAGTTAAGCCATTAAAGGTGCAAGTGTTGATGTGATGCTGGCTTTATCAATGAGAGAAGAGCATTCCTCCAAATGAGGTTTTGAGAGATTGTTTTAATCTTGTAAGGGAATTATCAAATTCCTCACGTGCTTTCTCAAGCCTATAGTTCGTAAAGTCTGTTTCAACAAATGACTCTTCTGTAGAGAGTATGTCTTCCTCTTGAAAGGGAAAGTAGTAATCTTCTAAGCTTTGAATTTTGGTTGCTCTTTTAGGATTGGCATTATGAGGCTCAATCACAACTGATGACCTTGTAAGACATTCAACTAAGCTAAGCATGCTCTCTTGAGCTTGCTTTTTGTGTTTCGCATACGTCATGTGATCATTATTATCCATTTGGGGTGGTTGGGTGGGTTCTAGTTTCTTGATTGGTCTATGTGGTGCACTGAGTGAAGAGTAAGAACTTGTTTCATCCTCACTTAGTGATGTACTAGAACTTGTTTCATTTTTTAACTTTCTTTGGTTTGTTAGTTTTTCATTATGTTTACCCATGCGACGAGATCGAATTTTCTTTTGGGTTTTTGTATCCTATGTTGTACATATGGGTGTTGAGGTTTGTGTGGTGGTCTTTGATGTGGATGCTTTTGCATCTTGTATAGCTTTTGGCTCTTTTGTATTTATGTCCCCTTTTGGGTTGATATCCTATATAGACTCCTTTTCCCTATCTTTTAATTCGACCTTGGTTTCGATAGTTTGTTATCCTTTGTTTTTCTTGGTTTTAGAAGGTTTTGTTTTCTCTTTTCGGTTCTATTTTAAAACATGTTCTTCTACCCATGTTGAGGTATTGTCTTTTAAGTTCTTTTTGACTATTTGTCATGCCTTGGCTTGTAAGCATGTAAGCACATTTAAGGGCACCGTGGACAATTGCCCGTTTTGTACACTTAAGATGTTAAGAGTTGTATTTTGTGAGATAAGTTGCATTGAAGCAACTCGTCTTGGACAATCTTGGAACATGTGATCAATGCCACATCGTTCACACATTGGTTCGCAAGGTGTCAGTGACTATGGGCATGGAAGTATTCCAAACTGTGTAGTTTTCTAGCTTGTGAGGTCCATGACAATAGAAACACTGAAGTGTCCGACTAACTGCTTCTTGAGCACTTTCTACCCTTTGGATTCTTTCTGTCTGGTGCACGGGAGATGGAGGTTTTGAGTACAATTTTGTGAGATCCCTATCCCCACTGCGCAATGGATTCGGATGCTAGCAGCGAAAGTAGCACATCTTGCGAGGGGTAGGGTCCCACACTCGGGGCCTCACCCACGGATATCCGGACAAGAGAATAATCCGTCGGTTTATCCAAAACCAAAACCGAGAAAACTTCTTTTACCCGGAAAGCACGAGCGATTCCACCAGGATAACTTTTACTCTAACGTAGTCAAGACCATTTCTGATCAAGCTGATCCGACTGTATCTATAAAGATACTTGGTCAGATCAAGGAAGAAACTTGCACTTGGATCATTGGGATCAATGCTTTTTTCCCCATCAAGAGGCACAGCCGTTGATTCCTATCCATAGAACAATTACTATCCGGGATTTACTTTATCTATCATAGTAACAGAAATTGAGTCTCGATTTATGGATCCATCAGTCCAGCCTAACCCCATCCAGTCCCATGGATTAGCCAACCGCCCAACCACTGTAGTAATGGGATCCAATTTAGAATTTGATTTTTGTCCCAGGTACCAGGGAAAAGAGTTCCCAGGCCCCCTAGCCAGAGATGTTCATGCAAAAATAAAACTAGTCACACCACTTACACACCCAATATGAAATTGCCTTTTTCACAGATTCAACCAGTTTTAAAACAATCCTTTAATGAACCATAGTATCACTGATCACAATCTTCCAAATCATCTGGTTGATTCTTAACTTCCCATCATTCCTTCATCAGAGTATCTATGGCATCATTGGAACCAGAACGCTCACCACCTGTCCACTCAGGGGCCTTTTCAATAGTTCCTAGCCCATAATACTCGGCAATATAATCACTTATCAAGATGGACTCTCCGTTGAAGATCAACAAGATCAACCAACAGATCCATATAAAGAGCCATGGACTCATCCATTGAAGACCAGCAAGGTCAATCAATCAGATCCATGCCCGGTTTCAGAAAACAACTCTTACTCCTTGTTCCAATATCTTCCTCGACACACGTGTGGGTATCCTAGGCGACCCAGAGCCCGAACACCGTATGGTCAGCACCCTCTAGGATCCTTCGCAGGTGACCTAGCGCTTCACTCATAGGCCGCTTCCTTGGTCTCTCATCCACCGTACCCGGAAGCTCACCATTTAAATCGAACCGAGGCTGGTCAAGACCTCGGTCGATCTTGCTACGCGAGACGTTCTCCATTGACTCTCCGTCAGCAGTTGCAACTTTAATAGTTAGGTCTTCATGACCTTAATCCACAAGACGGTCAAAATGCTTCCCCAGCATTCTTGACATAAAACAGTCATTTACAAACAGTCACAAAATACAGTTTCTAAATCAAACTCTCGTCTTTCCACATTATCTCTCCTTAGTCCACATTACTTATTCCACATTCCATTCAATGTGTACTCATTCTCATCCATTTCCTCATATCGACGACGACACATTAATTCACATCCATACATTCACATTCACATCCATACATTCACATTCACATCCATACATCCACATCTACATGCATACATCCATTTTCACATCCTCATTTATACATCCACATTCATACATACACATCCATATCCACATCCATACATCCACATCCACATCCACATTCACATTCATACATCCACATCCACATTCCCATTCACATCTATACATCCACATCTACATCCACATACATACATACATCCACATCCATATCTACATCCATACATCCACATCCACATTCACATTCACATCCATATATCCACATCTACATGCATACATCCATTATCACATTATCATTCATATATCCACATCTACATACATACATACATCCACATCCACATTCCCATTCACATCTATACATTCACATCTACATCCACAGACATACATACATCCACATCCACATTCCCATTCACATCTATACATTCACATCTACATCCACATACATACATACATCTACATCCACATACATACATACATCCATCTACATCCATATACATACATACATCCACATCCACATTCCCATTCACATCTATACATTCACATCTACATCCACATACATACATACATCCACATCCGCATTCCCATTCACATCTATACATCCTCACATCTATACATCCACACACATACATACATCCACATCTACATCCACATTCACATCTATGCATATTCATCTTCATGCATACATCCATTTTCACATTCATACATCCACACTCCCATCTCCACATTCACACATCCACATACATACATCCATTTCCACATTCCCATTCATATATCCCCATATGCCTTCACATCTAATCTTTTACATCACATCCATTCTTGCCCTATCACGACCCATATACATCTTATCCTATCACATACACTTCTTACCTCATCTCATACACATCTTATCACATCTTAATTCATCTTATCACCTGCTAACTTATTTCATAAGCATCTTATCACCTCTTATCACATCTTATACACCTCTTATCACATCCTATCACATCTCATATCTATTTATAGAATACAAGAGAATTTTTATATTTGATATAAGATTTCTTTACACATTTATTTAAGCATAAATTCCATTTAAGGAGATTAATACTTTCGAAGTAAAAATCAATCTTTTATGCATCTTCATATGCATAATTTCATTTTAAATGAAAATGATACTTTTGAATTAAAATTCAATCTTTTATGCATCTTCCTATGCATAAATTCAATTTGGATGAGAATTGATATTTTTGAATTAAAAATCCATCTTTTATGCATCTTCCTATGCATAAATTCAATTTAGATGAGAATAACGCTTTTGAATTGAAATTTTATTCTTTTATGCATCTTCCTATGCATAAATTCAATTTAGATGAGAATGACACTTTGAATTAAAAATCAAACTTTTATGCATCTTCTTACGCATAAATTCAATTTGGTAGGAATTACACTTTTAGAATAAAAGAATTTCTCTTATGCATCTAAGTTATGCATAAAATCCATTTATGATGAAAATCACACTTTTAGTATAAAAAGAATATCTTTTATGCATATCTCTATGCATGAAATCCAATATGATAAAAGTAACACTTTTACAATAAAATAATCAACTTTTATGCATACCTCTATGCATGAAATTCAATTATGATAAGAGTCACACTTTTATAATAAAATAATCAACTTTTATGCATACCTTTATGTATGAAATTCAATTATAATAAAATCACACTTTTATAATAAAATAATCAACTTTTATGCATACCTTTATGTATGAAATTCAATTATAATAAAAGTCACACTTTTATAATAAAATAATCAACTTTTATAATAAAATAATCAACTTTTATGCATACCTTTATGCATGAAATTCAATTATGATAAAAGTCACACTTTTATAATAAAATAATCAACTTTTATGCATACCTTTATGTATGAAATTCAATTATAATAAAAGTCACACTTTTATAATAAAATAATCAACTTTTATGCATACCTTTATGCATGAATTTAAAATATGATAAAAGTAACACTTTTGATATAAAAATTTATCCATTATGCATACTTCTATGCATGAAAATAAAAATGATAAAAGTAACACTTTTGATATAAAAATTTATCCTTTATGCATAATATAAAAATTCAATTTCTCCATGATTACAATGAAATTCTTTTAATTAATCTAGGATGATAATTCCTAGAATATGGTAGGAAGTCCTCTTTTCATGCTTTGAATGAAATCATTTTGTGTAAATTTTTATAAAATTTTGCCATAGCTCCGCTGCTATAACTGATAAATCTCAATTATTTTAAAAGATAAAGCTTATCTTTAAGGGAATGATTAGAATGATTCCTAATTGGACCATTAATCCATAATGAATTGAATCAAAAATAATCATGAAATACATAAACTAAAAGCATAGAAAAAAAATCATTAATTTAGTCTCAAGCATAGATTAATCTTGGATTAAGGAAAAGCTTTATGAAAAGATTCATTTGGATTGAGAATGGGTCATGAGTATGACCATTTCTTGAGTGAAAGAGAGAAATTACATAAAAACCATTAGAATTAAGCATAAATAAAAATTTATGTAATTCTTTACTATCATTAATCAATTAACTTCAATAGCATTCATCAAATTATGTAACTCTTCACTACCATTCATCAATTAATTTCAATAGCATTCAAAAACCATTCCAATTAAGCTTCTCAAGCTTGAGAGGAGTTGAGAAGAGAGAAACATTGAGAAATTATAGAAAAGATCAAAATTTACCTTTTATCTTACAATTTGCTTGATTCTTTGTTCACGGTAGAGGCCCCCAACCAATCAATTGGTTTAGTATGTTGATGGAGCCACCAATGGGGATTGAAGAAAGAGGGAAGTGTCAAAAACTAGTGAATTATTAATGAATTCACAGTTCTTGGCTTCGGTGGAGTAGAGTAACAATGCATTAAACATTGTTGAGTTTCAACAAAGGGGAAGGCCTCTATTTATAGGAAAAAGTGAGCTCCTAACCAAACAAACTGATTCTAGAATTTTCCAACTCAGTTTGGTCAATTTTTGACCATTTTTAGGTCAGTTGAGCTAACTTTTTGCAACTAGACTTGAATTAGGAGAGAGGAGAGACTTGAATTAGGAGAGAGGAGAGACTTGAATTAGGAGAGAGGAGAGATTAAATATCTCAATTTTTATGAGTTTAAAACTCATTCAAGCATGTGAAATATGCACCTCCTTTAATGGACTCCCCTTCCTTACATATGTGTCAAAATGGAATCATTATACCCAAAATATCTCATATTTTTAATATTGCTCATAGTTTTTTACTAATAAACCTTATACATTTTCAACTCTTCATCTTATGTGAGCATTTACTCATTTTTGGATACCCAAAATATCTCATATTTTTAATATTGCTCATAGTTTTTTACTAATAAACCTTGTACATTTTCAACTCTTCATCTTATGTGAGCATTTACTCATTTTTGGATACCCAAAATATCTCATATTTTTAATATTGCTCATAGTTTCTTACTAATAAACCTTGTACATAGTCAACTCTTCATCTTATGTGAGCATTTAATCATTTTTGGGTATCTTCTGTTACAAATTGGATTTATCTCCTCCCTACACATGGATTGATGCTATTGGCCCATAGGAACCTTAATTGGACCATAATCCAAAAATTTCTGAAAATCTAAATCCTTAGGCTAAGGTCCTTTATATCCATTTCCAATAAATTCCAATTGCACATTGGAAAGTTCTTTTTGAATTTTTATTTTAGGAGAATTCATTTTAATAATATGAGAAATTTTTTTATCTAAAAATATTCAAAATTTGAATATTCTCTCTCTAGAATATTTTCTCTCTCTATGTCAAAATAGGCAGAGACAAGATCTTTTATATTTCTGAAGAGGGGATTGATTACAGGGGAAGATGCTAGACATCTTGAGAGGCTGGGGAGGAATCTTACAATTTTGGATGAAGTGGGACACTTTTTACTATCATGGTCAAAGGTTTTATAATATATGCAGTATAGAAGAACAGGTGCCTTGTATGCACAATGAGGATTGGGATGGTCGTATTGATTGCATTCAAGACAAGGCATTTTGCTCCTCACTATTAGAGGCATTAAGGATGTCTGGTTTTGAAGGTTTTCATCTTGTCTTATAGGTGACTGCTTTCTGTAATGTTTTAAGCAAGGCTACATAAAATTCTGGGAATGTCAATTTCGAGATCGATCTTTCTTTTGCCATTACTTCACTTGGTTTGGATGAGGAACACCTCGTAGCATGATCACTTTCTAGCATGTTGTCATCTAAACGTATTGCTTCTTTACAACATTGATCGAATGTTTTCGGATTGGATACAATGATCAAGTTGTGTAAGCTATTATTCTTTAAGCCCATCATGAAACATCTCTTGAATTGAACATCGTTTAATTTTTCCCATGGCTCACAACGTGAGTCCAAGAGTTTTATCCAAAGGACAAAGTCTCTAATGGATTCATTTGGTTGACGCTCAATTGAATAGAGTTTTGTTACTACACTCCACCTATCACCTTGTCTAGAAAAGCATGTATAAAGGCCGATTTCAAGGTTTTGAAGTTGGTCTTGATCGCTAGCGCATCAATGTGATGAACCATTGAATAGCTTTTCCCTCTAAGCATAAGTTCAACGCATGTACCTTAGTGGGGCAGTTGGGGTTTTCGAAGGCTTCACATCTCTGTTCAAACATTTGAAAAAATTGAACAAGGTCTGTTGTTCCATCATATTTGCCCATAATTTTAAAAATTTATATGGCCGTATTTCTGTATGAGTCACTGAGGCCGTATGTGAGTGCTCTTGTGTGTTGGAAGAGACTCACTGAGTCCTTGGGCCACCCCCATTTCTAGACTTTTCAGTATGTCCAAGGTGTGGGAGTCCAAGAAAGGGTTGGTACTTATAGGACGTACAGGAATGTTAGACAAGGGACCAAAGCCCGGTGGGATCGAAGTCATAGGGGGTGTAAAACCAGATGACACACTGGTTATAGGCATGGCCAATGGCATTGGGAGGTGAATTTGTGGCATAGTTCTCAATGGCTCGAAGATGTCAGCCATTGGGTTCAGTGCTTGTGTAATCCCTAGCAATCCCTCTATCGTGGCCATGTTAGTGCCTAAATGCTCCTTAATGAGTAATCACAAATTTTTTTTAAATACTTTCCCACAGCCCATTACATCCTCAAGAGGCTTGGCGTACTCTTCGTTGGATCAAATGGGTGTCTATTTGCCCTAATTAGCTTAGGCGCTATACGCACGTGAACGACCTTAGAGATATTTTTCGAAAAAAGCGTATCATTTGGAAAATTTTGGACTCAACTTTGGGCCCTCTAAGAAGTGCCAACAACTAAGCTTAGAGAGAGATAATCCAAAAAGCCTAAAAATAAGGTGAAATTGATTTTGGCATATTTTCTCTTAGCATTTTCTTGAGATATAGAAGATATATTTCTATTCTTAAATGTACATAAAAAATGATAAAATATTGTCAGTTCTCGAAGTCTTCAATATCTGTTCATGTACTATATGTACTACGTGAACAATGAATTGGTCAATTCTCCAAGTTTAATGGCTTATATGTCAAAATCTCTACGTACAAGCCGAAATAGAATATTTCTTGAAATTTGAACCAAGGATCATCCAAAAATAGTTCGAGTTCCCTCCCTGGAAATTTCATCTCAAATTTCGAAGGTTTTCGACTTCCCTCCCTATAAGAAACTTTACCTCAAATTTCGAAGTTATTACATATCAAAGTTTGCAGGTATTGGTACCTTTAAAATTAAGGTTTTTCTTGCAAATTAGTTGGACTCTTTACTTCTTTTTACTATTTTGGCACCTTTCTCTTTCCATTCAGATTTTTCTACTAATCAAGAGCAAGGAGGAACACAGAGAGAATCAAGAGGATGGCAGAGGGATTAAGAGCAAGGAGAAATACAGAGAAAAGAGACATTTACAACCTGCACATCGAGCTTGAACATGAATATGAACCTCTAAGTAAGAAAATTAAACCTAATACTTTGTGTAATGCTTCTAAAGAAATGTTGGGGATGCAAGGGAAGAAAAACATAGATTTATGGATTGATGGGAGGTTATATTCAAAAGACCCTTTTAGAAACTCCACCCCCCATTTAGGAATACGACATCTCTGCTTAACTTTGTTGGAGATGGCTATAATGGGCTCCTAGGATATACACATCATTTGGAAGCAACAAGCAATGTTCTTAAATTAGAAAGAGATTTGTTTGAAAAGGAGCACATTCATTTGAAGAAAACCATGGAGCATTGTGTGTAGAAGTTATTAAGCAATAAGCAAACCATTTCAGGGCTTAAAAAACAAATGTCTGAATTAAGACATAAGAAGACCTCATTAGGTCTCCGTAAATGACCAAAAAAACTAAGGGATATTGAGCAAATGAAGCTAGGAGGTGGTGGCATCAAGAAGAGAATACATGCAATCAAGTAAGCTCCTTTCTATTAACTGGTTTATTGTTTCTATTGTGATATTTTATGAATAGCAATCATTATTGCATATGTTCATGTATATCAATTTTTGTATTTCAATATGATATCAAATCATTATTGCACCCTGATTCAACAATAGAACCTTCTGGCGCACATTTAAGTCTTCTTTTAGATCGCCAGTATACAGAAACATTGATGAACAAGAAGAAATATAAGAAGGTCTCAAAAAAGCAAATAGATAACTTTTTCGAAGATAATCAACTCAATCCACGGGACATCCAGACAATACTTGATGAGGTTGGTATATCACACAGAGGGTACTCAGCCATTTATAAGACTTTACAGGAAAAGATAAAGGATTCTAGTATAAAAGGATCATTATTGCCACATCCTTCTTTGGTTTAAAAAAAGCGTAAACAAGTAAACAAAGAGGTACTGCAAGCACTAGGAACCCCATTTCATATTGAAGACACCTATGCTGCACCAATAGGAGATGTGGTCTACAATAGATACAATAATATTTTCTACGACTTGGAGGCCTTACAATCATATGCTGTTCAGTTGTTTGAAATTACTCCTGAAGAATGTGATGGTGTCCTCAAATTTGTGCTAAAGCTTGACGAGTGTCAAATTGTGAAGGAGAGAAAGTTAGAAAGGGTTACCATCACACTGATGAACAGGGCACTTGATACATCTATTCTAAAAGATGATCCTAGATGGTTTAGTGTTCAATCTGAAAACAATATATTGTCGTTGGGATCGTTTGAGGTAAAATTTATTAGGCTCGGATATGTTTGTGAAAAAAGAATTACATATAAAAAACACTAATGGGTGTTGCATTCCTATGTTTCTTATGTATTGTAGGTAGAATCAGAGAATTTTGATGTTCTGCATTGGGTCTTTCATAAGACATCGATACCCGAGATCATCAGCGCGAGCAGAGAAATGGTAAAATATTGGATGTGGAAGGCATGGGACAATATAAGGTGAAGTGGCATATGGCGGGTGATCTTAAAACTCTGAAATGTATGCACAATGTATCAAAGGGTGCCAATTCAAAAAGTCCCTGCTTATATTGCATGTGCAATACAAAGCTGTTTGATAAGAGGTATTGGAAGAAGGCACCGACGGTGGATAGGCACTTGAAAGACCCAAACTTCAAGCCAATTCTCGATATTCCATTGTCAAGTGTCCACATTTGTACAATGCATGCTCTTTGTAGAATCATTGAAAACTTCTTGTTTTTATACATATGTTTTGCATAGACTCTACAGCCCAATACAGCAAAGGTTACATTCATCAAAGCACTAGAGAAAGTTCTATCAAACATTGGTTTGCATGGTGGACATGCAAAAATTGAACAAGATGAAAAAAGGTCTAAGGATGGGAAGAATGTACCTAAGAAACCTTCCATTGAGGGTGTAAAGCAAGAAGGTTTCTATTTGAACCAACACTAGAAGGTCATAGAAGAAGACGATCAGTGCAGATCATAAAATACAACAGATGGAAGTGCGTTCACAATGCAGTTCTAGACCACGTAGACAATGGTCAAGCAAGAACACGGAAAGCCAAGGTGTGGAAATCTCGACACTATGTTTAAGTTCTGTGACAAGAAAGTGTGGACGAAGGAGGACCATGAAATATTTCAAACAGTGCTAAATGATTTCAAGAGATCAATGATTGATGCATGGACGGATCAACACATCACCCACTATATGGTATTAGATTAATTATGCATTGAACTAGTTTTTATAATGTATATTAAAAAATATACTAATTATTGTATTCTTTTATTCTCTTGAAGTATATTATATACCATCATACTCCTTGGTTTGCAAAGAAGTATGGTAGTTTATCAATATGGTCAACCCAGGGAATGGAGAAAACACATTATCAAGCACGCTCCGGATATTTCAATCATACAAGACATGGTGGAGGAGCAAAAAAAGCTAACTGTTTAGAGGAATCAGTGGACATATAGGAAGCTTGTACACAAAGCCAAAAAGAAGCAGCAGTTCAAAGCATCCCAAATTAATCAAGCAGTAAAACTTGTGAATAAAGAAAGAAAACAAGATATATGGAGGAGATCTAATGCAAGTATTAAGCATGCAGAATGGCGAGTAACAAAACAAAGAAATGGGAAGATTTGGATACCCATAGGTCCATGATTAACATTTCAAATTCAGAAATGATCATATGCAAATTGTCATGACATTACACGAGAGAGAATATTATTACAAGAGATAGGAATATTATTACACGAGAGAGAATATTATTACAAGAGATAGGAATATACTACTACTACTTAACCTGCTCACTAATATCCTCGGGTGCATGAAGCCTTGCCCTTTTTGAAGATGGCTCTGCAATATCCCGTAATAACTGGCAAACTGGAGGAACCCTCAATTTTGTGAATCTCAGAAGTCCCTTTTGCCATAATCACTTAGCATATTGGGATCCTTAATCCCACACACCAATCCATAAGCAGTATAGGCTAAGTAATATTTACTCCTTAGTGCATAGACTCTAGGGGCCTGCCCAAAGATTCACAATGCTAACTGCTTCTCCAAAAGCATGACTTTGTCTGCATTCCACCTGACAGGATATGCCCCAAGGTATCTAGATAATGTCGATTACATTGTCTTTCGAGAATTTCTGGTGAAATATAATGAATTGTGGAAACTTCAATCAGTTTATGTACTCTCCCAGTGCTGAGTCCATTCTGAGTCCTCCCATGCGTTTGCCTGCTCTGCGACAGAGAAACTCATCCTCAAACACAACCAGCTGCAAAACAATATTGTCGATGAGCCAACACAACAAATAGAATAAGCTACTCAGCATGATAAAAAGTAATTAACAAGTAAACACACCTTCTGATTTTTGTCATTAACAAGTAAATCATTTGTCCATATATTGATTGTTGAGTTAGTGTCTTGGACTGTCTTGATAAGGGCACCCCTTCCCTTCCCATGTGTGAAGTATTATATCTTTCCTAAATAGCCTGAAATTCCCCTTCAGTGGGAAGGTTGGATTCATAGCTTTTTGCATCCTTGTACATCATGGATAATGTGTCGGCAACAAATTTGAACTCACTGTCCTTGTTGACATTTGAATCCAATAAGAGATACTTATCCAAATCTGGATCCACAAAATCTTCATCTTCCTCAAGATTCTGTGCAATGATGGCCAGACAATAGTCTTCCCTTATGTCAAAGAGAGCTTGAATATTTGTAATTAACAAATATTCTTTGTTACCAATAGGAAATGTGGGAGTAGTGGGGTTGGAATGTCCCCTGCTTCCTCTATCATAGAGGGCTGCTCGTCACCTATAACCACTAAGGTGTCTTCTCTTCTGAGCGCATCAATATCCAACTGCTCACTTAAGTCCCTCTCTGCAGCCAAGTTTATCTCCTCCTCTGCAATCTCTTGAACTTCATCTTTTGCTCTTGGAGGTTCCTCTGGCTTCTCCTCAATTTTTTCATTTGCAACTTCTTCATCCTCAAGGAGCCACATGCAGGTAGCAGATAAATCCATAATGGTAAGCAACAAGACGACACTTTTGAGATTGTGAATGGGGCACTTACTTTGTGTCTTTTTCTTATCATCTGGCACCTTTAAAACATCCCTGTTCAACTTTTGTCTCAGGGTTGTTGAAGGCATGATATCATTCACGTGTACGTACTGTAGGCCGTCAAACATGACTGTACCACTCAAAGTAGTCTACTGAAATCGTTGCCCTTTCTCCTCAAGATACAAACGAGCAGAAATGATCATGTCTTCGATGGAGATATTGAAATTAAACATGTAGAGATTTCAGGATGGCGATGATGCCATCAAACTTTATACAGGAAGTCGAACAACTTTTCATCTGGGGTTTCTTGAAGGCCAACATCAGACTCAACCTCAATCCTGAAAGGTTCCATCTACAAGCCAAGAAATATGTCAGGATGACAAAAGTTCTGTGTAAGATAATAAAGGATTAGTCAAGATCAGTATAACGCGATATGCGTTGGAGAAATCTCACTGACATCTCTAGTCGCGTTGTAGTAATTTGATGAAATATTAGTGAGAAAATGAAATTGCAAGGAAAAATGTGCCAAAATCACTACAACACGATATGTGTGGGAGAATTCACAAGGAGCCCTCTCTTCACATTATAGTGATTTGATGAAATATTTCAAAGGCAATGACGATTGTAAGAAAAATCACTAACTACGAGAACGACAGTAGGACAAATCACTATAACGTGATATGGGTGGGAGAGTTCTCACCGACTCCCCTCTTCGGGCTGTAGTAATTTGATCAATTATTTGTAAGGAAAAAAATAATTTCTTAAGAATCTAAATGATGAAATCTTTGAAAAAGAAAAAAAAGAACGACAGTAGAACAAATCACTATAACGCGATATGCTTGAGAGAGTTTGCACCAAGACCTCTTCTTGCGTTGTAGTGCTTTCAAGAAATTTATGCAAGAAAATTACCATTGTGGGCAAAATCACTACAACACCATATGGGTACATTAGTTCTCACCGAGATCCCTCTTCGCGTTGTAGTGATTTGATGACATATTTGGGAGAAATAAATTAAATTCTTAAAATTCTAAAAGCAGCAATCTTTGATGGAATATTTATAAAACAATTATACAACTTCGGCCAAATTGAAACACGAAAATATTCAAAAACATACCGCGAAATTCACTAGGAGAGCAAGAAGCAACCAACGAAGTTGACTATAGGAGAGCAAGAAGCAGGGTGAAGGTGAAGACTGCGAGAAAAATTGCACGAGATGACTGTGAGAAAAATTGCACAAGAGCAAGAAGCAACGAATAATGAATGTTGGTCACCTTTATCCACGGAAACTAACAGTCTGTACACGTGGCAAACATGCATGATGGCACACCACGTCCTCTGCGCACATATATGATGACACGTGTCAAAATTTGATTGATCGTAATCATCATGAGTACGGCCCCACGTCCTCCTCGGCACATGTGGACATGCTCTTTTGCATGTGTGTCGTGCTTGTCCTCGGTAAATGTGGTACTCGTCCTCGATAAAAATGTCAAGTGTCCTTGTCTTTTGCCGCAGTTTCGTTCTGCCTTCTTCAGCTACGTGTATTCCTCTGTCGTGCCTCATCTACGCCATCTCTACGATTTATCAAGCAAGCGTCCATCACTTCAACATTTTCCCTACGTAATTCTTTGGTAAGTTATCAAGAATTCACTCCTGGTCTTAAATGTTATATTCAATCATATATATCATGTTTTACCTACGTTCATTAGATATTGGGTCAAACAAAAGGCAATGTCTGACAAGTCACCACGATGCGAAGAATGAATTACGATTTTTTTTTATGTAGCCATATCGCGTTATAGTGTTTTGTGTCATGTATGTTATCTATTAACTATTTTCATGACATACTTTGTGAAATGAAATGCTCTGTGCAAGAAATCACTATAGCGCGTCGAGGGTATGACGATTAGGTTTGATATGCCTCTATCGCACGACGATATAGTGATTTGGACCTATTTTATCATCATAGGTGTTATTAGGTTATATTGGGAGACAAACAAAAGGCAATGCCTTAAATGTTATATTCAATCATATATATCATGTTTTACCTATATTCATTAGATATTGGGTCAAACGAAAGGCAATGTCTGACAAGTCACCACACGACGCGAAGAATAAATTACGATTTTTTCTGATGTAGCCATATGGCGTTATAGTGTTTTGGACATACTTTCTTGTCGTATACATTGTTTTGTGTCGTGCATGTTATCTATTACTTATTTCCATGACCTACTTTGTGAAATGAAATGCTCTGTGCAAGAAATCACTACAGCGCGTTTAGGGTATGACGATTAGGTCTGATATGCCTCTATCGCAATGTAGTGATTTGGACCTATTTTATCGTCATAGGTGTTGTTAGGTGTATTGTTCTTGTGTTATTTTGGTAAATGAAAGGGTCTCTTTAAGAAATCAATACAACGCGAGGAGTTGATGTAGATTTTGTGTGAAGTACCCATATCACGTTGTAGTGATTTAAAGCTAATTCTTTATCCAAGTTAACTTTTTCAATAGTTTTTGTATTATTGTCCTATGTATTTATTGAGAAGCTTATTATGTAACATTATGACTATTTTCAGATGGCGCGTACTAAGAAGACTGCAAGGCTCTCATCTACAGATGATCCTCAATTAGGTAGAGAAGCTAGTTCGGGAAAGGAAATTTCTGCACTGCACTCAATGAGGAGACGCAGATACGACCAGCATAGATCCGTCCTTCTTGAACTAAGGAAGGTGGAGAAACATATGCATTGCGCAGTTCTAAAGTTGCCATTCCAGTGTGTAGTCCGGTCTATATGCGAGAATTTTGGCATTAATATGCGTTGGCAGGCCTCTGCCGCCCTAGGATATTTGTAAGAGGCTGCGGAAGACTGGCTTGTCGAGTTTTTTCAGGATAGCTATGTCCTTGCCGTGCTTGCACACAGTCACTGTGATGCCGAAAGACATGAACTCACTTGGTTTGCTGAGGTTTAGATATGACTATATGTTGGAGCCTGCCCTACTTAGTGACAAGAGAATGAAGGGAATTTTGGAAATCCCATCTTTGACGAAGAAAGTTAAGATCACAGAAGTGACAGAGGCAAGTCATTCACGTGACACAAGGCTCAACGCACAAAGGATTGGTGACCAAGCCAGGATGCAGGAGCTCCAAGAATTGCAGTTAAAGAAATCAGCTATTCGGGAAATGCATAAGTCGAATGTCAGAGCTTTGAGTTATTTTGTCCCCTCGTTTCACGTTAGACTTTCGGTGTGAGGCACCGCGCAATTTTTCCCTTTCGATGCGAAGGAGATTTATGTTTTGTCCAATGTTTTGAGGGAGGTCAACGATAGGATTATCATAACGGTTCATAGGTTTGCTATGCCCTTTTCATCATCGTGATTGTAAAGTGGGTTGCTTGTCTAAAGTAACTAATGTAATGTAATCTTGTGCGGCTTGGTTGTATCAAATCTCCCATTCGATGTTCAAAATCATGTATATATTCCTCGGTTCTTAATGCACAACATACTTCATTAGTTAATGCATGTCCATGGTTTAGCTTGATAAATTTCGATGTAGCTCAAATAATCCTAATGGCATACAATGAAGAGTAAGTGACATGCAATCTCATTTATAGTCTTAGTATTGTGACCTATATTTACTATATATTTTTTATGTTACTTCTGATACTCCTAAAGGTTGCCCTTTGGGTGGTTGTAAAGATCATGTGGCACTTCTAATGATGCTGAAGCACCCCAACAATTGGGGTGGAAAAAAATGTTATGCTTAGGCTTAACTTGGATTTAGACTTGAAAATCACTAGAAATCATATAAATGTAGGGATTTATAACTAAAGTTTACAAATTTCATCCCTTCAAATTAAAGGCAAAGTCGAATTCCAACCGAAATTTTTGAATGTCAGCCGGGAAATTTACACTCCAAAATATTTTAGTCTCGTGACTCATTTTTGAAATTTTGCTTTTCCATGCTCGTCCTACACAACATACTACGTTTCCTTCACCTTTTGTAACCATATTTTACAAACTCCCACTTCTTCACATTTAGCCAGCAAACTTTTCTCACATTGTTCACCCTCCTTGCAAACTCCACTTATTTTTAGCAAGCATGCTCTTCAAACACAATGGTTAAACATCAGTTGCTAAGCATAAGGTTGCTCACCACTATGGTCGTTGTTGATAACACTTGCCTCCTGCAAAAGTCTTTGTAAAGCAGCTTGTTATCATACAACATTTTGGATAGGTTGCAAATAACATTGACATTGGCCAAGGGATAGGATAGTGGATAAGGTTGGTGAAGGCCCTAGGAAAAGATTGAAGATTGATACACAGACAAACATTGTTCTAAAATGAATGAGAGAAGTATTCAGTAGTGAGCCAGCTATTGCCAAACATGCATCATCAGAGGACTTAGTTGGATCCATGGTATTCTTAGGGTCTTCTTAGGACCCTTATGGAAGCGAAGGCATATGCCCAACAAAGCCTTTTATGTTTGCTATCCCCACCACCCTATTCTCTATAATTGGCCCATGAGACTATAATTGTTGCATTGACATTTATTGTGATAAAAGGTGCATATGGCATCACTGAAAGTCCAGAAGAGAATAAGACACGAGAGTCTCCACTAGAGCATTAATGTGTCCCCTTAGACAAGGAAACTATCATTTATCAGATACAATTGTTACAATTCTTGCAATCTCTTCTAGACCCAATGAGATAAAAAAGGTCCTCCTTGCCAGTGAGAATGTCTGCCTATAATCTCCTAAAAGGTCTCATAAATAGCCTTACCCCATGTAGTGTCACTAACCTAGAGCAAGCCGTAGTCATGAGGGTGCCATGTGATCATTGTTTCTCAATCCAGTCTCAAGTGGGGTACATCTGAGCACGTCCTCATCCCCATCATGGGTCTGGCTCATCTCCATCATGTGTCTGGCTCATCCCCATCATTGTTTCTCAAGCCATTCTCAAGTGGGGTACATCTGAGCACGTCCTCATCCCCATCATAGGTCTGGCTCTATGTAGAACTGCCCTCTGAAAATAGGATATTAGAAGGTCTGACTATAATCCTCTCATGTAATTGTGAATCTCTCGAGTTTGCCCCCCTCCAAGAATGGCCCATGAGACCAAGTGTAAAACAATGTCAAAAAAGTGCTGAAGTGGAAGATGCCTAGAGCATACCCAGATTATCTTACCAATAAAATACAGGGTCCAGTTAACTGAAATACAATATTCCACCAACCTAAACAGATTTGAGACCATGCTCCTCTATTAGAGCTGCCCACACAGTCTTCAAGACAACAGGGTTGCATAGGTGGCTGATGATCTCATCTTCTATGTGTCCCTACCATGCAAACAGCACACCCTATCACCAATGAAAATGGTACTTGATATTGACAAAGAAAAATGTTTACATATATAAGGTAGTGAATAAGTCCCATAAACCTAGCAACATCTCCTTTGCCAGAGATGTATCAGAAAGGAACCACTTCAAAGTGAAACAAATAGGTGCATATGATTGGGTTGCACCTTCACAAAGCTTGGCATGTAGATGCCAGCTGGTCCATTAAGTCCTGTAAACACAAATCATAAAGAAAAGCACTGCTATTTGTAAGATAATGCCTACGTGCTCACCCGTTTCTTTTCAGCAGGCACCAGCCACTCGGTTACTTAAGTAAAGAAAGTGTGTGTAAGCATCAAATCCGCAATGTTAAGAGGGTGCGAGAGATAAAAACCTCTCAATACATCAGAGCCAAGGCTCTCTCCAACTTCAATGAGAAGAAGGCAAGTGATCTGTCTTTACACTGCCAAGCTGACAGAGGAATTTTTAGAGCCCTCTAAGGATAAAAGCCAAGCCTCAACATCAGCAGCACTAGCAGTAAGCCAGCCAGATTTGCCCTCCTGAAAAGGTGCCTTCATCTCCTGCAGTAGTGTCAATATGAATGTGCTCATTACAGGGATAGACTCGTCAGGGGTTAACTGAATGCCCACACCGACTTCAATACTGAGCAAATGAGGGAGCCCACCACTTTCCTCCTGCAATGCAGCTCGCAGGCTGCTCACCCAGCCTTGCAAAGCAGTGCGAGCAGCTCCGAAGGAGAGTGTGCGCAGCTTAAGGCACCACTCTACAGGAGACCTGGCCTGCAGATCTGTGTAAAGCCCAAAAGAGACTGCAATAGCTAGCAATTCATGTGCTTGGTCAGCCGATTGCTTCACCCAGCACAAATCCATCAACAAGTTGCAAAAAGGTCTTCTACAGTCCTCCGAGGCCCCGCTCAGCATAGCTCGCATGTCTTCTTTTATCTCCTCTCTGCTGAGACCTTCTTTGGACAGATTTTCCACAACGTTTCTCAGCTTTGGGTACACCATACCAACCCTGTCAAGGAGAGGTAAACTCTCCTGAGCCCCTGCCTCCTCACACATAACAAGCACAGTGAGTAAAGCCCCAGCCAGCATATGGTCAAATGGTACATTTGCCGCCTTCACTTCATCAAACAATTCCAATACACCCTTGAAATCCTTCTTCCTACCATATCCTTGGATGAGACCCATGTAGACGGGCAAGTCAATTGTTCGACCACGACTTACCATTTCCCTGGCAATGCGCCTGGCTTCTTCAAACTTTCCTCCCTTCACATACATATCAACCAGAGTCCTCCACGTCCAGTCGTCAGGACGACAAACTTTGGAATTCAGAAGCTCTTTGCAGATTTTCTCACCCTCATCCACCTTGCCTAGCTGTGCACATAGGCTGAGCAGGGTGTTGTAGACCACCGAATCCATTATCCATCCCTCTTTCTTTATCCGCTCGTACAATTCAAAGGCCTCATCAGCGTTTCTGGTTTTTGCAAAAGTTCGGAACATAAGGCTGAGGGTTATCGGTGAAGGCTTCAATCCATGCCCCAGCATGTCATTGAAGAGCCGCAGCACTTGCATTGACCTTCCTGCATTTCCAAGCAAGGAGATCAGGGTGTTATAGGTTACCACATTGGGAACCATGTTAGCAGCTCGCATTTTCTTATACACCTCCCACATCTGGTCATAGTCTTTCTGCATCCCATGCAGCTTCATAACCTGGGAGTAGGCAACGGCATCACAGGGCCGAATCTCCTGTTGCATTTTGGAGCAGAGGTCGTCAGCCTCCTGCATGCGACCAGACTTGGCAAGGACATCGATCACTGCACTGTAAGTGACAGAATCAGGTGGGCAACCGGCCTCCTGCATCCTGGAAAACCAGTCGAGGGCTTCGTCCTGCCGACCGCACCGAATGGCAAAGCTGATGATTGTGGAGTATGTGATGTTGTCAGGTGGGATGCCATTCTGGGTCATCTCTTCGACCAAGGCCTTGCCAGTCTCCCACTGCTCGGCTTTCCTGAGGATTTTGAGCATGACATTGTAGACATAGGAATTGAGTTGGAAGGACTTGGATTTGAGCCACTTGAAAAAGAGGAGGGCGCGGCGCCACCGCGTTTGGGCGTTAAGGATGGCAACAATATCTTTCGATGTGAGGAAGCTTACCTCGTCATCGAGAAGGGGAGCCAGGCTGAAGTCAGAGTCCTTCGCCTTCTCGAGGAGGGCAAGGGTGTCTCTGACGGCGGAGACGCCGGGGCCAGGGGGGAGGCCGCCCACACTCCTCCTCCTTTCTTTGGGGGCGGAGTCACGGGCCTTGCGGCGCGTGGGGGAGGTCCACACTCGCAATGGCGGAGGGCTTTCCAAGAACTCTTTCGAAAGTGGTTGCAGCTGGTCTGCCAAGGTATTCTTTTTCCTCTGCTGTTGCTGATCTTTAGAGAAGGGCTTCTGAGTGGAGGTGGATGGAGGAAGGGTCGATGAAGATGGAGGGGACGAGACTGTGCTGCTGCCTCCGCTGCTGTTGCGAATGGAGATACAAGAAGCCAAGCCCATGGATGAAGTAGCTGCTGCTGCCGCCATCGCCCTGGCGAAACTATCAGCTAGTTCCTTGTATCACCACTGAAGGAGAAGCCAACCTTGTGTATACCTTATCCTCTCTTATAATTACATTTTCGCTTGGAAGTAGGCATATTAGTGGAATTTATCCTTTCTTATAATTACATTTTCGCTTGGAAGTAGGCATATCACTGGCATGATCCATCTCCGACGAGCAAGAGATCACGTACTCGTCTTCGGGACACCAGAGGAGAGATAGACCTTATATCTGAAGCTCATTTTGACTCTCATGGTCCTCAACTTGGTTACCTGTATATGAACAGCCATATATATCCACCTCGGAGCTCCTGAAGCACTTACTTTTCTTTGAAGAAAGCACCGAACTTGGCATACATATACATCCGGCATTCCAACCCAAGTGATTTACCACATCAATTTTGTTAGTGGTGTAAAGAGAAGTAAATTGTGTAGTTTCTGTTAACTTATGAGCCAATTTATGTGCATATCAATGATGATGGTTTTGCATGGGGCATTGATCTACTTTTTTGTCACTCTTTCTGACCTGACATTTTTGTGTGTGGATGGTACAGGATTTACTAGCTATGTATTGGTTTCTGGGCTAGACTCTACCTTCTGTGTTTTCCTTTCATGTAGTCATAATGAGAGTGAGAAGGCACCTAATATGGCAATATATTGTAACCTTCATTTTTTATTCATGTTGTGGATTGATTTTCTACAATACCACATATGTTAAGATTGTCACCGCTACATAAAACAATCTTCAAGCGACTGCATTATCTCTCCTTGGAAGCCTATACTCCTCACCTCCATCTGTCCAAAAATATATATATAAGATAAATAACATTAGCTATTAAAAGATATAATTTTTTAAGAAATAAAAACTGAAAGATAAAACCTTACAAAACTCATTCAATGGATCAATTCCTGAGATGAATGGCGTTTGAACAAGCTTATAGACAGCAAATCAAAAATTTATGTATTTTCTAGTGCCTATGCACCAAAAATGTAACTTATTAGGCTTTTTCTTAGTCTACAAACATTACATGTGCATGAAGCTGATCCACAATCATTCACAATCTTAGATTGTAAATTCCAAGCTCTGGTTGTAAGTGTCTGGATCATACAAACCTAGCAATAATCTAGGTTCAAAAAAATCCCTATTTCAAAATAAATGTATCAATAAAAAATTATATTTACAATTAAATGCAATAACTACATAAAAAGCAAGTTTGTAAACCATAATACACCTGTGCACTCTAATATAGTTCAATCATTAGAGATGTTGTTGCTTGTCCTTCCCAAAACGGGGGGTCTACAATTGAGCCATGAAGATTAAATAAATTATGGTAAACAATGATGACTATATTATAGCAAACATTAAGACAAATACCTTCAATATCTTGTCTGTCGCCATAAATAATAAAAACGATCTCCTTACCACATTCATCTTAAGCAATATTACCGATTATATCAAATACGACACTACACTTCTCTAATCATTTATGCAAGATTTTGATGTCTCTCTCTCTCTCTCTCTCTCTCTCTCTCTCTCTCTCTCTCTCTCTATATATATATATATATATATATATATATATATATATGTGTGTGTGTGTGTGTGTGTGTGTGTGTGTGTGTGTGTGTGTGTGTGTGTGTGTACATATATGTATACACACACACACACACACACACATATATATATATGGACGTTAAGTATTTAGAACCAAACAGAAAAATTAATAATATAAATGAAAGAAAGTCAAAAGCAAAATATTTGCTTATCCGAATGTTATAAAAGCAAAGATGAACTCACCATGCCCCAACGACTATCTCAAGAATTTGAACCACCCCTTGAGCAAGAGCTGGGGCACTCCATACTTATGAATCTGCATGGTGGCTTTACCTTAATGTCAACCATTTAATCCACACAATATAAGTATATTTATATATATTAATTCAATATTAATGGTATTGGTAACACTAGTGTGGGAGATAAATTGAAAGAAGTTTGCCATCCAACTCCTATTTAACGTCATGTCTTTGCATCACAATAAAATAGTTGTCATTTTAAAAGAAACATCAATCAACTCGAAAGCATACACACTTACTGAAAGACCACATAGATTGCACATGTCATATCTTTGCAAACATTCTCCTTCCAAATGCTTACTTGATTGATACAAAGATATCTATGAATGTAGTCTCTAGCATTTGTAGTCTGCAATATCAATAACTTGTTCTCTATCTTTTAGGCATAGATTACATTTACATTCTTCTGGATGTCATTTACAATACCTCTTTGTAAACAACATTGGTTTTGTAGACTTTGTTTGTACCTTCAATGCTGTAAATATGGCAAGCAGTTTTTTAATAATGGGGCTCTCTCTCTCTCTCTCTCTCTCTCTCTCTCTCTCTCTCTCTCTCTTCCTCTTTCTTTCTCTCTCTTCCTCTTTCTCTCTCTCTTTTTCTATCTCTTTATCTGTCTCTCTCTTTATTACACACTTTTGCAAGATATTCATAAAAGTTGCTTCCATATATGAGACATTAAATACAAAATCCATGGAAAACACTAATACGTGTTCTTGAAATCGTAACACATAGGTACCTCTAACATTTCTCTCTCTCTCTCTCTCTCTCTCTCTCTCTCTCTCTCTCTCTCTCTCTCTCTCTCTCTCTCTCTCTCTCTCTATTTTTATCTCTCTTATCTATCTATCTCAATAGCAAAATAAAATTACTCCAATAAGATGATACAAGGTCAAATAAAATTACTCCATGAAAATTGTTCCAATAAAATGATACCCCAGAACATTTTTGCACATCCCATACATCTCTGAAGTTAAATTAAGAACATGAGTTATCCACTAAACCAATTCAAGGTAGGTTTGTTCTCTATGTGAACATTCGGTTACCTCCCTTTTGTCAAAATTGGTTGGTAAATAAACATATTTTCATTTTGGCTCAATCCCATGACTCTCATGAACACAAAGTACAAGTGCTTGCATGCTAAGTAGGGTTTTTGTTGGTTTGACCCTTCCCAAAAAAATTGGACATGAGTATGATGGATGCATTTTGATATACACATCATAACTTCCCACATGAGTACCTTCTCCAAACATCTCAATGGTGAAAGCCTCATGTTTGAAAGATCAAAACATCTCCACTTGTGTAACTTGTGCATTTATATCTAGTGCTTTCTTGATCCTTTTTGCAGCTTCTTCTAAAATGCATGTTCTGTATATCTTGTGCGACGACCATCTCATGACATATCATTTCTAAACATATTTGTCTCTCCCTAGAGTTTGTTGCTCCCTTCCCAATGGCCCACTCTATAAGTTATATCATGCAAACACCAATGCGTTTACCTCGTCAACTATCAAATTTGTGCCTTCAGCCACCACTGGCCATATAGTAGGCACATTGTGTGGGGGATGGTCAATGTTCTTGTCCACAGCCCATGTATGCATAATGGCATTATTACAAAACCACATCATTTGACTAGTCTTCCCAGCGGCAGCATGGGACCTTGTTGAAAAAAATGATGGTGCAGATACTCCTTTTGCACATCCTACAATCATGTAACCACACTTACTACTACCTATATAACCCAAAAACTTTTCTCTGTTGCCCTTTGGAGTTCTCCTAATTGCCCAAAATGTCTTGTGTATGGGTGCTTCCATTATGATTTTGTCACTCAATTCATTTCTTGTGTTCACATCTTCACCCATGAACTGTATTTTCCTGCGATGTCCAATAGACTTCTTATCTCTCACGTGTATGTTGTACTCAGGTCTATGACTAGCATCATCATCCACATCAATTACATTACATTGTCTTCTCTTGTGTCGGGCTGATTCCCGATCACCTGCTAAAGGAGTTGGGGCCTTGTACATGGGTGTAACTACAGTGGTACTCTTTACTATCCTTACAACTTGTGCTGGGCTTGGAGTATGTGCATTTTCCCTCTCAATGAGCTTTCCAAGGCTTAGACCTACTTTGATATGCTTGCCCATCATGTATGAATTTTGCTTTGCACTCTGTGTAATAAAGCATTAGCCATGTCTAATACACATGCATTGTAGAGTGTTATTTTTTGGTTGAAACCCTCCCCAACTAACCAACTTCCATGTTTAGACTCTGACAAGTTTGTTTGTGGTGTACATAGTAGATTGATCACCACTCTTCTCCACCTATGCAATAGTTAGAGACATATTAGAAACTGTAAGATTCCTCCCTCTGTCTTTTGAGGTGTAAAGGTGTAAGAACCTCCCCTTCTGTTCTTGAAATTATTCCCCTCTCTGAAATAGGAGAAAGATCTTGTTTTACCTTGTTTTGGCCTAGAGAGAGAGATAATATCTAGAGAGAGATAATCCAAAATTTAAATATCTTTGGATATAAAAATCCTTCTAGTATCTAAAATGAATTCCCCTGAAATAGAAGTTCAAAATGAACTTTCCAATGTGCATTAGGAATTAATTGAAAATGGTATAAGGGACCTTAGCCTAAGGGTCTACATTTTCAGAAATTTTTAGATTATGGTCCAATTAAGGTTCTAATGGGCCAATTGGATTGATCCAAGTGTTGGGATGAGATAAATCTAAAGAATAAAAGAAAACACCCAAAAATGAGTAAATGCTCACATAAGATAAAGAGTTGACTGAGTACAAGGTTTATTAGTTAAAATTTATGAGATATGACTAAAAAAAGAGATATTTTGGAATAATGATGCATTTTTGACACCTTGGTAAGGAGAGGGGGACTCTTGAGATAGGCACCTTTTTCACATCAAAAAAATTGTGATATTTTTATCTCTCCTCTCTCCTGGATCAAACCAAATAAAAAAGGGAGCCAAATTAGTCCAAATCTTATCCAAATTGAGTCAAACTGAACCTGGAAAATTCTAGAACCTAGTTGGACTTGGTTAGTGGCCTCCCTCACCTATAAATAGACCCTTAGTCTTTTGTAAAAAAAAATATTAGAGCTATACCATGCCAGTATTATATGCTAGTATTATATTAAAATAATCATATTTTCTATTATCCCTTAAAATTTTCTCTCTCTTGGAAGCTTGGAGCTCTCTCTCTCTACAACAACTCTTGGAGTTTCTCTTCTCCTCTTGGTGGAATTGATTGGTCGAGGGCTTCACTGCTAATAGAGAATCAAGCCAAACTTGGAGGTAAAATTAATTTTTATGATTTTTTTCAATTTATCTCAATGACTTTCTTCTTCTCAACGCCTCTCAAGCTTGAGAAGCTTTCTAAATAATTATTTTAATTCAAATCAAGCTTTCCCTTAAAGTCTGCTTTCTTTAAGTAAATCTCTCTCTCTAAAAGAATAGCCATCTTTATGGCTAAATCCTTTGAAAAAGGATGCTTCTCAATGATAGTCTCTTAATTCAAAGCTAAACTCTAGGCTTGATAAGCTAGAGATTAAGAAAATGGTATTTTTATGATTTTGTGTTAGCAAAACAATGGTTATTTCTTTTAGATTATTTATAAGTAGTTAAAAACTACTTTAATTGATTCTAAATGAGAAATACATTATCCGATCAATTTGGAAAAAGAGAAATAATGGAATTAGCTTAATCTAGTGGGATAATTATAATTAAGGTTATGATTATGGTTAAAATTATGATTTAAATTCATAATTTGACTTTGAGCATAAAAGAGGAACTACTATCATATTTCCATTACAAGTTTTTTATTCTTTAGAAAAAATTTGAGAATTATCAGTAATACCAGCGAAGCTATGGTAAAATTTTCAGAAAATAATACATATCTTATTTTTATGCATAACACTAAAAGAGGACTTCCTACCATATTCTAGGATTGGACATCCTATGCAAAAAGAATGGTTTTCATCATATTCATGAGAAATATTTTTTTTGTAATTATGCATAATTAATTGATTATGAGAAAAGAGTAAATTTCGGTAAATTTATTTTATGCAAAAGAGGAATTCCCATGATAATTGAGATCCAAGTAATTAGATGGTAAAGAGGAATTTTTGGTGAATTTATTTTATGCAAAAAGAGGAATTCCCATGATAATTGAGATCCAACTAATTAAATGGTAAAAGAGGAATTTTTGGTAAATTTATTTTTATGTAAAAACAGGAATTCCCATGATATTTGATATCCAAGTAATTAAATGGTAAAAGAGAATTTTTTGGTAAATTTTATTTTATGCAAAAAGAGGAATTCCCATGATAATTGAGATCCAAGTAATTAAATGGTAAGGTAAATTTATTTTTATGCAAAAAGAGAAATTCCCATGATATTTGATATCAAAGTAATTAAATGGTAAAAGAGTAATTTTTGGCATAATTCAAATTATGAGTATTTATCAAAAGTGAAATTTTGAGCATTATTAATTTTATTGAAAAATATGGGTAGAATTGATTTTTGTAAATCCCATGAATCTTTTACTCAAAAGAAGAATATTGAATATACTTCACTTGAGAAATTTGAGAAAGAATATGAAAATATCCATCGAGAAAAAGTACCTTTAACTAGGCCAAGCAATTTGGCAGAAACTTAGAAAAGTCCCATCGGTATTGAAAGTAGAAAATAGTACTAATAGTGGTTGTGATAAGATGTGATGTAGAGCTGAATGAATGTAAATAAATGTGACGGAATGTAAATGGATGTGATGTGATTAGATGAGATGTAAATGTGATAAGAGGAGATATAAACGTGATGTGATGCGATGTGATAAGATGTGAATGCGATGTGATAAGATGAGAGTGGATGTGATGAGATGTGGATGAGATGTGATGTGATGTAAATGGATGTGGATGTGAATGTGATAAGATGTGAATGTGATGTGAGTGGATGTGATGAGATGTAAATGGATATGGATGTGAATGTGATGTGAGGAGATATGAGTGGATGTGATGAGATGTCAATGAGATGTGAGGTGATGTAAATGGATGTGGATGTGAATGTGATAAGATGTGAGTGGATGTGATGAGATGTGATGTGATGTAAATGGATGTGGATGTGAATGTGATGTGAGGAGATGTGAGTGGATGTGATGAGATGTGGATGAGATGTGATGTGATGTAAATGGATGTGGATGTGAATGTGATGAGGTGTGATGATATGAGATATGGATAGATGTGGATGTGATGTAATGTAGATGGAATGAATGAGATGTGATGTGAATAGATGTGGACGTGATGTAATGTGGATGGAATGAATGTGATGTGATAAGGATAGATGTGGATGGAATGTATGTGATGTGATGAGGATGCAATGGGTGTGATGGATGTGAATGGGTGTGATGGGTGTGATGGATGTGAATGGGTGTGATGAGATGTCAATGGATGTGATGAGATGTGAATGGATGTGATATGATGATATCTGAATGGATGTGATATAATGTGAATGGATGGATAAGATGTAAGGTGGATGTGAATGTGATATGATGATATCTGAATGGATGTGATATAATGTGAATGGATGGATGAGATGTAAGGTGGATGAATGTGGATCTAGGTAGATGTGATGTGATGTGGATTGCGGCGGTAGATGTGAATGGATGAGATGTGATGTGAATGGATGTGATGCGGATCGGGATAGATGTGAATGGATGAGATGTGATGTGGATATGACCTCTCGTGTAGCAAGGTCGGCTGAGGTCTTGACTAGCCGCAGTTCGATTTAAATGGTGAGCTTCCGGACGGTGGATGAGGGACCAAGGAAGTGGCCTATGAGTGAAGCGCTAGGTGACTTTTGCGAAGGAACCTAGAGGGTGCTGACCATACGGTGCTCGGGCTCTGGGTCACTGAAGATACCCACGCGTGCGTCGAGGAAGAAAATGGAACAAGGAGGAGTTAGAGTTGTTTTCTGAACTCAGGCATGGATCTGGTTGATTGTCCTTACTAGTCCTCAACGGATGAGTCCATGGCTCTTTTATATAGATCTGTTGGTTGATCTTGCTGATCTTCAATGGGGAGTCCATCTGGATTTTCTTATGTGATTATATTGCCGGGTACTATGAGTTAGGAACTATCGAAAAGGCCCCTGAGTGAACAAGTGGTGAGCGTTCTGGTTGCCAATGATGCCATAGGTACACCGATGAAGGAATGATTGGAAATTAGAATTCAAGCTAGATATTTTGGAGGATTATGATCAGTGATACTATGGTTTCATTAAAAGATTGTTTTAAAGATAGCTGAATCTGTGAAACATGCAATTTCATATTGGGTGTGTAAATGGTGTGACTGTCTTGAAGTTTGCTTGAAGCGCCAACTAGGGGGCTTGGGAACTCTTTTCCCTGGTACCCATGGCAAAACATAACCGAATTTCTAAATGGATCCTACCTCTACAGTGGTTGGGCAACCCATGGGATTGGATGGGGTTAGGTTGGACTGATGGGGATGCCTAAAATGAGACTCAATTCTCTTACGTTATGATAGTTGAAGTAAATCCTGGATAACCCTTGTTCTATGGAAAAGAATCAACGGCTCTGCCTCTTGATGAGGAAAAAAGCGTTGGACTCTATGATCCAAGTGCAAGTCTTTTCTTTGATCTGACCATAAGACTTACGGGTTCAGTCGGATCGGTTTGGTTAGTGATGACCTTGACTACGTTAGAATAAAGTTATCCTGGAGGAATCGCCTATGTCTGCTGGTCGAGGGAAGTTTTTCCACGTTTGGTTTTGGAAGAACCTAGGGATTAATCTCTTGTCTGGGTATTCGTGGGCGAGGCCCCGAGTGAGAGACTCTGCCCTGCGCAAGAAGTGCTACTTCCGCTGCTAGCACCCCTGAACTCGTTACGGGGAGGGTGCAGGGATCTTTCGGAAAAATCATTAAAGACACTATTTTTTAAGATAATGATTCTTATACATATCGAAATCATTACAAACACTGGTTTTTAAGACAATAGTTCTTATACATACTAAAATCATTACAAACACTGGTTTTTAAGACAATAGTTCTTATACATACTAAAATCATTACATTGCCCCAATGTGCAATGCGCACTTCTTGCCAGCTTAGCCAAAGATCCATGGCAGGTATATCTAAAACTCTTACAATTCCACTACACCACCATTATCGAATAAGTCGCCCTTGAGCTAGTGTAGCCTTTTTTGTTGACTTTGTCCACCACTTCTTGCACATGCTCTTATGCACGCCTTGGAAGGCCTTTATAACATACTTTGTGGTATGCATATTTAGGCTTTGTGCCCAATGAAATAAACATGAGTGTTCCCAACCTTTCATTTCTTATCCTTCATTATAGACTTGTCTAATGGCATTCCAATTTGCTTGGGCTTCATCTGCCATGAAACCAAAGAAGTCTGCCTTCTCAAATCTGTATGTCACCATGACATTATTTATGCACTCCCAAAACAATACTTGGGAATTCTTGTCCTCCTCTTTCATCTCGCAAGTTGCAATAGTTAGAAGCTCCTGCTCTGCAGGCTGCAACTAAAAGTCAATATGCTAAAAGAGGTAATAACAAAAAAACTATTTTTGTTTCAAAAACGAGAAGCCACAAGCACCCATGTCCTCAAGTCGTCGAGTGACTCCCAAGTATGAGGAATCTTTGGCCACAATGGCCGATACTGGGAAACATCTATTGGACCATCTCAAGGAGACCTCTAGCCAAAATGTTGCCTTGGAGAGGGAGCGACTGAAGATATTGGCAGGATTGCATGCCACAATGAGTGAATTCCTTAAGGAAGGAAGGGGGGGCAACAAGTAGCCTTGGTGGAGGAAATTCTTGTTATTATTCTTGTATGAGTTTATAAAGTTTGGGATCTCGACGTTGCTTTGTTCCTATGCGTTGTATGGATTTATGAATGTTTCTAAGCTCCTAAGAAGCCATATAAGCTGAGAATTTAATATGTATCAACTTGTTTTGGATTTGCAGGTGACAATGGGCATGTCCAAAGACATTGCACTCTATTGTGCGTGGTTGTGTTCTATAGCGATCTATGAATTGCTTAAAGAACCAAGCATGCACAATGATGAGTGCATAGTGCAGACTTGGTTGCATGTTACCGAATGCATGGCACGATCTGTGAGGTTGAGGAAGATTGCGAACCGTAGGAGGGGTCATGAACACAGACAAGCGTGGGCATATCCACGGCCTCAAGGCTTTGTAAAATGCTATCTCCTAAGTGCTTATAGTGCTACCATGTTCAAGCGGCGTCTTAGGGTTAGCAAAGAAACCTTTCATTACCTTTGTGGGAGTCTAGCACCATTCATGCAAAAGAAAACCACAAACTTCCGTGTGCCTGTGTCTATTCAAGATAGGGTAGCCATTGCTCTAAGCAGACTTGCTACAGGAGATGGACTACTGGGCCTTGGTGACACCTATGGTTGCGCTAAGAGCACATGTTGTGAAATAATCCTTGCATTTTCCAAGGCAATTGTGAAATCGGGTCTCCGGAATATGTACATAAGATGGCCTTCAAGATCTCGGCTTGCAACTTTAGCACGAGAGTTTGAGGCACTTAGGGGAATTCCCTAAGTCGTTGGTGCGATAGATGGTTCTCACATCCCCATCATTGCACCCCGTGACAACCATGTTGACTACTTCAATCGGAAAGGGTTCCACTCTATTTTGCTACAACTAACAGTAGCCGCCAATTGCTCAGTATGGAATTATGATGTCGGTTGGGCCGGATCAGCGCATGACTCCTTGAACTTCTCCAGAAGTGATATAGGGCAAGCATGTGCAAGGGGCGAGCTGGGTAACTATTGTTTGGTTGGCGACTGTGCTTACCCCGCACGGCCATACATGTTAGTGCCTTTCAAAGGATGCAAGGAAGGGTTGACACGTCTAAAGTACCATTGGAATTTCATTCAATCGAGCACAAGGATGCCAGTTTGAGAGAGCGTTTGGCATGCTCAAGGCAAGGTTTCGCATCTTGCTAAAAAGATGTGACATGAATCTACGTCATGTCCCAGATCTTGTTGCGGCTTGTCTTGTGCTACACAACATTTGTATCCAACATGGAGAGTCTTTTGATATGGAGTGGGTACGTGAGGCAGAAGCAGAATTGTCATCAGCATGCTCTGGACGTGTAGAAGAGGATCGAAGAGCAATAGCTACCTCCATGAGGGAGCTTCAAGCAATACGTGAAGTTGACATAGAGGATGCAATGGAGCGCGCTCAAGGAGGCAATGAAGGGGGTGCGAGTGACCTTGGAGTTGGCTCGGAGCGGCGAGATAGTCTTGCCCGAACAATGTATAGAGAGCAAGCAAGGATGAATGTCCTACAAGTTTTTGGAAGGGCGGCTTTAGAGGAGCTGGACTCACCTACCAACTCCGATTAAGCCTTTGTAATACAAGTCTTTTGTCTGGCTTATTGTGGTTTGTAGTGTGGCTTCTTTATTTTTGTAGTTACACTATGCTTTGTGGACATAATATAGCTTTGTTCTATGGTTTTTGGTATGGTGTTTACTCTTTCTTCCGTCGCCCCCCACAGTGTTCACAGTGGGCGGCGGAAGAAGTCAGGCTCCCTTTTACTTCCCCCTCCCTATGTGAACACTTGGACGGCGGAAGTGTGCATTTTATAAGAGTTCCACCTGGAAAAGTGTGTTTGAGAGTATGTTTTCCGCCGCTCCAATGTGAACCCGCCCATAGCCTACACATGCCTTCCAATTGCTCTGTGATCTTGTCCAGACTCCACACTCGACAGTTCACATTTCTTGTTGCAGGTGTGTGCAACTATATTTTTATTTATTTTTTATACATCAACATCATATGCTTCTTTCCCATTAGAATGCAATTTAAGTTGTTCATCCTTAAAGGGTACAAAAAGTTAGTAAATTTTTTTATGGTATATTATAGTCTCTTTTCTCCTTTTTTTACAAAGCTTTACTTTTGTCTATTCTGTAATATGATGTATTTTCAACATTCATATTTTATATAAGCATGATGTTGTTTCCAAATAATTGTTTATATGTTATAAGTTATGATTGAATTATTTATCTAAAGAGTTTTTATGTTTTAAAAGAAAAGCTCTTGACTGAATTAGAGGGAGTTTTATTTTCTTGTGTAACTCACTGGGTATTTTGGATGTTATATTTTGGCCTTTTGTTTAGGTTCATTTTGATTGTAGCATGTGTGATGCTTGCATGCCAATATAGCTTTGAGGTACATAATGCTTTGTTTTTTTAATGTGGGTTGGGTAGGGTAGTAAGTTCTTCTTTGTTAGCTATTTAAGATGGTAATATGGATATTAATTCTTCTCTCAAAATCGGGCCTTCAGTTCTTTACATCGGTCCTTTATGATGATATGGTGCCCACTTCTTTTGACCACACTCATGTTGAGCCTAGGACTCTATGCAGAATAGACCAAGCAAGTGTTTCCATCTTTCGCAAGGTTCTTTAAAGTACTCTTCTTTAGGTACATGTACCATGTATATTTTAGGGACAAAGTAAATATTGATATATTTATCAAGGATATGGACCATTTGTATTTTGGGTTCTTATCTATGTGATCTAGTTGCATATGATCCAGTTGTATAACTTCAGTGGTTAGGTTAGGGTTGAAGTTGGGTTAGATTTAACCACGGTTAGTTTGTTTGTGTACAAAAGGGCATCTTGATGTCTTTTTTTTGTATTAACCACCACGATCAGGAGCAAGGAGGTGACATTCTCTCTCTATCTTTTATCATTTTTAAACACTCATGTATCTATGCATCTCTTCCCCCACAAATCCACACACAAAGAATAACACACCTGTGGATACTCTCTCTCTCTCTCTCTCTCACAAACACAAAGAAAAACACAAATGCATATAATCACTCTCTCCCTATCTTTTACACACATTGTAAAAGAGAATCACTCTCTCCCTATCTTTTACACACATTGTAAAAGAGAATCTCTCTCTCTCTCTCTCTCTCTTTCCCCCATACACTTAGATATACACACACAAACTAAAACACACTCACGTACACATACACTAGTAATACACACAAGTCATCTCTACTCTTGACTTTAAACTCATTTGCAATGTTGTAGAATTGCTTCATCAACCCAATCTCAAAAACCTCGTTAGCAATCGGATGTCATTAACATTTCTCAACTGACATTGTCCAAGAGCACTCAAAATGCAGGGCCAAGTGAGATTATCTCAAATGCGGTCTAAGGAAAAATTATAGTAGGCTCCTCTACCCCACAGAGATCTTGAAAAAGGGTTGTCAGGCAATCGGTGGAAGAGGAGGATGAGAACTTTCCCTCTCTAGCCAAAAAATTTAGGAGGCTGGTGCAAAGTGAGATGTTGCAGGATTGGTTGTCTTCACACTTTGTTAATTATGTGAGACTTCCACCTATACCATTGAATAGGCTTTGTGTGAATCCAGCCATTCGAACTACAAACGACCATCTTTTGGAACTTGAAGACAGCTTCAATAGGCACGATTATGTGCCATCAATGGAAGAGTTCATTGTTTCTGATACTTTTCTTGGGGAATCCCCCCAAGAACATAACCCTAAGGACCCGAGATGGAAAAATGGGTTTTGGTGTGGTAGCAATCAAATATGTTTGATGAAAAGCTCAAAAAACACAGAAGTGGGCCACCTTGCGAGGAAAAATTTAGTTGTTTGGGACAGAAACCATAGACTTGTGTCATGGCTTCAATGTATGTAAACAAGTAAGTTAAATTCACACTTCTTTCTTTGGAATGTTTTCTAATTTTCTTGAAAGATTTTATATAATTTTCTTCATTTTCTTGGATGAGAGTAACTCCAAGTCATGGATAACATAATTTCTCTCATGCGTTATGAGCAATCTGGATTCATAGGCTACTGCATGACCTTCCTGCATAAGAGCACCTCCTAGGGCAAAACCACTAGCATCTGTAACTACCTCAAAGGGCTTAGAAAAATCTGGCAATTTAAGGACATGGTTGGTTACTAAAGCTGTCTTCAGTTTATCAAAAGCACTCTGATACATAGTGGTCCAATGAAATAGAGTGCTCTTTTTTAGAAGGTTAGTCAAAGGGGATGCTATTTGAGCATACTAGGTATAAAGATTATATACCATCCGGTTAATCCTAGGAATCCTATGATTTATTTCACTATTTTGGGCTCTGACCAATCCATGACTGCTTGGATTTTAGTGGGGTCAGGAGAAATCCCATCATTAGATATTATGAATCCCAAGTATTCTACATGGTTAGCAAAGAAAGTGCACTTGCTCTTTTTTGCAAAGGGTGTTGAAATGTCAAGCTCGTATACAGCTGGAAGATAGCACATGGGTGCTGACAGAGTGACAGTATGGTAGATAGATATTGTGTGGTGTGTTTATGACCGCGTCCAGCTGGTCATGTGTGGTGTGGACATTACATTAGGTTTACTTTGTAGTGTGGACATAACACTATGTTGTGTTCCTCTTTGTGTGTGTGAGAGAGATGGTGACTATGGCTTCTCTCCTTCTTTATGGTTGATGGATATGGATTAGGGTTTGCTTCTCTTGTGTGTGTTACATCCTGCTTCTGTTTTTTATCATGGTATCAGAGCCAAGAGCTCATTAGCTGAGTTGTGAGAGTGAGTGAGTGAAGAGGGAAGAAGAAGGAAAAGCTGTGAAGGAAGCCATTGGAGCTTGGAGCAAAGGAAAAGCTGTGGAGCACACACCGGCATCAGATCTGAGAGCTAAGGACCATTGGTGAGTGTAGCAAGACCCCCTCTGCGGATTGCAGGTATCAAAGAGAAGGTTCAGTGAAGATTGAAGGGCATAAAGCAAAGTGAAAAATTCTGGTTTTTTCTCTAAGCTTTCATGGAAAGCTTGAAGTGGATGTATACTCTTGGCAAATGTATACACAAAGGCACATGTATTTGGGCTTACAAATGTATTAGCAAAGTGGGCACAAGCAACATACAGAATCTTGAAGCAGATTGATGCATACAGATTTGAGTAAAATCAAGAGAAAGTGGATTTATGTAAAAGTTTCTGGTTTTTCACAAAACCAGTGGACATACCCCCCGTGGAGGATCAAATTGCAGGAGCTACAAAGAAAATTGAGCTAAACCCTTCATACCCAAGGTAGATTAGGTCATTGCTAACAAGCCTATCAAGTCAATTTTGATTTCCCCTCTCTCTACAGCCCACAAGAGTAGGCGGCGCTGGTTCATGCAGGAATTGTGGACAGCTTTCATCAAAATCAATCATATTTGCTCATTACAAAGTCTTCTCATGAGGTTGAAGTCACTTGGAGCTTAGCAAATCCTTGTTTGGAGCTGACATTAACATTTGGGAACCTTACTTGAAGGATTTGGAGCTCATTGAACTCAATTAGGAGAGGTTTGCAGGTTTTCAGAAAGTCTGTCCAAAAACAGAGCAGTTTTAATCAAGGCATTAATCCTTGTCTATATCAAATTGGCCAAATTCCTCTGGTACAAGTAGAGTCCTATGAGTTTCTAAACTTTTGAATCAAAAAGTTTTGGATTTGAAGAAGATTTGAAGGAGATAGAGCATTTTTAGTGAGAGGTGGTACCTGACAGGTGCAGAAAAATTCAAACCAGAGGTTACAAAAATTGGTGGTTCTCATTCCCCTTGAAGAATTGGATCAAACCCTTCTAGGATATGTTGGAGCAATGTGTTGGGAAGCTAATTCAAGTTGAATCATTGCATTTGGACAAGATTTGAAGGATTTAGAGCAAGATCTTTGACTGGTTCTCTGGCGAGAAAAAAACCAGAAAATTTTTTGTGAAGGAGTTTCATTTGATTTCAACTTTGATCGAGTGTACATTGTTGGTGAATCATTGTGAGATGTTAATGCACACAATTTGCAAGCATTTGATGTGATTTGGAGAGATTTGGAGTATTACAGGTACTTCATACATTGTAATCAAAAGGGTACATCTACTCTATTTTTTTGCAACAATGGGAGATGGTCCGATACAGATTGTTGGCGAGAAGCTTGATCGCACTAACTTTCAAGTGTGGAAGTTTCGAATGAAGAGTTTTTTGAAAGGCAAAGGTTTATGGAGTCTTGTCTCGGAGGAAGATCCAGAGCCATACCTACCTCCTCAACCAAATAATGCTCAGTTACTGGCTCACAAGCAATGGGTAGAGCGATCTTCGAAGGTGTTGCATTATTTTTCAATATGTGTAACAGATGCCTTGCTTATTCACATCCAAGATGCAGATACACCGAAAGAAGCATGGGGTATATTGTGCCGAATGTATGAGACAGACACTGGTGCAAGGAAGATACAACTGAAGCAACAGATTCACAGTGAAGGAATAGGAGTATACATGAGTATGTTCAGGAAATCAAGGGTTATGCAGATTCCTTGTCATCGATCCATGCCCCAATGGATGATGATGATTTGGTTGCTCTCACATTGCGTGGTTTAGGTAAAGAATACAAATCTTTTGACACTTCCATCTCAGTAAGATTGGGAGGAATGCCAGACTTTAATGAGCTTGTGTCATTGCTCATTGTGGAAGAGTTGAAGCTTGGCCTTGGTGGTATGAGTGTTACAGGTGGTGCATCCTCGTCAAGCAATGATGAACATGCAAGGAATCAGGCTTTTTACTCATCTAGAGGCTTTCGAGGCAGGGGGAGATTTACCCCTCGAGGCCGTGGAGGACGTGGTTGGAATGACAGGTCTACTCAACCACAATCAAATCAGAATTTTCAGAATTCACAGTCATCATTTGGATCACGTGGAGGTCGTGGATTTCAATCCCATAGGGGGAGATTTGGAACAGGTGCTCGTGGTAGAGGACGATGGCAAGGTCCTCAACAAAATTTGAATGGGATTGAATGTTACTATTGTGGCAAACTTGGACATTTGGCAAAAGATTGTTACAAAAAGCAGAATGATGCGAGGAATGGAAGACCACAACATGGAAATTATGCATCTACCAGTAACAATGATGGGAGTTCGAATCATCTTTTTGCAATGAAGCATGTTATGGGGACAATGGATTCTCAGAATGCAGGAGATGAGTCATGGTATATGGATTCAGGTGCCTCAAACCACATGACATGTCATGGTGAGTGGTTTGAGAAGATGCAACCATTGGATACAAATGGTTATGTGGTCACAGGAGATGATACTCAGCATCTTATAACACATGTTGGCAGTGTGCCTTTGAAGATGCATGATGGAAATGTGAAAAATATGTCAGAAGTGTTATATGTACCATCCATCACAAAGAGTTTGGCATCAGTAGGACAAATGGTTGAGCAGGGACTACAAGTCAGATTCAATGAGAAAGGCTGTTTTGTGGAAGACTTTAAGCATGGCTGTAGATTGGTTGCCAAGGGCAAGAAGGAAGGAAGGTTGTTCAAATTGGATGCAGGCATACCAGAATTGAGCTCAGCCATGTTTTCAAAGAGCAATGGGATTGTGCAGGACATTGACATGTGGCACAAGAGGATTGGACATGTCAATATACAGAGATTAAAGAACATGCAAACAAGGGGCATTGTCAGTGGATTGCCTCGATTCAAATATGATGGACATATGCATGTTTGTGAAGCCTGTCAGTTTGGAAAGCAGGCAAGGTTGAGGTTTCCTCGAGAAGGAAATATGAGTAACAGGCCACTTGAAATAGTGCACAGTGATGTATGGGGCCCTGCGCAAAATCCATCTATCAAAGGAAGTCTATACTATGTGACATTTATAGATGACTTCAGCAGGATGACATGGATATATTTTCTGAGAGAGAAGAGTGAAGTGCTGGAAAAATTCATGGATTTCAAAGCTCTTGTAGAAAAACAATATGGCTGTTGGATTAAGTGTCTGAGAACAGATGGAGGTGGTGAATACACCTCAAAAGCTTTTGAGCATTTCTTGCGGAAACATGGGATAAGAAGACAGTTGACATGCAGGTATACACCTCAGCAGAATGGTGTGGCTGAGAGAAAGAATCGAGTAATATGTGAAGTGGCAAGGGCAATGCTCAATGAAAAGAGCATGCCAGATTACTATTGGGCAGAAGCATGTGCTACTGCAGTGTATATCCTGAACAAATCACCTACAGCAGCCATTCATGGAAGCACGCCTAAGATGCGGCTAACAGGTTACAGGCCAGACATTGGACATCTCAAAGTCTTTGGATGTGTAGCTTATGTTCATGTGCCTGATGAAAGAAGACGGAAGTTGGATCCTAAGGCAGAGAAATGTGTATTTGTTGGATATGCACAGGATCGAAAGGCTTACAAATGTTATAACCCTCAAACTAGACAAGTTGTCATCTCACGTGATGTAGTGTTTGATGAGCTTGCTAGTTGGTACAAAGCAAGAGATGAGGGAGTCATTGACACACTTGAGGCTAATGTACCTGTGAACTTGCCATCACAAGCAAGTTCTAGCTCTACTACTATGTCTGGGCTAGCAGCAGAAGCTGAGAGTAGTAGCAGTGTACGTCCATGGTCAGGACGATTGAGGCATGAGAGTGTGAGCACTGGGAGTAGTGCTATGGATAAAGGCAAGAAGAAAGTCGAAGGAATTGGAATCACAGGCTATGAGTCCTCTAGCTCAGAGAGTTTGGATGAGGAGCTCGGGATACCTGTTTTACGCACACCTGGTGCTAGGCAGGACAGATATGTACCACCACATGCTCGTGTTACAGGTGTACAGAGTGATCCGCATGCATTGCGGAGATCCCAGAGAGTCAGATATCCAGTTGAAAGATTGACATATAGGGATTTTGCTATGCATTATGCATACATGACATCTATGGTAAAGCATGTGGAACCTACATGCTATTCAGAGGCTGTTGGAGAGCATGTATGGGAGAAAGCCATGGATGAAGAGATGGATGCTTTGGACAAAAATGATACATGGGAATTGGCTGAGTTACCTCAAGGAAAGAATGCAATTGGATGCAAATGGGTGTATAAGGTAAAGTGCAAGTCAGATGGCAGCCTAGAGAGACATAAGGCAAGGCTAGTCGCTAAAGGATATGCACAAACTTATGGTCTTGATTATGATGAAACTTTCAGCCCAGTGGCTAAAATGGCTACAGTGAGGTCTATCATTGCATTAGCAGCACAAAAAGGTTGGGCTTTACATCAAATGGATGTAAAAAATGCTTTCTTGAATGGTGATCTACAAGAAGAGGTGTACATGGAACAGTCTGAAGGATATGTACATCCCAAATATCCTACTTTTGTTTGCAGGTTAAAGAAAGCACTCTATGGTTTGAAGCAAGCACCTCGTGCTTGGAGTGACAAGATCAGCAGATATCTTGTCAGTATTGGATTTGTGGTTGGAAATGCAGACTCTTCACTTTACGTGAAGAAGACACATGATGGTATCGTGATGATAGTCATTTATGTTGATGATCTGATTATCACAGGTGATTGTGGGAAAGGCATTGATGAGGTTAAGGCCTCTTTATGCAAAGAGTTTGATATGAAAGACCTTGGTGATTTGAGGTTCTTTCTTGGCATTAAGGTGATTAGAACAGGCAAGGGTATATGGTTGGTGCAAAGGCAATATGCACTTAACATGCTGGCAAAGTATGGTATGACAGCATGCAAACCAATGTTAACACCATTAGAGCAAAACATGAAGCTTAGGGCTGATTTGGGTGATGAGCTTGATGATATCACCATGTACAGGCAAATGGTTGGTAGCCTTATCTACATGACCATTACGAGGCCAGATCTCAGTTATGCAGTTGGTTTGGTGAGTCAGTTTATGCAGAGTCCTCGTAAACCTCACTTGGATGCTGTGAGACGGATTCTGAGATACGTCAAAACTACCGCGCATTATGGTCTTTTCTATGAGGCAGGAAAAGACATGCATGTCTATGGATATACAGATGCAGATTGGGCCGGTAGTGCATATGACAGGAGATCTACCAGTGGCTATGTTTTCAGCCTTGGTAGTGGAGCTGTGAGTTGGAGCAGTAAAAAGCAACCTACAGTTGCTTTATCTACCACAGAGGCAGAATATCGTGGAGTAGCCATAGCTGCATGTGAGGCTATGTGGTTGAAGAAGTTGCTAGATGATGTCAGGATACAGAGTGATATGAGAGTTGTCATTCATTGTGACAACATGAGTAGTATTCAGCTTGCTAGCAACCCAGTTTATCATGCCAGGACCAAACATATTGAGGTCCATTATCACTTCATCAGAGAGAAGGTGCTAGATGGGCATGTTGATTTGACATATGTGCAGACAGATGAGCAGGTTGCAGATATCTTTACCAAAGCACTTGGTAAAGATAAGTTCGAGTATTTCCGTACTAGATTGGGAGTCCTAGAGATGGACATGTCGAGCTTGAGGGGGAGTGTTGAAATGTCAAGCTCGTATACAGCTGGAAGATAGCACATGGGTGCTGACAGAGTGACAATATGGTAGATAGATATTGTGTGGTGTGTTTATGACCGCGTCCAGCTGGTCATGTGTGGTGTGGACATTACATTAGGTTTACTTTGTAGTGTGGACATAACACTATGTTGTGTTCCTCTTTGTGTGTGTGTGAGAGATGGTGACTATGGCTTCTCTCCTTCTTTATGGTTGATGGATATGGATTAGGGTTTGCTTCTCTTGTGTGTGTTACATCCTGCTTCTGTTTTTTATCAAAGGGTTGGTGCTTCCTTAGGATCTCCAGGACTTTACGCACATGATCTTCATGGTCAGCTTCATTCTTAGACTATACAAGGATGTCATTAAAGAAGACAAGAATAAATTCATCCAAGTATTCTCTGAGAATGTCCTGCATGAGGCGATTAAACGTCGCTAGGGAATTAGTTAATCCAAATGGCATGACTGTGAATTCATAATGCCCATAGTGAGTATTGAAGGCTGTCTTTGGGATATCTTGTTCCTTGATTTTGATCTGGTAATACCTAGATTTGAGATCTATCTTTGTGAACATTTGAATTTCACTTAATCGATCGAGAAGTTCATCAATCGTAGGGATAGGATACTTATTTTTTATTGTTAACTAATTTAATCGTCTGTTATCAATACAGAGTCTTAACATTCCATCTTTCTTTTTCTGAAAGAGAACGGGCGCACCCCAAGGTGAAACACTGGGTCTTATGAATCCTTGCTCTAGCAGTTATCTTAATTGCTCCTTTAGTTCTATGGCTTCAGGACGAAGTGGCATCTTGTATGCACGTTGGGCTACTGAGGCTGAGCTTCGGGGGTTAGCTCTATCTCATGATCTACTTCACGAGTCAGAGGCATCTCAATCAGCTCTTCTGAGAATACATTAGCGTACTCACTTAGCCATTCTGGTTCCGTAGCCTTGCATTTTCTATCTACTGGATTCATTTTAATGACATAGACAGTTTTTCTCTTTCTGAGTCCCTTCAGCAATTTACGAGCTTTGACTAATTGCAGAACTGGGGATCGGAAAATTCCAGGTCCTTGGACTTGATTCTCGTGCAGGTCGAGGAAAGAAATGGTTCCATTATGACAGTGAATGTCAACCTAATTCTTGTGGAGCCAATCCATTCCAAGGATCCCGTCATACATTCCCAAGGGTAAGACTCTGAACTGGTAATCTGTCGCATTCCCATCTAGATTAAACTGAATGTGGTCTATTTCATGGTGTGTCAAAAGAATCTTCCCACTGGCCAATTCTACTTGCATAGGTTTTCCTGTTTTTTGATCTCGGACTAACTTACACAAGCATCCAGGGGGGATAAAAGAATGTGTACTGCTTGAATCAATCAAAAGCTTAAAGTGCTTACCCTTGTATTCTGCTGGAGTCTGGAGGACTGAGAACTGACGATTCTGCCCTTGATGTTTAATGGTGGCATAAACCTGTCCTCTTTCTTCCTTCACTTCCTCAGCTATTGTGGTGGCTCTAGTTGTTGCAGTATGAGGTGGAACTCTCTCTCTTTGGTTTCCCCAATTCTGGGAGGGAGTTCTAAGACTACTTTGCATTGAGGTTGCAGGCTGAGCTGGCACTCTTCTGGGGTTGCCCTAATTTTGGCAAGGGGGACCTTGATTGGATTGATACGAAGGAGTCGGTCTCTGAATTCTAGGACCTTTGCTTCCTTGGCCCATTGACATAGAAGGAGTTGGGCAATCCTTGAGTTGGTGCCCAAAACCTTGATAACTAAAACACTTGTTTTCACTTCGAAGCTCTTCCTTCTGCATCTTGGAAAGAGCCGGAGTTCTTGAAAAAGTGCTCCGAGGAAAAGGTCTTCCTTCATTTTTGAAACTTCCCATCTCCTGGTCCTGATTGGGACCTTGGTGTCTTTTGGGAGGTGGAAGGTTGAAAGTACTTCCCACAGTTTGGAACCTTTTGAAGGACGAGGGAGCTGGCTTTGGCGGGACCTTAACAACAAAGGCCGCTGGTGAAGTCCTTCGCCATCCGTACTGCTTCAGCCATGGAAACTAGCTTAGCATTCTTTACCAAGGTATCCAAGGGTTTGTTCATTCCCCGAATGAACCTAGCCATCAGCTGTTCTTCATCCAGCGGTGGTGAGTATTTGAGGAGGGGAGCGAATGCTTGGTGATACTCTTTAATAGTTTTGCTCCCCTCGGTTAACTCCAATAATTCATTCATCTTAGTTTCCAAGAAGCTGGGAGGACATAATCACTTCCTTAGGTATGTCTTGAGATCATTCCATGTTTGGGTGTTCCGATATCCAGATGGTTTGTCTCATAGTGGTTTCTCCATGCTACTCTGGCTGTTTCTACTATCTTCAGTCTTGCAAGAGCCACTTTACTTTTCTCATTGTATCCAGTGACATCGAAGTATTCTTCCATTGCTTCAATCCACTTTTCCACAGCCTCGCCCAAGTTTTCCCTTTCACCCTTGAAAGGACCTGGCTAAGATCTGTGAAGGGCTTTGCGAACATTGAGGTCAAGCTCTTCCTCATCCATGAGAGGATCTGGCTGTCTGCCATGGTTCGCGTGTCTCATGATTCTACCAAAATGATACATCGTTAAATTTCTATTTGATTTTGTCATCGAGATCCTAAGACTTCAGAAGTTCAGAATTAATTACTTCAAAAATAGGGTAATCATTCTTACTAGAGATCTACGACAAACGTCTGAGAAAACAGATCGTATTTCTTTAAACTCGATATTTGATAGTCAAATCACTTAGGTAATCGAAAAATTTTCACAAAACATTATTTATTTACATAAAGTTTGCAATATATACATAGAGCAACATGGCTCCAGAAAATCAAAACCTTCGTGGTATACGCGTGAGATGACGATACTGGGCTACAGACATGATGCGATACAATTGTTCCCTTATCGGCTAAAGGTGCTACAATCTTACTTCTCAGGATAAAACAACTTAGAAGTCTATAAATATGGAAGGAAAGCCTAAAATCTCGAGGTGTGGTGTGATACAGGATAACACCACGAACCACCTTTAGCCTCAACAGGACCATGGCTAAGAGATATTCTTCCTCATCAGGGTCGGTGTGCTGGTTGCAAGAGGTGTGCTGTAAACCACTTATACTATCGTCTCTCAGCTGGGTCTGGAAATTATAGCTCCTTGAAATGATTATCAAGCCTTTGCTCGTTTGAGTCATAGTAGCGGACGAGAGGATATGCTCAAAAGCGAAAGCAGTCATATCCTGAGTTTGAGTAAGATCAGGGATACCAGATAAACACGGGGCATCCATCTATAAAATCCAATTCATCAATTAAAAGTCTTTAATAATGAACTTAATCTGAATGAAAACACAATATATGAATGCTCTTTTCCAAGATTTTATTATAAATTTCTGTCAAATTTGGTCTTTTATTCTTAAGCTTTCAACAAAGCTTTGATACCACCTCTGAGACCCTTGCCCTCTCCCTCACAGCCTTCTCCAGGGCCCTGGCAGTGGAAGTAGTAGCCTCTTATGCAGGGCAAGGATTCCCACTCGCGACCTCGCCCACGAATGTCCGGACAAGAGACTAATCCGGCGGTTCCTCCAAAACTGAGACGACCAGAAAAACTTCCCTCGCACAGAAGGCACGGGCGATTCCTCTAGGAAAATTTTCTAACGAGAATCTTAACTAATGGATCAAGGCCTTAACTATCCTTTCTATTCTAACCAAAATCGTAGGTCACATGGCTAGATCAAGGAAGGGACTTACACTTAGTTCATAGAAATCATCGCTTTTTTCCCCTTAAGAAGCGAGGCACATCCGTTGATTCTTTCCCATAGAACAAGAATCTTCCTGGGACTTACTCTAACTAGCATAACTTGAACGTATCTAAATGTATCGTAGGAATCCAACCGGCCCATGGGTTAGCTAACCACCCAACCACTGTATTGGTGGGATCCCTTTATATAAAAATTTGGTTGTGTTTTGTTCGAGGTACCAGCAGGGAAAAGAGTTCCCAGGCCCCCTAGCCCCGGCACTCCTGCAAAATACAATTTAGACACACCACTTACGCACCCAATATGAACTTTTGCCTTTTATAGATTTAGTTGTCTTTTAAGTAGAATTGAAATGAAACCATAGTATTTCGATCATAATCCTCCAAAATATCCAGTCCATTGTTTTACAATCAAAATATCTTCTGAACTCTTCGTTGAAGACCAGCTAGTCAACCAACGAGATCCAATTTCAAGTTCCAGTTCAGATAGATAATTCCTTATCAGTCCGTCTATATCTTCCTCGACATACGCATGGGTGTCCTAGCAACCACAAGCCTGTGCATCACCTGGTCAGAACCCTCTAGGATTCTCCTTAGGTGTCCTAGCACTTCACTCAGGTACCGCTTCGTCGGTCCTCGTCCATCGTATCGGAAGCGCACCATTTTAACCATACTGAGGCTGGTCAAGACCTTGGCAGGCTTTATCGCGGGAGACGTCCTTCGATGACTCCTCGCCAGATATGTTACAACATAATTCTCCTTAGATTAAACCATAAACCAAATGCTTCCTCTAGCATTCTGGTGTAGTCCTTTAGAAAAAACAGAGTTTCTATGCAAGTAAGAATTTCCCGTTGAGTTTGATCCCACAAGACCCTTTTTCTCAGTATCCAGACTTTCTTAATGAAAATCACAATTCTAGTATCTTGGTAACCCACACCCATCAATTACAATGAATTTCTGATTTATTTCTCGATGATTCTGGTCTAAGGAAAACTTCTCTAAATCACCGGTAATCCATTCTTCGTAGTGAAGAAATGGGAATGGTCATAAGGTTTTGCTTAATTTCTGATTCGAGAGATAGGTAAGCATCTTACTGGCCCACCATTCTCACGTGGTCATGGTCTAACCATAAATTGCTCTGATTTAATCCTAACTTTGATTCCTAAGGATTTTTCTTCTATTTATCTGATAAATTAATGTTGGAATTAGGATTGCAGGAAAGCACACAAAGCTTGGAGAAGAAGAAGCAAGAATGCACACAACACATAGTGTATTAGATTGTGTCAATGTACAAAGATTAGTTAACCCTAGAATGATGGGCGTATATACAAGCCAGGGGAAAAAACCTCCTAAAGAGGGAAAAAGTGCCCCGGCGGTCCTAAGTGTGTTCACACACATCACTGCCTATATATATGGCAACAAATCCCCCTGGGAGTGATGGTGTGAATGTATAGGAAAGTGCCATGCCCGAAGTAGATCAGCCCACAAAGGGGAGCAAGCCCAAAGCTTTGCGGAAAGCTTCGAACTTCTCACAAGGAAGCGCCTTTGAAAAGATCACCGAGGTTGTCTAGTGTTGGCATATAGGCCAATGCACTTTGACTGTCAGTGTAGATAGAGGTGGTAGACTCCTGTCCAACACCCAAGTCAGCCACCATAAGCTGTCTAAGCCACACACACTCAACCGTAGCTGTGAAAGCTACCCTTTACTCAGCTTCACAACTAGATGTTCCCACAGTAGGTTGCTTCTTGCTCAACCAAGATATGCATGAGCTACTGAGCATGAAACAAAAACCACATGTGGACACTCTTCTGTCATATCAACTAGCCCAATCTGAGTCCGAAAAAGCATGTAAATTTGGCAGCAACGATCCCCCCTTGGGGGGGTAAAACAACCCAAGATATATGGTGCCACTCAAGTAGCAAAAGATGCGTTTAACTGCCTTCCAATGCCGAGACCCTGGGCTATGCATAAACCTGCTCACATGTGAGACTGCAAACTGAATGTCTGGCCTCGTAATGTATACATAAATGAGGCAACCAGTATGACATCAAAGTGATCTCCAAAAACATGAAGACTCAACTTCAAACCTGTCTCCATTGGAGTAGCAATAGGCTTGCAGTCTTCAAGGCCAAATCTTTGCAACAATGTCTCAATATACTTTGTCTGACACAAAGCAATACCTCCATCACACTGCTTAAATTGTATCCCCAAATAATGATGCAAATGTCCCAAATCTGACATCTCAAAAGAGGCATTCAAATCAGCCTTAAATTCAGCAATATGACTCTCATTTGGTCCTGTGAGCAGCATGTCATCGACATAGAGAGCAATGATTAGATGTACATCATCCACACATTTAACATACAAAGTGCTTTCTGTTGGACTTTTGAAAACCATGTGCAGTCAAATATGCATGTATCTTTTCATACCAAGCTCTTGGAGCTTGCTTTAAACCATACAAAGCCTTTTTCAACCTGCACACTTTGTTTTCCTACCCTCTTTGAACAAAACCACGAGGCTGCGATACATACACCTCCTCATGCAAATCTCCAGTCAAGAACGCAGTCTTTATGTCCAACTGATGTACATTCCAACCATTATGAGCTGCCAATGCACAAATGCTACAAATGGTAGTCATATGACAAGTGGGAGCAAAGGTCTCATCAAAATCAATGCCCTTTTCTTGAGCATAACCCTTTGCAACAAGTCTAGCCTTATAGCGATCAACACTGCCATCTGGCTTTCGTTTCAACTTAAAAAGCCACTTACATCCAATGACCTTTTTACCAATAGGTAAATCACACAAAGACCATGTACCATTCTTCATTATAGCATCATATTCACTTTGCATTGCAGCCAACCAATTTTCTGATTTTTGTGCCTCATCAAATGAAAGAGGTTCTTCCTCTTCACACATACTAGACACAGCCAAAGCATAACAATCTGATGCATAAGAGGCATGCTGAAAACCTGAACGAGTACGACTAGACATAGGTGCATCAATTTTACTATCACGCAAGGTTTGCACCAGCCATTTAGGCATACCTCTAGCCTGCTCATTTTCAGCCCTATCCTCATAAATTACATCCTATAAATCTGCATCAGAAATAGGCTGATCTATGATATCGTTTGAAATCTGCATAGGCTGAATATTTGCCTCATTAGGACTTACATTTGAATTCCCACCTGTAAACAGAGGCAACAACATATCAAATACATCCTGTGAGCTCACACCTGTCTCTTTGGTACATGATAACAAAGGCTGCACAGCATCTTCCACAAAAACATCTCGACTAATCAAGATACGCTTTGACTGTGGATGATACAATCTGTAACCCTTGCTCTCAGCACTGTAACCAACAAAAATGCATTTGACAGTCTTATCATCCAATTTTCTACGTTGTTGCACAGGCACTAAAGCATAGGCTAAGCAACCAAAGACACGCAAGTGACCAATAAAAGGCTTCCTGCCATGCTAAGCTTCGTATGGAGTAATAGACTGCAATGCCTTAGTGGGACACCTGTTGAGTACATATGCAGCACACATGACAGCCTCAAGCCAAAACACATGTGGCAAAGCTTGGCTCTTGACCATACATCGTGGCATCTCCATAAGTGACCTATTTTTCCTCTCAGCAACACCATTTTGCTGAGGGGTATATGGCACTGTACATTGGTGTTTTATCCCACGACTAGCCAGAAATGCATCAAACTCTTTAGACATGTACTCCCCCCCTCAATCAGAACGGAGGGTGCCCACAGTACAATTGGATACATTTTCAACCCCATAAGCAAAAACTGTTTGAAGCACAAAAACACTTCGAACTTTGCCTTCAGTGGATATACCCATGTATGCCTTAAGTAATCATCAATGAAAGTCACGAAGTACAAGTGTTTACCAAATGACGAAGTTTGCATAGGCCCACATACATCACTATGTACAAGTTGCAATTTGCGAGTGGCCCGCATAGAACCATCCTTTGGAAACGCAAAACGTTGCATTTTGCCCAAAATACAACCTTCACAAACATGTTTTAATGGTGCCTCAAGAGGGGGCAATGAAGCAACCATATCAAATTTTTGCAAACGCAGCAAACTAGCAAAGTTCAGATGACCAAAACGAGCATGCCATAGTTTTGCATCTGAAACTGCCTTTTCATCAGAAACTGCATTTGTTGAATCTTCCACACACTTGTCATAAGAATTGAGCCTATACAGCCCACGAAACAAGGTGCCAGATGCAATAATCATATCACCAAAAGTCAAATCATGAACAGTACATCTGTCATCCACAAATTTAACTACAAGTCCAAGTCTAACAAGCACAGAGACAAACAATAGATTCTTCTTTATCCCTGGCACATACAAAGCATCTAAAAGTGTGAAAGCGCTGCCATTTGCACCAGTAAGCATAATTTTACCAACGCCCTTCATCACTGGGTAAGAAGCATTATTGGCACATGTGAGTATTCCCATTAGGGACAGCCTCAAGACAAGTGAACATATCACGATGCGAGGCAATGTGCTTTGTAGCACCACTGTCAAAATACCATACATCAGAGTCAACAAAAACTGCCAACCATGCATCATGTACAGATGGGTCATACTAGCAATACACTCTAAATGCCCATTTTGTATCCTGCACAACATTTGCAAAATCTACATTTGTATAAGCATCCGCTATTGTGGCTACATTTGACTCTTTCTTCTTTGCCTCTTTAGCCTTTAGCTTAGGGAAATTCTTAATGACATGATCAATTACCTTACAACAGTTGCACCTGATTTTTTTCTTGCCTTTATCAAGAGCCTTCTCAGACCTATTGTTGCTACTTGTGGAAGGAGAAGAAGTTGTTGACCTACTAATAGGAGAAGAAACAGTGGAAGGGACTGCCTTACCACTTCTTCTCTGCTAGGTAGCAACAAATGCCTGATCAACTGCATGCTGCCTAGCCCTGTTTTGCCTGGACTGCGCTTCTTGCAAGAGCTTGTTGACTAAAGTATCATACTTGACAACATCAAGTCTGTCCTCGGTGACAAGTCTCCACGTGGAAGCAAATGTCTGATATGACTCAGGTAAAGCATCAAGGACAGTCTGCACAAGAGAATGATCAGGAATAATCTCACCTGCAGAAATCAACTGTTCCTTGAGATCTTTAATCTCAGTAAGAAAAACATTCATGTCATCATCTTCCTGCATAATCTTCGATTCTAGCTCTTTACGTAGGTAAGAGATTTTTGCCTCGTTACGACCTGCATACAAACCAGCTAGAATATCCCAAGCCTGTTTTGTTGTTTTAGCTGAACGAATATGTGGAGTGATGTTACGTTTGACAAAAAGTGCAATCAAGGCATGAGCCTATGCATCTTTATTACCATCCCAACAACGAGCTTGTTCAGTGCAGTGGGTAAAACAGCAGCAACAGTAGAGCTGCTAGAACTTGCAACATCCTCAACAGATCCTACATCCACAGAACCTGGACATACATCCATACCCTACACAATGTTCCACACTCCTTTTGCAACCAAAACATGGTGCACCATGTATGCCCAAAGTGGGTAGTTGCTATCTCCATCCAATTTGTCATCAGCAGACAACATGTGCGAAATACATCATTGATGTTATCAGCCATGGTCTCACTGACTGAAACTGATGCAAAAGCTACCTGTAATGAAGCAAAGACTGAACAAAAAATAACTCGTGCTATGTAGCACGGTCCACAATAGAATACGTATGCCTGTTTCGCAGAAAATTGCACAGTCAAAATTTTTGCACAAAATGACGAAAACACCTATACAGAACTTGCAAAACGGAGCCCGAAACGACCTCAGATGCAATTTTTGAGAACGCGAAGCCCTATGGGCCGATCTGCAGAGTATAGGGACTTGCAAGCGCTCGTGAAAGCTCACCTCAATCGGAGAACGTGAGTTGGAGGGTGCTAGCGGTGTAGCCCTGGGAGCCGATGCCTGCTATGATACCAATTGTTGGAATTAGGGTTCCAGGAAAGCACACAAAGCTTGGAGCAGAAGAAGCAAGAATGCACACAACACATAGTGTATTAGATTGTGTCAATGTACAAAGATTAGTTAGCCCTAGAATGATGGGCGTATATACAAGCCGGGGGAAAAAACCTCCTAAAGAGGAAAAAAGTGTCCCAACAGTCCTAAGTGTGTTCACACACATCACTGCCTATATATATAGCAACAATTAACTGGGATTTCCAATCGTAAGGGTAAAATCCAAAATTATGAAAATTTATTCTTTCTTGGCCACAATAGAATTATAAATAGTTCTATTCAAGAATAATGGAATTTTATAAAGATAACTCTTTTTCTAATAATCCATTAATGAATATGCATACATCATTTTATTGATTTATTTGCATAGATATATCTCAAAATATTCTTTTCTCCATTTTGATCCTCAACATTAATATACCATAATTTTCTACATGAAATTATGGTGAAACCTTCTCTTTTAACACCGAATTTAGTTTATGCATTTTCTAATTAAAGTAAGATGAAAATTCCTCTTTTAAATAAATAAAAATACCCATGTTTTGAAATATGCCAAGAATTTCTCTTTTAATATTTAAAATATTTGTATCTAGAATATCGTGGGAATTCCTCTTTTGCATTAAAAAAATTTTGTGCATGAAAAAACAAATATAACAAAAATTCATCTTTTCTCTATTTAAAGAATTATGCATAAATACTATAAAAGTATTTCCATAAATATGACAAAAATCAATCTTTTAGCATAAAAATATCTATGCCTAGAATATGATGGGAATTCCTCTTTTTGCTTTATTAAATTTATGCATAAAAATAAGATTCATTTTTTTTAGAATCTTTTACCATAGCTTCGCTGCAATTTTAGAGAATGTTCAATTTTCTAATCTTAAATAAATAATCATAATTGAAATGTGATAGGAATACCTCTTTTAAAATAAAATTTATTATGCATACATAGCATAATTATAAACATAAATATATTTAAACCTTTTGATTATTCTTAAAATATCCATTCCTCACTACTATATGAAAACACTTACAAAATGTTAGCATAACTCTCTTTCAATCTATTAATATGATTTTTCTTAATCATAAACAAGCTTAAAAGAATTAATCATTATTTTTAACTAGATTAAAATCATAAAAATATTTAATCTTCTTCTCTATCTTATCAAGCCTAGAGTTTTGATTAAGATAATGAGATTATCATTAAGATCTATCCTTCTAACAAGGATCTAATCCCATAAAGATGATTAATCTTTCAAAAGGAAAGATTTACTAAAAAAACATTATAATTAAGCATAAAGATTAGCATTAAACCATTTAAACATTATGAATCATTAAAAATCTTGATTTCAAGAAAAAAACCATTGATTAAAAAGCTTCCCAAGCATTAGAGGGGTTGGGAAGAAGATTATCATTGAGAAAGATAGAAAAACACCATGGATTAAGGCTTACCCTTGATTTTTGGCTTGATTCTTTCAAAAAGAAGTGAATCCCACAAAGCAAGCTTGGCCACCAAGATGGAGAGGGTAATCTCCAAGAGAGGATGGAGATTTGTGAAGCTCCAAAGCTTCCCAAAGTATAGGCAAAATAGAGGGATAATAAAATTACACTAAAATGAAGATAATACTGGCATATAGATACAAAAAGATGAAAATACAAAGGAATTAGGGTCTATTTATAGGTGAGGGAGGCCTCTAACCAAGTCCAACTGGGTTCTAGGGGCTTCCAGCTTCAGTTTGACCCAATTTGGACAAGATTTGGACTAGTTTAGCTCACTTTTTGATCCAGTTTGTAGGAGGAGAGATAAAAATATCTTATTTTTTTGAATTAAAAATACAAGGTAATGATGAAAAAAAGGCGCCTCCTTCATGAGCCCTCTCCCTTCTTACTGAGGTGTCAAAAATTAATTTTTTTAAACTAATAATCCTTAATTTTTAACTAATAAACCCAATTTTTGGTCAACTCTTCATCTTATGTGAGCATTTACTCATTTTTGGAGTATTTTCTTTTATTCTTTGTATTTTTGTCATCCCACCACTTGGATTAATACTATTGGCCCTTTAGAACCTTATTTGGACGTTAGTCAAAAATTTTTGAAAATGTGGATCCTTAGGCTAAGGTCTTTAATACACATATTCAATTAATTTCTAATGCACATTAGAAAATTCTTTTTGAACTTTTGTTTTAGGGGAATTCATCTTAGATATTAGGAGAAACTTTGTATCTAAAAATATCTAAAAACTGAATTACATATGTGTAAGACAAAAACAAGGAAAAATAATGTTGTCTTGCATTCTGAAATACGTGATGGTTATAGGGGACTAAGATGAGAGCTTATACATCTTTTAGGGCTGAGGAAGAACTTACATTACACGCCTATAATTACTTACCAAAAAGAAAGCACCCTTTTGATCGAGCAAGGTGTTTTGCAACTCGAACATTCATTAGCTCAGGTGGGTCAGACAAAGCTACATCAGAATTGGAAGCTTCATAGGTAGCCACTACGGCAACTAAGCTATTGTTATCATTCTAGATCTCCATTTGATGAAATCTAAAATGAACATCTTCAAGGCTCTCCAAAAATCTCGTTAAATCTTAGTCAACATATAACATAACCCTAATAACCCAACTATATACCAACACTATATACCTATAGATACCTTGTAGTTTCAAAGAGGAAACAATATATACTCTTAGCATGCCAGATAATCCTCTCTCTAAAAGTGTAGTATTATCAACCATAAAGAAAGTTCCTTACTTTTTAAGCACGTTTCTCTATTGTTTTAAGGCTAATATAGTCTAACTAAGTAAAAGTGCTCAAATAATTTAACATATGTATATTCTCTTAAGCCCATATATATATTCTCTCTCTAGAACTCTCTCTACAGTCAAAGGCAATGGTCTAATAAATGAAAAGTTTCTAGCTTAGCCAAACCTTGCATATTACTATAATAAAATCTATTTATGTGCATGCACTAAATGAAAAGTTTCTAGCTTAGCCAAACCTTGCATATTACTATAATAAAATCTATTTATGTGCATGCACTAAAGTATTAAACATGCAAAAATCATTATTATATTAACATTTGCCATACCAACTATCAATTATAAAACATTCAATGAGAGAGAAGAGTGATAGAAAGTATTTGAATGTGCGGTCTCTTTTCTCTCTCTCTCTCTCTCTCTCTCTCTCTCTCTCTCTCTCTCTCTCTCTCTCTCTCTCTCTCTCTCTCAGCCAACCAAACATATCGCCATAGAAAAATCTCTTTATCTATGCATAAAAGGTCCCTGCCCCCTCCGCACAACAGATTCGGGGGTGCTAGCAGCGAAAGTAGCACTCCTTGTGCGGTGCAGGGTCGTTCGGGGCCTCACCCATGGATATCCGAACAATAGACTAATCCCTCGGTTCTTCCAAAACTGAACCCGGAAAAACTTTCCTCGCCCAGAAAGCACGAGCGATTTCTCCAGGATATTTTTACTCTAACGTAGACACTTGGTCAGATCAAGGAAGAAACTTGCACTTGGATCATAGAGACCAACGCTTTTTTCCTCATTGAGAGGCACAGCTGTTGATTCTTTTTCATAGAACAATTACTATCCGGGATTTACTTCATCTATCGTACTATAACAGAATTGAGTCTCATTTTAGAGATCCATCAGTCTAGCCTCTAAGCCCATCCAGTCCCATGGGTTAGCCAATTGCCCAACCACTGTAGTGATGGGATCCAATTAGGAATTTGGTTAGGTTTTGTCCCGGATACCAGGGAAAAGAGTTCCCAGGCCCCCTAGCCAGATATTCATGCAAATTTAAAGCTAGTCACACCACTTACACACCCAATATGAAATTGCATTTTTTCACAGATTCAGTTGTCTTTAAAATAATCATTTAATGAAATCATAGTGTCACTGATCATAATCCTCCAAAATATCAAATTGAATCCTTATTGCTAATCATTCTTTCATCGGTGCACCTATGGCATCATTGGCAACTAGAACGCTCACCACCTGTCTACTCTGGGACCTTTTCGATAGTTCCTAGCTCATAGTACCCGGCAATATATTCACTTATATAAATCAAGATGGAATCTTGGTTAAAGATTAGCAAGATCAACCAACAGATCCATATAAAAGAGCCATGGACTCATCCGTTGAGGACTAGCAAGGTCTATCAACCAAATCCATGCCCGATTTCAGAAAACAACTCTTACTCCTTGTTCCAATATCTTTCCCGACGCATGTGTGGGTATATTCGGCGACCCAGAGCCCGAGCATCGTATGGTCAGCACTCTCTAGGATCCTTCGCACGTCACCTAGTGCTTCACTCATAAGTCGCTTCCTTGGTCCCTCATCCACCGTACCGGAAGCTCACCATTTAAATCGAACCGAGGCTGGTCAAGACCTCGACCAACCTTGCTACGCGAGATGTCCTCCGTTGACTCTCCGTCAACTATTGCAACTTTATTAGTTAGGCCTCCACAACCTCATTCACAAGACGGTCAAAATGCTTCCCCAGCATTTTTGACATAAAACATTCATTTAGAAACAGGTCATAAATACAGTTTCTATAAAATGAACTCTTGTCTTTCCACATTGTTCCACATCAATCCACATCCATTTCATATGTATTCCCATTCTCATCCAATCACATCATTTTCCATCTCATCACATCTCTCCTAATTACACCACATCCTATCACATCCCATTTATATCTTATCACATCCATTCACATCCTATCGCATCCCGTTTACATCTTATCACATCCATTCCACCTCCTATTCCCATTTAGTAGCTTTTTCTACTTTGATACCGATAATGGGACTTTTTCTAAATTTCTATCAATTGCTTCGCTTAGATAAAGATTCTTTTTCTCGACGACTATTTTCATATTCCTTCTTAATTCCTCAATTGAATTATATTCAATATTCCTCTTTTGAATAAAATACTTCATGGGATTTACAAAAATCAATTCTACCCATATTTTCACTTTTGATGAATAATCATAAAATTATACAAAAAATTTCCTCTTCTTCCCGTTTAATTTCATGGATCTCAAATACCATGGGAATTCCTCTTTTTGCATTTAATTATTTGCATTCCAATGTCAAGGGAATTCCTCTTTTATCATCAAATATTTCTCATAAAATAATTTCATCTAAACTAAAATACCCATTAATTCAATATGATAGGAATTTCTCTTTTCCCATCTAAATGATGGGATTCCAAATGTCATAGGAATTCCTCTTTTATCATTTAATTATTTCTCATAGATAAAATAAATTTATCTAAAATTCATCTTTGAATTTAAATAAAATATCCAATGATTTCAATATGCTAGGAATTTCTCTTTTCCCATCTAAATGATGGAATTCCAAATGTCATACGAATTCCTCTTTTACCATTTAATTATTTCTCATAGATAAAATAAATTTATCTAAAATTCATCTTTGAATTTAAATAAAATATCCAATAATTCCAATATGCTAGGAATTTCTCTTTTCCCATCTAAATGATGGAATTCCAAATGTCATACGAATTCCTCTTTTACCATTTAATTATTTCTCATAGATAAAATAAATTTATCTAAAATTTAACTTTGAATTTAAATAAAATATCAAAGAAATTTCTCTTTTCCCATCTAAATGATGAAATTCCAAATGTCATAGCAATTTCTCTTTTACCACTTAATTATTTCTCATAGATAAAATAAATTTATCTAAAATTCATCTTTGAATTTAAATAAAATATCCAACAATTTCAATATGCTAGAAATTTCTCTTTTCCCATCTAAATGATGGAATTCCAAATATGGTGGGAATTCCTCTTTCATCATAAAAATGAATGATTAGAAATTCCTCTTTTTGCTAATTAACTATTTATGCATAAATATTAAAATAAAATTTTGCATGGTTATGATGAGAATTTTTCAATTAACCTAGGATGATTAATCCTAGAATATGGTAGGAAGTCCTCTTTTTATATTATGAATGAAAATGATTTATGTGTTAATTTTTCAGAAATTTTGCCATAGCTCCGCTGCTATTACTCATAATTTTCAATAATTTTGAAAGCATAAAGATTAGTAATACCATATGATAGAATAACTATTATTTGGATCAATATCCAATTATGGACTTCATTCCCAAGTTTTCCATAAATTAAATAGCATAAAAGCATTAAAAAGCCACTTTTTTTGCTTCAAATTTGATAAGCATAGAATTTACTTTTAGATTTGAGAATTGCTTCATGTGAGAAGCATCATTTGAAGATAGAATAGGTCATAGGAATGACCATTCTTTGGGGGAGAGAGAGATATGCTTAAAAAACAATCTAATTTAAGCATAAATGTAAAATTTATAAGATTTATCACTAGAATTCATTAGCGAGTTCCAATTGCATTAAAGAGCCATTCAATTGAATGCTTCTCAAGCTTAAGAGGGGTTGAGAAGTGAGAAACATTTTGAGATTTAAGAAAAAAGACCATAAACCACACTTTACCTCTTAATTTGCTTGATTCTTTAGTCAATGGAGAGGCCCTCAACAAATCAATTGGTTTGGTATGTTGATGAAGACTCCAAGGAAGGTTGAAGAGAGAGAGAAGCTCCAATCTCTTCAATTTGTAGAGGATTTTTAGAGGATAATAGAAAATATCATTATTTCAGTATAATACTGGCATGGTATAGTTCTCATATATTTTTACAAAGGGCTAAGGGTCTATTTATAGGTGAGGGAGGCCTCTAACCAAGTCCAACTAGTTTCTAGAATTTTCCAGGTTCAGTTTGACTGAATTTGGACAAGATTTGGACCAGTTTGGCTCCCTTTTTGATTTGGTTTGATCCAGGAGAGGAGAGATAAGAATATCTTATTGTTTTTGAGTTTAAAACTCCTCCACACATGTGAAATGGGTGCCTCCTTGAAGAGCCCCCTGAGCCCCCTTCTCCTTACCAAGGTGTCAAAAATGTATCATTATACCCAAAATATCTCATTTTTTTTAGTAATATTCATAGTTTTTTACTAATAAACCTTGTACTCAGTCAACTCTTCATCTTATGTGGGCATTTACTCATTTTTGGATATTTTTCTTTTATAAATTTAGATTTATCTCCTCCCTACACTTGGATTGATCCTATTGGCCCATAGGAACCTTAATTGGACCATAATCTAAAAATTTCTAAAAATCTAGACCCTTAGGCTAAGGTCCAGGTTCTTACACCTGTACACCTCAAAGCTGGAGAGAGGAATCTTACATCCTACCCCACTTAAAAAACACAAGATGTCCTCATCTCGCAAACTAGAGGACTACTCTTTCCCTTAAGATCCAATTGATTCTGGAGTTCCTTATAGTCTAGTCAACCTAACAGAATCCTGGGATAAAGATCCCTTATATAGAACTCATCATCAGATAACAATTCATTCAGATCATATTATTCATATCTTTAACACAATAATGGTCCATTAGACCGAAATTTCCATCTGAACATTCCTCCATGGGAATTTCAATTATACAGATTTTTAATTTGTCATCCCTTAACTTGATCCACTGGGTCAAGTGTTAACAGTAGCAATCTGTCATCAGCACAATCCACTAATCTCATAGTGATTTGCTGATGTCATTATACCATCATTCCAGTTATGAACATCATCACAAGGACTCGTCCCATTCATCCTCATTGTGGTTTTGTTCAACTTATCGCTTTTCAACCAAAATTCAGGAATCATCATTTTTCAATCAGAATCCAAATCAACTCATCAATTCTCAACCAGAATTTTATGATTCTTTAGTCAATGGAGAGGTCCCCAACCAATCAATTGGTTTGATATGTTGATGAAGACTCCAAGGAAGGTTGAAGAGAGAGAGAAGCTCCAATCTCTTCAATTTGTAGATTTTTAGAGGATAAAAGAAAATATCATTATTTCAGTATAATACCAGTTGGCATGGTATAGTTCTCATATATTTTTACAAAGGGCTAGGGGTCTATTTATAGGTGAGGGAGGCCTCTAACCAAGTCCATCTAGTTTCTAGAATTTTCCAAGTTCTCATATATTTTTACAAAGGGCTAGGGGTCTATTTATAGGTGAGGGAGGCCTCTAACCAAGTCCAACTAGTTTCTAGAATTTTCCAAGTTCAGTTTGGCTGAATTTGGACAAGATTTGGACCAGTTTGGACCAGTTTGGCTCCCTTTTTGATTTGGTTTGATCTAGGAGAGAGGAGAGATAAAAATATCTTATTATTTTTGAGTTTAAAACTCCTCCACACATGTGAAATAGGTTCCTCCTTGAAGAGCCCCCTTCTCCTTACCAAAGTGTCAAAAATGTATCATTATACCCAAAATCTCTCATTTTTTAAAGTAATATTCATAGTTTTTTACTAATAAACCTTGTACTCAGTCAACTCTTCATCTTATGTGGGCATTTACTCATTTTTGGGTATTTTTCTTTTATAAATTTGATTTATCTCCTCCCCACACTTGGATTGATCCTATTGGCCCATAGGAACCTTAATTGGACCATAATCTAAAAATCTCTAAAAATCTAGACCCTTAGGCTAAGGTCCTTTATACCTATTTTCAATTAATTCCAATTGCACATTGGAAAGTTCTTTTTGAATTTCTGTTTTAGGGGAAACCATTTTAGACACTAGGAGGATTTTTATATCCAAAAACATCTCAATTTTAGATTATCTCTCTCTAGACATTTTCTTTCTCTAGGTCAAAACAAGGTAAAACAAGATCTTTCTTTTATTTCAGAGAGGGAAATAATTATAAGATCAGAAGGGGAGATTCTTACACCTGTACACCTCAAAAGTTGGAGAGAGGAATCTTACATCCTACCCCACTTAAAAAAACGCGAGATGTCCTCATCTCGCAAACTAGAGGACGACTCTTTCCCTTAAGATCCAATTGATTCTGGGGTTCCTTATAGTCTAGTCAACCCAACAGAATCCTGGGATAAAGATCCCTTATATAGAACTCATCATCAGATAACAATTCATTCAAATCATATTATTCATATCTTTAACACAATAATGGTCCACTAGACCGAAATTTCCATTTGAACATTCCTCCATGGGAATTTCAATTATACAGATTTTAATTTGTCATCCCTTAACTTGATCCACTGGGTCAAGTGTTAACAGTAGCAATCTGTCAGCACAATCCACTAATCTCATAGTGATTTGGTGAAGTCATTACCATCATTCCATTTATGAACATCATCATAGGGACTCGTCCCATTCATCCTCATTGTGGTTTTGTTCAACTTGTAGCTTTTCAACCAAAATTCAAGAATCATCATTTCTCAATCAGAATCCAAATCAACTCATCAATTCTCAACCAAAATTTTAAAATCATATCAACCACATTCAAATTCATCATCTGGATAGCATTTTTGCTTATAATTTCAAAGTCTTAGATTTACTCGTATATACTACCAGTAAAGAGCTACAGTTATACCCTCGGTATATACGGGTAGTCACGGTCCTGGGAATTATAAGGTAAATACCATCATGTCTAGGCCTCAAGCAAGTTAGGGATTCTATATAATTACGGTACTTCCATCTGAAGACCCAATTACTAATTTATGAATTTCAGTCTGAATATATGAATTTCATCATATTTCCAACTTTTTACTTTTACTTCACAAATTTTTGACATTTTTGGCTTCTCACTTGATCCACTTTAGTCAATTCGCTCTGATACCAGCTGAAAGATCCTTGCCCCCTCCACGCAACGGATTCGAGGGTGCTAGCGGAAGTAGCACTCCTTGCATGGTGTAGGATACTCTCACTCGGGGCCTCACCTACCACGGATATCCGGACAAGAGACTAATCCCTTGGTTCTTCCAAAACCGAACCTGGAAAAACTTCCCTCGCCCAGAAAGCACGGGCGATTCCTCCAAGATATTTTTACTTTAACGTAGTCAAGGTCATCACTAACCAAACTGATCCGACCAAACCTGAAAAGACGGTCAGATCAAGGAAGAAACTTGCACTTGGATCATAGAGACCAACGCTTTTTTCCTCATTGAGAGGCACAGCCGTTGATTCTTTTCCATAGAACAATTACTATTCGGGATTTACTTCATCTATCGTACTATAACAGAATTGAGTCTCATTTTAGGGATCCATTAGTCCAGCCTACAGTCCCATGGGTTAGCCAACCACCCAACCACTATAGTGATGGGATCCAATTAGGAATTTGGTTAGGTTTTGTCTTAGGTACCAGGGAAAAGAGTTCCCAGGTCCCCTAGTCGGATATTCATGCAAATTCAAAGCCAGTCACACCACTTACACACCCAATATAAAATTGCCCTTTTTCACAGATTCAGTTGTCTTTAAAATAATCATTTAATGAAATCATAGTGTCACTGATCATAATCCTCCAAAATATCCAGTTGAATCCTAATTTCCAATCATTCTTTTATCGGTGTACCTATGGCATCATTGGCAACAAAACGCTCACCACTTGTCCGCTTAGGAGCCTTTTCGCTAGCTCATAGTACCCGGCAATATATTCACTTATATAAATCAAGATGGAATCTCAGTTGAAGATCAGCAAGATCAACCAACAAATCCATATAAAAGAGCCATGGACTCATCCGACAAGGTCTATCAATCAGATCCATGCCCAGTTTCAGAAAACAACTCTTACTCCTTGTTCCAATATTTTTCCCGACGCACGTGTGTATCTTCGGTGACCCAGAGCCCGAGTACCGTATGGTCAGCACCCTCTAGGATCCTTTGCAGGTCACCTAGCGCTTCACTCATAGGTCGCTTCCTTGGTTTCTCATCCACCGTACCGGAAGCTCACCATTTAAATCGAGTCGAGGCTGGTCAAGACCTCGACCGACCTTGCTACGCGAGACGTCCTCCGTTGACTCTCCGTCAGCTATTGCAACTTTATCAGTTAGGCCTCCACAACCTCATTCACAAGACGGTCAAAATGCTTCCCCAGCATTTTTGACATAAAACATTCATTTAAAAACAGGTCATAAATACAGTTTCTCTAAAACAAACTCTCGTCTTTCCACATTGTTCCACATCAATCCACATCCATTTTATATGTATTCCCATTCTCATCCAATCACATCATTTTTCATCTCATCACATCTCTTCTCATTTATCCTCATCAGATCTCATCCATTTTCCATATGTATTCCCATTCTCATCCAATCACATCATTTTCCATCTCATCACATCTCTTCTCATTTATCCTCATCAGATCTCATCCACTCGCATCTATCCATATCCACATCTCATCCATTCATATCTACCCCGATCCGCATCTCATCCATTCATATCTACCCCGATCCACATCTCATCACATCTCTCCTCATTTATCCTCATCAGATCTCATCCACTCGCATCTACCCATATCCACATCTCATCACATCACATTCATTCACATCTCATCCATTCATATCTACCCCGATCCACATATCACATCTCATTCATTCACATCCTGATTCACATCACATCCATTCACATCTATCGTGTTTCACATCACATCACATCTCGTTCATTCACATCCCGATTCACATCACATTACATCACATCTCATTCACTCACATCTATCCATTTCACATCACATCACCTCCATCCATTCACATCCATCACATCACATTCATTCATATCCATCACATTCATTCTCATCACCATCCCATCACATACATTCTATCCACATTACATCACATCACATCTATCCACATCATATCTCATTCATCCCATTCACCTTACATCACATCCACATCATGTCTCATTCATACACATCTCATCTCATTCAACCACATCCATCCAATCGTTCACATGTACGACTACCCACATCTATCCATACATTCATATCTATCACTTCTCATCCACATATATTCATGTCACATCACATCTCTTTACATCACATCACATTCTTTCACATACACATCCACATCCATTCTTTCACATACACATCCACATCCACATCCATTCTTCACATACATCCACATCCATTCGTTCACATACACATCTGCATCCATTCTTCACATACACATCCACATCTATTCTTTCACATACACATCCACATCCATTCTTTCACATACATCCACATCCATTCTTTCACATACACATCCACATCCATTCCTCACATACACATCCACATCCATTCTTTCACATACACATCCACATCCACATCCATTCTTTCACATACACATCCACATGCACATCCATTCTTCACATACACATCCACATCCATTCTTCACATACACATTCACATCCATTTTCATCACATACACATTCACATCCATTCTTCACATACACATCCACATCCATTTACTTCACATCTCATCCACATTCACACCACATCCTATCACATCCCATTTACATCTTATCACATCCCATTTACATCTTATCACATCTCATTTACATCTTATCACATCCATTCACATCCTATCGCATCCCGTTTACATCTTATTACATCCATTCCACATCCTATTCCCATTTAGTAGCTTTTTCTACTTTGATACCGATAATGGAACTTTTTCTAAATTTTTGTCAATTGCTTGGCTCAGATAAAGATTCTTTTTCTCGACGACTATTTTCATATTCCTTCTCAATTTCTCAATTGAATTATATTCAATATTCCTCTTTTGAATAAAAGAATTCATGGGATTTAAAAAAATCAATTCTACCCATATTTCCACTTTTGATTGAATAATCATAAATTGAATTATACTAAAAATTCCTCTTCTCCCCATTTGATTTCATGGATCTCAAATACCATGGGAATTCCTCTTTTTGCATTTAATTATTTGCATTCCAATGTCATGGGAATTCCTCTTTTATCATCAAATATTTCTCATAAAATAATTTCATCTAAACTAAAATATCCATTAATTTAATATGATAGGAATTTCTCTTTTCCCATCTAAATGATGGAATTCTAAATGTCATAGGAATTTCTCTTTTACCATTTAAATATTTCTCATAGATAAAATAAATTTATCTAAAATTCATCTTTGAATTTAAATAAAATATCCAATAATTTCAATATGCTAGGAATTTCTCTTTTTCCAACTAAATGATGGAATTCCAAATGTCATAGCAATTCCTCTTTTACCATTTAACTATTTCTCATAGATAAAATAAATTTATCTAAAATTCATCTTTGAATATAAATAAAATATCCTTAGGATTGCAGAAACGATTGCTGGTTCTTGCTCCTTTACGAAGGGTGGTCGCCTCTTTTTAAAGATTGGAGGGGAACTTGCACGACCACAGCTGGCCGGCTAAGGTTGCATGGGGGCGGCCAGTTCCATGGTGTGGTGTGGGTAGGTGGCCATGCATCCACCCCCACACACACAAATGGTTAAGTGTGGATCCCCACCTTGGCCCATAAGTGGGTGCCCACTTTTAAGTGAATGTGAACATACAACCTTATAAAATGAAAGGTTAGAGATAAAATTATTAAACCAACATGTGCAATACACTTACCACCTATTCACATGCAACAAAACTCTTCAGAGAAGACAGAGCAAACTTCACGACTCACTGGTAGGCGTCCCTGCTCAGTAAGTGACATGTCAAGCAGGAAAACACAAAAATACAAGTCATGCAAAAACAATTTCAAACATGCAAAACATGAGTGCATGTGCAAATAGTATCATGGACATATCTCCCATTCATGGAACAAGTACAAAATATCTATCGGGCACAAAAATGGCACGACATAAAACATAAATCTTGGTCTTCCTATGGAGTGACAGTCCCATAGGTAAGACACAGTTCCAGGCATGAGCCTCCCTATGGAGTGACAGTCCCAAGTGCAGAGAAGAAGGAATCTGTAAGTTTTGCTCAAAATGATTGGGCATGGATTGTACATTGCAGTTATGACCCTTCTGTTCATGATGTATGCATGTCAGTTGGTAGAATCGGATGCTTGGTACTTTGACAGTGGTGCTAGTAAGCACATTACTTCACAAAAAAATTTGTTCTCATCTTTAGAATCTGTCCCAAGTGCAGGAACCATCACATGTGCAAATGGTTCCTCATATCCTGCCAAAGGAGTTGGTAGAGTTGTGCTCACTACTGCAAATGGGGGCGCATTTACTCTTTCTAAAGTTTTATATGTGCCAGACATTAAGAAGAGCTTGCTGTTGATTTCAGCCTTAGCCTTGTCGTCAGGCTTGATGGTGAAATTTGTGGATGACAGATGTACAGTTAAGAATAGAAATGATGGTTATTCTATCATTGCCTCATGTACCTTGTTTCATTGCCTGTATAAGATGGATGTATTTTAGAAGTTGCAGCATGATGCTTGCTCAGTCTCTACGACTCATGCTATGAGTGATGCAAAATTATGGCATGCACAATTTGGCCATCTGAATTATGGCAGTTTGTTATGCCTTCAATGGCATGATATAGCGTCTGAGTTGCCAACTCTTGAGACCCCTAGTAGACATGTATGTAAGAGGTGTATTCTTGGTAAAATGCATCATGAATCGTTTCCAAAGGATGGATCTATGAGAGCTATTAAGAAATTACAGCTTATACATAGTGATGTGTGTGATCCTATGAGGACACCGTCTATTAGGGGATATGTCTACTTCGTCATTTTTATTGATGATTACTCCAGATATAGCTGGGTGTATCCATTAAAGCAGAAGTCAGAGGTTTTTATGTGCCATGGATACAAAGTGCTTTAGGCACTTTGTATCCATGGCTGAAAATGCATGTGAATGTAAAGTTGGCACCCTTCATTCAGATTGAGTGGGGGAGTATATGTCCGAGGAATTTCGTGCATACATGGTTGAAAAAGGCATAAGGCATCAATGTACAATGCCATACACACCTCAAAAAATTGGTGTGGCTTTTGAGAAGAAGAAAAGGTCTCTCATGGAGATGGCATAATGTATGGTGAAAGCCCAAGATTTACCTACTAATGGTTTTTGGTTAGAGGCAACTATGTACGCAAACTATGCCCTACCAAGGCCTTGCAGTCTAAAACTCTCTATGAAGCTTGGCATGGCAAGAAGCCTTATGTAGCTCATTTATGTGTGTTTGGTTGTCTTGCTTATGCTATTGTGCCTAAGCAACAACGTAGTAAGCTTGATGATGATAAGGCAATTAAATGCATATTTTTGGGATACAATTTAGAAAACAAGGGATATAGACTCTACCATCCAGCCTCAAAGCGGATTTTGGTAAGTAGAGATGTTGTTTTTGTCAAAAACTCAGTTCAGCCCATGCTTTCATGTAAAAAAACAACATAATGTATGCTCACATGACATGTTTGATTCGCTCCTACCTATGTTTAATGGAGGGCAGCCATATGTAGAGCAATTGAGTGCTCAACCAAGTGCTAAAATTCAGCCTTTGTAGGTGTAAAATCGGCCTACAAATCAGCCTTTTGATGAGGCAATTATTCAAGATGTAGTGGATGAGGAGAGAGAAACCATAGAAGAATCTAGGCATATGCCAAAATGGCTTGTGCAGACATTGAGGAATAGCAAGTTGGCAGCTCCTTTACCTAGAAGAACTCATGTAGGTTCTGATCATGCAAATTATTCTCATGTGGATCATGTTCTCATTTCTACTTTATGTAATGAGTAGGAACCTATTTCCTTTGAGGAAGCACAGGATGATGATCATTGGATGTATGCCATGTACAGGATAACTCTATACTCAAGAATGACACCTGGTATTTGATGGATCTACCTCATGGCAAGAAGGCCATTAGTACTAAGTGGGTTTACAAGTTAAAACGCAAAGCAGATGGAAGCATTGATAACTACAAGGCCGGACTTGTTGCAAAGGGGTATGCCCCAGCAAAAGGGCATTGATTATGATGAGACCTTTGCACCCACATCTTGTATGACTACCATTAGGTGTCTCATTGCTTTGGCAGCACATCATGGGTGGAATGTACATCAGTTGGACATTAAGATTGCATTCTTGAATGGTGATTTACATGAGGAGGTGTATGTATCGCAGCCTCTTGGTGTTGCTGTGAAAGGAGAAGAGTCTAAAGTATGCAAGTTTAAAAAAGCTCTTTATGGCCTTAAGCAGGCTCCTAGAGCATGGTATGAGAAGATTCATGCATACTTGGTTGCAATAATGCAATAGTCCAACAAAGAGTACCCTCTTTGTGAAGAGGAGTAAGGACACATTTTTGGTCATCATTCTATAACGTTAATGACATGCTGCTCTCACGGGACCCGATATAGATTAGATTTCTTGCAGTCATCTTTTGAGATGTCAGATTTGGGGCCCTTGCATTACTATTTGGGGATTCAATTCATGCAGCGCAATGATGCATTCACATCCCATATCATTTATTTACATCCCGATTCACATGACATCACATCTCATCCATTCATTCACATCTATCTAATTCACATGTCATCACATCTATCCACTCAGGGACCGCTTCGTCGGCCATCGCCTATCGTACCGCAAGCGCACCATTTTTTCAACCATACCGAGGTTGGGCAGGCTTTGCCGCGTGAGCCATCCTTTGAACACTCCCCACCAGATGATTGCAACAACTGAACTTCCCTTAGAAAAACATATACCAAATGCTCCTTCCAACATTCTGGCGTAAGACAGTCCTTTAGAAAAACAGGGTTTCTATGCAAGTTTTCAGTTTGATTTTCTTTTGAATACAAGGAGTATTTCTTGAATCAATATCCCCAAAACTTCTTGATCGAAATTTAGAATTTCATACCAGAATTCCTCGAATTCTATAACCTTGATCCACAGGTCAATTCGAAGGGTCTCAAACTTAGTTTCAGATTTGGCGGAGTTTTGAGTGTATTTTTCTAAACTGGACACGCCTTCTTTCCTCGAAAACTGATAAAAGAGTTTGGTCTTGGTCATAGTCTAATTCAGGTTTGAGTCAGATAAGATTTTTCCTGAGCTATCTTTCTTGAAAAGGTTTGATAATTCAGTTACTATTTTACTGAATTTCTTTCTTTGAATATTCACTTAACTGATTTCTAAATTAGTTACAAACTCCAATGAGGAATAAGTTAATCATTTATCTGAATATTTCGATCTCGATAGATTTCCTGAATTTTTTTTTCGAATCCGTGTGAATTTAAAACGATAGAAATTTCTCTCTTAGAGTATTTAATTACTCATTTATCAAATACTCATAGAATTTAAACATAGAATTTAAGAGAATTTTAATTTTGATATAAAAATTCTTTATGCATCTATTTATGCATAAAAATCAACTTCAATGGGAATAACACTTTTATAAAAAATCCTTTTATGTATCTATTTATGCATAAAATCAAATTTAATAGGAATAACACTTTTAAATGCATAAAAATAAATTTTTATAAGAACAATGCTTTTATAATTTAAAAATTTCCTTTATGCATCTTTCTATGCATAAAAATCAAAATTTAATAAGAATAACACTTTTATAATTTAAAAAAATTCTATTATGCATCTTTTTATGCATAGAAATTAAATTTAATAAGAATAACACTTTTGTAATTAAAAAAATTCCTTTATGCATCTTTCTATACATAGAAATCAAATTTAATAAGAATAACACTTTTATAATAAAAAAATTCCATTTTGCATCTTTCTATGCATAGAAATCAAATTTAATAAGAATAACACTTTTGTAATTTAAAAAAATTCCTTTATGCATCTTTCTATGCATAAAAATCAAATTTAATAAGAATAGGACTTTTATAATTAAAAAAATTTCCATTATGCATCTTTCTATGCATAGAAATCAAATTTAATAAGAATAACTGTGTGCTTTTGCCGCACAGGTCGTAGCTGGGGACTTGCCGAACACCGTATGCGAGCCACGAATGGCTGCAAGCATACAACCAGGGAAGGCAAGCTCAAAACAGAATGCAAAAGGTGTGTCACTCACCGCTTGACTGCCGCCTTGAAGGATTCCCGCGTCGCAGCCGCGAAGGAGGAGCCGCCGTCGCGCCGCTCTACCACCTCGCCACTGCCGCCGTGCCGCTACACAGTGCGCTCGATCGCTCTCTCACTCTCTCTCTCTCTCTCTCACACACACGCAGGAGAAGGAAACCAAGGAGATAAGGCAAGAGCACTCTTGTATTCACAACACATGAGAATGAGGATTTTAGGGTTACATTTGACTCTTATAGGTGACTTGGTCGTTCACACTTGGGCGCCCATACATGGCCGGCCGATCCTAACCCTTATCCTACTGATATTCAAGGTGCGCCTCTCATCGGCGATCACCCAACCCCTTCATCCTTAACATATGGTGCCGACAAGCCCGGCCCATGACTCAGAATATTTAAATTAATGACGTAAAACATAATACGTCTCAATGTCCGTCATAGGTTAACATGCCCCCCTTCCTGATGTAGATTCCGTCCTCGGAAGCTATGGTAAGGTAAGCTCGAGAGGGTTGTTGTGGTAGACCGTCTGCAAAACAGGGAAGTAGAGTGAAGGTATGCTGGAATTCAAAAGATATAAAGTGTATAAATTCAAGCATGTGAGACCACAATGGATGTTGCTAGGAGAACTTAGTTTAAGGGTCACATGAGTGAGCTAGTGTAGCAAATTAATAGGAGTTTAAAATTATTGAAAGGAATTCAAGAGTTAGCAATGTGTCAAAGGTTAATCAAGGTTTATAACTGGCCTAAGTCAAGGAAAATAACCAAGCTTAATAAATAAACAGATGTCCACACTGTGTCTACTCTAAGAACAAGTTAATACCACGCGTCTAGGGACACAAGAAACATCAAAGTTACAGGAGCCTTTTGCCTTTATTTTTTTTTAAATGCACGTGACAATTTTTACACACAATGGCGACCTTCCTAAGGCAAAACTAACATCGATCCTGGTACCATGTTTAACACAAGGCATTACCAGGAATCTATTAGCTCACTTTAGGCAAGGCTACCCCCTACCAACCAAGGCATCGGTCTGGAGTAGAATACTCCTCGCCTACCAAGTATCAATAAGGCGATAGGCCAACATTAAAGCACATTATAGACTTGTATTGCCATTTATTGTAGGCTTTTTTTTTAAAAAATCTATTTCTTTTGATCTTTGCTCCTGAACTATAATTTGTCTTGCATCCTTTCGACAAAGGGGTAATAGCTATGTCCTAGAGGTCAACACACACATGGCCAGGTGTCAAACATTAAGATGGTTTGACCCTAGACCTAAGACAATCGTATTCCAAGGTTAACTAAAGACATCATGCTGCCTAGGAATATTTCCAATAAAGTTAAGCTCATTAATGTTTTACACTAGCATGCAAGCAACTTCAAAAACTAAGTAGTACATTGACAATTTCCATGTGGTCATGCATTATAGTTTATGCAATTGATTGAACAGTAAAAACGAAAGAGAGTGGGTATGGAAGAATTACACCTGTAATTGGAGATCTCCTTGATTTGACGAGACAGCTTGCAATTTGATGTAGATATATTTTGATGAACGTTGCGGCAGTCTCAGGACTTGAAAGCGAACCCACCTCAAACTTTTCAACCTGTATAATCAATTAACAAGCACTATACCTCGAGAGGCACATCAGTGTGAAAATTTCAAGACTTGTTTAAGGAATCTAAACTAGAGAAAACTTGAAAACGCTAACCTACCTACCAGTCACCACACTACTACTGAGGATACGGTAAGAGGATGTTGTAGAGTCCTGGCTCTAGCCCTAAGGCTAAGCCTCTATCCGCATCATCCAAACAAATAAAGTCAACCTCAGTAGTGCCATGAGTTTCATCCATCCATTCATCATTGTCAGATATTTCCTTTTCATTTTCCCATCCACATAAACTCATCAAAAATGTAACCATGCGAGGATAGTCATCTTGTGGAAAAGGAAAGCATTGGGCTATCGGTGATATGTCCTCTACGGAGTAGGGGTCAGTCATGGTCAATAGGCGAATTAGCCATTCTAATTCCTCAATATTTTCCTCTCTGGCTAGTACATCTATATGATCCCATTCAGTTTCAATTACAGGATAGCACATGTGGAATATCTGAGAAAGGTACAGATGATACCTCTCACCAAAGGTAGGAGTGGATGAAGTGTATGATGATCGGGCATCTGCCATATCTGCAAACACAGATATAGCATCAGTAGGTTTATGACAGGACAATCTAGTTCTTGATTGTATACGGATATTTCTCTTGTTTTGGTGCTCTTGCTCTTTTTACTATTTTTTGTTTTTCTTTTCTTTGTTTTTTTTAAAAAAAATGTATGAAGCTATATATATACATCCCCTTGAATTTGGCAATTACATGGTCAAGGGAGAAGATTATAAGGAGGAAGCATTAGAATGTCGAGCGTGAGTACATGCTCCCCCTTTCCTTGGGTAGATCATATTATTTGCAATGATGTTGCAGCCTCTTGGAACCAATTTGTCCAGCGGGTCATAGGTTGTGATGTGGGCAGATAGCTTTTTATGACCCTTGACGAATGGAGGAAATGGTTTCCGATGATACTATTACAAGGGGAGACGTAGACTCATCGATTTTTTGTTGGGTGTTGGCAAGAGTAGGTGTAGAGCATGTAGAAACTTCTATATCAGCGTGTGCCTGGCATGAGGAGCTAGAAGCTTCATGTGGCTCCCCTATTCCTGAGCTAGGTGGTAATGATCGATATCGTTTGAGAATCCAAACTAACTCTGGAAGAAGTGGTGTGGAGCACTCTGTTACCTTTCCCTTACCACAATCTTGAATTATCGTTGGGGTGGCAACAATTGGTTTGCAAGGTTTTACAGGTGATGTAGAGGGATTCAGCTTATGTTTAGGGACCCAAATCTGGTCATTTCCCTCGTAGTACCCTTGGGCTACTAATAATTTTTTAGGGATCCATCGCGATGTTACATTGCCCTTTCTCGGGTGGGTAGTTGCTTTCCTTTTACGAGGCTTCTTGGTGGCTGAACGAGATTGAGCAGGGGAAGTAGCTGTTAACGAAGCTTTGGGGACCCATTTGTATGTACTCTTTGGCATAGTAAGCGAAGCTTTAGGGACCACCTTGCCTGTTTCCACTCTTGGCGTTGAAGCGTTAGAGGGGTGGCAAACAATCAAAGATGGTTTTGCCACTGGGACTTTGTGATTTTTCATTATCTAGCATTTGAGTTAATGACTTAGGTGCGGGATTTTGAGCGGTCAGACTGAGTATTGGTTCTTGCGTTGTGACTCGTCTGGTTGCCCAATCGATATTGCACTTGGTGGCCATCATCCATTTGCGCCCTAAGTTTACAGTCCCTTCCATGGTACCAGCAGGCATAACCAAAAGCTTTGAATTATGGTTCCCTTGTCATAAGCAACCGGAGTGTGCAGAATTCCTGAGACAGGGGTTTTCTTCTTGTTGATTCCTTGAACTTGGATAGAACTCTTGGTTAAAGGTGGTTTTCCCAGTTGACACCACACGCCATATGATAGCAAATTGTGTTGAGCTCCTGTATCCAATAATGCATTATACAGCACCTCCCCGTAAGGACTCTGTAACTCAATTGGGTACCTTAGAGGTGGGTCAGATTCCAGTGCATCCTCCTCTGCTTCCTCGAAAAATACTTGCATAATTCCCAAGTTGGCTTCTCGTTGTCTCCTAGCACGCTGTTGACGTTCTTGGGCTTCGACTCTCGCTTGTATCTTTTTAAGCTCAGCCTGTTCTTTAGCTGCCTTCTTTTGATGGATTGCATGTAACTCCTCTTGGCTCAGGGGGTCATAGTACCTTTTGAATTTACTCCCATTAAGGAATCCAATGGTTTCAACTCCGTCGAGAGTCTCCACTCTAATGGTACCTTGCGGGGTAATTTCACATACTCTATATGGTCCCTTACCAGCATATTTGAGCTTCTTCTTTTCGTTTCGCACTCCATACATCAGGACCTTATCCCCAACCTCGATGTCCTTGTCCTTTAGATGTCGATCAAACCATTTTTTCCTTCTATCCTTCTCCACAAGGGCATTGTATACAGCCAATTGTCTTTCTTCGTTTAGTCGCTCAAGGATATACAGACGCTCTGCTAAGGGATTACTATCCCAACCCTCTTGAGTAGCAACACGAAGACTAGGAATGACAAATTCCCACGGCATGACTGCTTCTTGGCCATATACCATTTTGAATGGTGTGCAATTAATAGCCACTTTGTACGCAGTACGATAGGCCCATAAAGCTGTCGTAAGCTTTAGATCCCAATCCGTGCGATGAGCTTCAACTGTGTTTGTCAAAATAGAGATTAAAGTCTTGTTGGTACTCTCGGCTTGGCCATTCGCTTGCGGATAGTAAGGAGTAGATTTATGATGCGATATCATGAAATTTGTTGTGAGCTCCTTAATCACTTCATTTATAAAATGCGTACCATTGTCGCTCACAAGTTCAAAAGGACAACCGAATCGTGTGATTATATTTTCAAAGAGGAACTTGGCTGTTGTCCTCGCATCTGCCTTACGTGTCGCTTTCGCTTCAGCCCATTTGGTCATATAGTCAGTGGCCACAATAATATAGCGAGATTGTGTGTTTCGGGCCGCTGGACTAATTGGACCTACAAAGTCTAAACCCCACTTTTCAAATGGTTGGTTTACTTTGATCGGATGTAGGGGCATCTGATCTTTCCTCTGGGGTTTCTTATATCATTGGCATTCATCGCAATCCTTCACAAAGAGTGATGCGTGTTGGAACATAGTGGGCCACCAATACCCTGATTGTAAGATCTTTCGCGCAGTTAAGTCTCCTGAGAAGTGACCACCGGCTACGCCCATATGTGCCTCTTGTAAAATGTATAGATACTCATCCTCTCGGGCACAACGCCTAAGAACGTCATCCTTTCCTCTTTTATAAAGAGTCCCGGCTATCAGGCAATAGGGTTCGCATTCTTTGATTAGCTTTCGAGCTAGATCTTTACGAAGCTCCTTGGGCCAAAAAGTTAACAATCTTCTCACTCCATTCAGGCACTGTCTCCACCATGAACAGGGAAGTGTCAGGTAAGTCATCATCAACCCCTGTAAGGAGCCTCACCATTGGGTATGCGAGACAAATGATCAGCCATAACATGTTTCTTGCCAGGTCTCACAATAACCGTGAAATCAAACTCAAGAAGAATCAATAGCCATCGTGTGATTCTTCCTGTGGAGCATGGTTTGTTTACCAGATACAACAATGCTTGATGATCCACATAGAAAACAAACTTGGTGGCAAGGAGGTAATAACGAAATTTCCTTATTGCATATATCATTGCCAACCCTTCTCACTCCGTAGTGGTGTAGTTCATCTCAGCATCGTTCAACTGTGGCAACTGGCAAAGCTAATGGGGTAGTCTAGCTTGTGTTCTCCAGGTTGAGTTAACACACACCTAATAGCAAAGTTTGATGCATCAATATGCACATGGAAGAGTAAATCCCAGTTAGGCATTCTCAAGATTGGAGCACTTGCCAAGGCCTTCTTTAATAGCTCATAGGCACGGTCACATTCTTCGGTCCAAATAAACTCGATGAGAAGCTTATACAATGGTCGAGCTATCTCGGCGAAGAAGAGAATAAACCTTCGATAATAACCAACGTGGCCCATAAAGCGTTGGACTCCCTTGTAGTTGGTGGGTGGGGGTAATTCCAGAATGACCTTGATTTTACTCTCGTCAATGGAAATCCCATTTTTGGACACTATATGCCCTAAGATAACTCCGTGTTTAACCCAGAATTGGCATTTGAAAGGATTCAAGGAGATGCGATATAATCTACACCTTTCAAATATTTTTCGTAAACACATCAAGTGCTCATCCCAAGAGGAATGAACACAAAGATCGTCTAAGAAAGCTTCACAGAAGTCCCTTAGATATTCCTTAAAGGCCGTGTTTATCAATCGTTGGAATGTTGCAGGTGCATTGGTCAAGCCAAAAGCCATGACGCGAAAGGCAAACACTCCAAACTCCGTGATAAATGCTGTTTTAGCTTGGTCCTTGTCTGCAATTGTGATCTGATTGTAACCCGAGTACCCATCTAAAAAGCTATATGCCTTCTTGCTTGCCACTCTTTCAAGCACATGTTCAGAATATGGCAAGGGGTAATGATCCCTTTGTTGAAATGTCAAGCTCGTATACAGCTGGTGGAGGATAGCACATGGGTGCTGACAGAGTGACAGTATGGTAGATAGATATTGTGTGGTGTGTTTATGACCGCGTCCAGCTGGTCATGTGTGGTGTGGACATTACATTAGGTTTACTTTGTAGTGTGGACATAACACTATGTTGTGTTCTCCTTTTGTGTGTGTGAGAGAGATGGTGACTATGGCTTCTCTCCTTCTTTATGATTGATGGATATGGATTAGGGTTTGCTTCTCTTGTGTGTGCTGTCTCCTCCTTCTGTTTTTTATCATGGTATCAGAGCCAAGAGCTCATTAGCTGTGTTGTGAGAGTGAGTGAGAGAAGAGGGAAGAAGAAGAAAAAAAGCTGTGAAGGGAGCCATTGGAGCTTGGAGCAAAGGAGAAGCTGTGGAGCACACATCGGGGCATCAGATCTGAGAGCTAAGGACCATTGAAAAGTGTAGCAAGACCCCCTGTGCGGATTGCAGGATCAAAGAGCAAGTTCAGTGAAGATTGAAGTGCATAAAGCAAGCAGAAAATTTCTGGTTTTGAAGCTTTCATGGAAAGCTTGTGAAGGAATGTATTTTGTCAAAAGTATTGGTGCAAATACAAAGGAAACACAGAGGTTCTCATGTATTGTGAAAGGGCACATGTATTAGCAACACTGGAGCAAACCATTGCATGAAACATTGATGTATTTCAGAAGATTTGTGAAAGAAAAATTTTGTTTTTTTTAAACTCCTGCAAACCAAAGAATATATGCCCCGTGGAGGATCAATTGAGGCAATTCTACTCAAAATTGGAGCTAGCCCTTCATACCCATGATAGATTAGGTCATTGCTAAGAGACCTATCAACTCATTGGTTATTTCCCCTCTCTCCTAGAGCTCCAGGAGAAGGCGGCGCATGCTGGAGCAAGTTCTTGGACAGGTTGCATAATATTTGGTTTAATTCATTCATTGTTACTCCATTTGATGCCATTAAAAGCTTGGGGAGTTTAGCAAAGACATTGCTAAGGTCTTGTGATGCTTGGTTGTAGCTCATTTCATGAATTTGGAGCTCATTGAAGTCATTTATCAGAGGTGTGCAGGTTTGCAGAAAGTCTGTCCAGAAACAGAGCAGTTTTAATCAAGGCATTAATCCTTGTCTATATCAAATTGGTGTAATTCCTTTGGTACAAGTAAAGTCCTATGAGTTGCTAAACTTTTGATTCAAAAAGTTTTGAATTTGGATAAGATTTGAAGGAGATAGAGCACTTTTAGTGAGAGGTGGTACCTGACATATGCAGAAAAAAGCAAACCAGGGAGCTACAAAAATTGGTGGTTCTCATTCATCTTGAAGAATTTGATCAAACCCTTCTAGGATATGTTGGAGCAATGTGTTAGGAAGCCAATGCAAGTTGAATCATTGAATTTGGATAAGATTTGAAGGATTTAGAGCATAATCTTGACTGGTTACTGGCGAGAAATTACTGGCGAGAAAAAAAAACCAGAAATTTTTTTGTGAAGGAGTATCATTTGGTTTCAACTTTGATCGATGTTGGTGAATCATTGTGGGATGTTAATGCACACAATTTGCAAGCATTTGATGTGATTTGGAGAGATTTTAAGCCTTACAGGTCCGGCATACAACTTGTCAAAGGGGTACATCTACTATATTTTTTGCAACAATGGGAGATGGTCCGATACAGATTGTTGGAGAGAAACTTGATCGCACTAACTTTCAAGTGTGGAAGTTTCGCATGAAGAGTTTTTTGAAAGGCAAAGGTTTATGGAGTCTCGTCTCGGAGGAAGACCCGGAGCCATACCTACCTCCTCAACCAAATAATGTTCAGTTACTGGCTTACAAGCAATGGGTAGAGCGGTCTTCGAAGGTGTTGCATTATTTTTCCATATGTGTAACAGATGCCTTGCTTATTCACATCCAAGATGCAGATACACCGAAAGAAGCATGGGGTATATTGTGCCGAATGTATGAGACAGACACTGGTGCAAGGAAGATACAACTAAAGCAACAGATTCACAGTGTAGCACGAAGGAATCGGAGTATGGAAGAGTATGTTCAGGAAATCAAGGGTTATGCAGATTCCTTGTCATCAATCCATGCCCCAATGGATGATGATGATTTGGTTGCTCTCACATTGCGTGGTTTAGGCAAAGAATATAAATCTTTTGACACTTCCATCTCAGTAAGGTTGGGAGGAATGCCAGACTTTAATGAGCTTGTGTCACTGCTCATTGTGGAAGAATTGAAGCTTGGCCTTGGTGGTATGAGTGTTACAGGTGGTGCATCCTCGTCAAGCAATGATGAACATGCAAGGAATCAGGTTTTTTACTCATCTAGAGGCTTTCGAGGCAGGGGGAGATTTACCCCTCGAGGCCGTGGAGGACGTGGTTGGAATGACAGGTCTACTCAACCCCAATCAAATCAGAATTTTCAGAATTCACAGTCATCATTTGGATCACGTGGAGGTCGTGGATTTCAATCCCATAGGGGGAGATTTGGAACAGGTGCTCGTGGTAGAGGACGATGGCAAGGTCCTCAACAAAATTTGAATGGGATTGAATGTCACTATTGTGGTAAACTTGGACATATGGCAAAAGATTGTTACAAAAAGCAGAATGATGTGAGGAATGGAAGACCACAACATGGAAATTATGCATCTACCAGTAACAATGATGAGAGTTCGAATCATCTTTTTGCAATGAAGCATGTTATGGGGACAATGGATTCTCAGAATGCAGGAGATGAGTCATGGTATATGGATTCAGGTGCCTCAAACCACATGACATGTCATGGGGAGTGGTTTGAGAAGATGCAACCATTGGATACAAATGGTTATGTGGTCACAGGAGATGATACTCAGCATCTTATAACACATGTTGGCAGTGTGCCTTTGAGGATGCATGATGGAAATGTGAAGAATATGTCAGAAGTGTTATATGTACCATCCATCACAAAGAATTTGGCATCAGTAGGCCAAATGGTTGAGCAGGGATTACAAGTAAGATTCAATGAGAATGGCTGTTTTATGGAAGACTTTAAGCATGGCTGTAGATTGATTGCCAAGGGCAAGAAGGAAAGAAGGTTGTTCAAATTGGATGCAGGCATACCAGAATTGAGCTCAGCCATGTTTTCAAAGAGTAATGGGATTGTGCAGGACATTGACATGTGGCACAAGAGGATTGGACATGTCAATATACAGAGATTAAAGAACATGCAAACAAGAGGCATTGTCAGTGGATTGCCTCGATTCAAATATGATGGACATATGCATGTTTGTGAAGCCTGTCAGTTTGGAAAGCAGGCAAGGTTGAGGTTTCCTAGAGAAGGAAACATGAGTAATAGACCACTTGAGATAGTGCACAGTGATGTATGGGGCCCAGCACAAAACCCATCTATCAAAGGAAGTCTATACTATGTGACATTTATAGATGACTTCAGCAGGATGACATGGATATATTTTTTGAGAGAGAAGAGTGAAGTGCTGAAAAAATTCATAGATTTCAAAGCTCTTGTAGAAAAACAATATGGCTGTTGGATTAAGTGTCTGAGAACAGATGGAGGTGGTGAATACACCTCAAAAGCTTTTGAGCATTTCTTGCGGAAGCATGGGATAAGAAGACAGTTGACATGCAGGTATACACCTCAGCAGAATGGTGTGGCTGAGAGAAAGAATCGAGTCATATGTGAAGTGGCAAGGGCAATGCTCAATGAAAAGAGCATGCCAGATTACTATTGGGCAGAAGCATGTGCTACTGCAGTGTATATCCTGAACAAAACACCTACAGTAGCCATTCATGGAAGCACGCCAGAGATGCGGCTTACAGGTTACAGGCCAGACATTGGACATCTCAAAGTCTTTGGATGCGTAGCTTATGTCCATGTGCCTGATGAAAGAAGACGGAAGTTGGATCCTAAGGCAAAGAAATGTGTATTTGTTGGATATGCACAGGATCGAAAGGCCTACAAATGTTATAACCCTCAAACTAGACAAGTAGTCATCTCACGTGATGTGGTGTTTGATGAGCTTGCTAGTTGGTACAAAGCAAGAGATGAGGGAGTCATTGACACACTTGAGGCTAATGTGCCTGTGAACTTGCCATCACAAGCAAGTTCTAGTTCTACTACTATGTCTGGGCCAGCAGCAGAAGCTGAGAGTAGCAGTGTACGTCCATGGTCAGGACGTTTAAGGCATGAGAGTGTGAGCACTGGGAGTAGTGCTATGGATAAAGGCAAGAAGAAAGTCGAAGGAATTGGGATCACAGGTTATGAGTCATCTAGTTCTGAGAGTTTGGATGAGGAGCTCGGCATACCTGTTTTACGCACACCTGGTGCTAGGCAGGATAGATATGTGCCACCACATGCTCGTGTTACAGGTGTACAGAGTGACCCGCATGCATTGCGGAGATCCCAGAGAGTCAGATATCCGATGGAAAGATTGACATATAGAGATTTTGCTATGCACTATGCATACATGACATCTATGGTAAAGCATGTGGAACCTACATGCTATACAGAGGCTATTGGAGAGCATGTATGGGAGAAAGCCATGGATGAAGAGATGGATGCTTTGGACAAAAATGATACATGGGAATTGGCTGAGTTACCTTAAGGAAAGAATGCAATTGGTTGCAAATGGGTGTATAAGGTAAAGTGCAAGTCAGATGGCAGCCTAGAGAGACATAAGGCAAGGCTGGTCGCTAAAGGATATGCACAAACTTATGGTCTTGATTATGATGAAAATTTCAGCCCAGTGGCTAAGATGGCTACAGTGAGGTCTATCATTGCACTAGCAGCACAAAAAGGTTGGGCTTTACATCAAATGGATGTAAAAAATGCTTTCTTGAATGGTGAACTACAAGAAGAGGTGTACATGGCACAGCCAGAAGGATATGTACATCCAAAATATCCGACTTTTGTTTGCAGGTTAAAGAAAGCAATCTATGGTTTGAAGCAAGCACCTCGTGCTTGGAGTGACAAGATCAGCAGATATCTTGTCAGTATTGGATTTGTGGTTGGAAATGCAGACTCTTCACTTTATGTGAAGAAGACACATGATGGTATCGTGATGATAGTCATTTATGTTGATGATTTGATTATCACAGGTGATTGTGGGAAAGGCATTGATGAGGTTAAGGCCTCTTTATGCAAAGAGTTTGATATGAAAGACCTTGGTGATTTAAGGTTCTTTCTTGGCATTGAGGTGATTAGAACAAGCAAGGGTATATGGTTGGTGCAAAGGCAATATGCACTTGACATGCTGGCAAAGTATGGTATGACAGCATGCAAACCAATGTTGACACCATTAGAGCAAAACATGAAGCTTAGGGCTGATTTGGGTGATGAGCTTGATGATATCACCATGTACAGGAAAATGGTTGGTAGACTTATCTACATGACCATTACGAGGCCAGATCTCAGTTATGCAGTTGGTTTGGTGAGTCAGTTCATGCAAAGTCCTCGTAAACCTCACTTGGATGCTGTGAGACGTATTCTGAGATACGTCAAAACTACCGTGCATTATGGTCTTTTCTATGAGGCAGGAAAAGACATGCATGTCTATATACAGATGCAGATTGGGCCGGTAGTGCATATGACAGGAGGTCTACCAGTGGCTATGTTTTCAGCCTTGGTAGTGGAGCTGTGAGTTGGAGGAGTAAAAAGCAACCTACAGTTGCTTTATCTACCACAGAGGCAGAGTATCGTGGAGCAGCCATAGCTGCATGTGAGGCTATGTGGTTGAAGAAGTTGCTAGATGATGTCAGGTTACAGAGTGATATGAGAGTTGTCATTCATTGTGACAACATGAGTAGTATTCAGCTTGCTAGCAACCCAGTTTATCATGCCAGGACCAAACATATTGAGGTCCACTATCATTTTATCAGAGAGAAGGTGCTAGATGGGCATGTTGATTTAACATATGTACAGACAGATGAGCAGGTTGCAGATATCTTTACCAAAGCACTTGGTAAGGATAAGTTCGAGTATTTCCGTACTAGATTGGGAGTCCTAGAGATGGACATGTCGAGCTTGAGGGGGAGTGTTGAAATGTCAAGCTCGTATACAGCTGGAGGATAGCACATGGGTGCTGACAGAGTGACAGTATGGTAGATAGATATTGTGTGGTGTGTTTATGACCGCGTCCAGCTGGTCATGTGTGGTGTGGACATTACATTAGGTTTACTTTGTAGTGTGGACATAACACTATGTTGTGTTCTCCTTTTGTGTGTGTGAGAGAGATGGTGACTATGGCTTCTCTCCTTCTTTATGATTGATGGATATGGATTAGGGTTTGCTTCTCTTGTGTGTGCTGTTTCCTCCTTCTGTTTTTTATCACCCTTCTGGTGGCTGCATTAACCTTTTTGAGATCAACGCACACTCTGAGTTTCCCATTCTTCTTTGGCACAATGACTATCGGAGAAACCCATTATGAGTGCTCAATTGGGTATATGAATCCGCATTTTACCAGCTTTTCAATTTCCTCTTGTACAATCTTTGCGTACTTAGGATTCATTGGGTAGGGACGTTGCTGGACTGGTTTAGCAGTGCTAATCATTGGAATCGTGTGTTGCACCACCGCCGAGGGTGGAACACCCTTCATATCATGATATGTCCAAGCAAATATGTCCTTGAATTCTTTAAGAAGCTTCGTAAGTGCAGCTTCTTCCGCCTTGGTGAGGTCTTGAGCAATAAAAACTGGTTTAGACTCCTCACTCGGATCTGCTAAGTCTATCTCCTTGACTACCGCAGGGCCATCGTAGACACCGCTACTCCCATTGGTAGGCGTTCGTTGGGCTTTTGTGTAGACTACTTTACGTTCCCCTACTGTGGGTGGTGAATGATTTGAAATGCTCGGGTGCGGGGTGTAAGTCTACTGGTTCTTGTTGTGCCCGATTTTTTTCTTTTAATTCCGCCTCCTTTTGTTGTTGAGCCAACTCTTGGTTTTGCCGCCTTCTTGCAGTACGACTTAGTTTTGGCTTCTCTTCGATTTCTAATTGGGCGACGTCATGAGGTTGCGGAATACACCACATGACACTTTGGAGGTATTGTCCCCAATTATCCGCTATCTTCCGATGAGCGTCAATGGCTCCTACATAACTAAGCCATTCTGCAGAGTGGATCTCTCCTTATTTATTGCAGTTCGTACATTAGCTCGATAGCGTTGGCGCTTATGTCTCGTTTTCTTCTTACCAAGTTTTTGATTTTTGTTTCTATCCGATTCGGACTCACTTGGTCGATCTTCACTTTCGGATGAACCACAGGAGGCCACTGTCCTAGGCCTTGAGCACCTTGCTTCCACATTTGGGTGAATATTTGCAAATTGTGGTAGCCCCGCCTTTAGTTCTCCATTGAGAAATGCCCGAAGAGCTAAGAATAGCTCAGGATCTCTGTATAATTTGGATATGATCGTGGTTCTGATCTCAGAGGACATGAAATCCATTAGCTTAGACACATTCAACGGTACTTTTCGAGACATCGCCCCTTGACTAGGGACTGGTGAAGATGGAATCACTTCCTCTTCGATGGGGTCAGGCATTCCCTCACTAAACATTCTTTCAAGCAAAAAGGGTGTTTGCCCACTTCCTGGTGTTCTATCCTCACTTTCTTCTCGAATGATACTCGGTATAGCTAACGGTTTATGGTTCCTGTGAGGCTGAACTTGCGTAGGAAACACTGTGTCTGGAATTTTGATTTTTCTCAGGTTTGGCTCCAGTTCTCTTTGTGTTTCTTCCACCAAACCCCTTAAGTGCTGCACTTGTTCAATCTCCTCAACTGGGTTTGGGTAAGTTCCAATCTTTTTCTTGAGGGTTTTTGGCCCACGTGGCTTGTCTTGGGGAGTCTCAGTCAGTTTGGGTGGTCGAGAGGGCATTAACTGACTTGGTTGTGGGGCCGAGGAAGTTTCCTTCTGTTTCCCCTTATTTTTGTACTCGCTTGATTCTCCTTCATTGAGCTCCCGAGTGGGTTCCTCCCTTAAGGTAGTGGCTTTGGTCCCCATGGATTCTATTGAATCAGAATCATCTTCAGGATCATTCATATACACGGGGTCGTCTCCTGTCCCTATGTTGGTCTTTGAACTGGGCTTGGAGCTCGTGGCATTAAGCGATCTCTTTCGTCGTGTTTTCTTTTTCTTTGCCTGAGCGATTGATGCAGTATCCCTCTCTTCAAGAATGTAGTTTTGATTTTGAAGCATTGACCATGTAACTACATTCGCGGGTACAACAGGTGTGGTTCCTCGTGCTTGGTTGGTGACCTCAACCAAATTCAATGGCGTAATCTTGGGTACATTAGGATTATGTGGACATTGAGCGATCAAATGATCTATGCCACAACGATTACATGTAAGTACCGGCATTCCCGCCGATGTGCTCCCTTGATTTGGTTGCATTTGAGTAGCGATCTTCTGTAGCCTATTAGGGCACTCTGCTACACGATGCGGTCCACCACACTCGTAGCATTGAAGAGGTGGTCTCCTTGCCATGGTATTAAGGTTTTGCCCTCTTGTGGCAAGAGCAGCCGCTTGATATACAGGCTTGACTTGCCCGAAATGATCCTCCATGTAGTACTGGGGAATCATTTCAAACGTATCAATCCCGTATGGAGCAGTAGGGTCTATCTCCTCTTCATAATCCCCACATGCACTATGTGACTCACAACCCATCTGGTTTACAGGGGTAATCCTTGGGATGTGGAGGTTGTGGTCCTAGCACTGGCGGTGGTAACGGCACAGACTGGACTACATTCGGATTCCTTGGAACTATGTGCTGTGACGGTTGCTCGACAGGTTGTGCAGGCATTAGCGCGGGTACTTGAGGTGTGTTTGACCAGGCTAGTGGTGCCTGATTTGCCAACATTCGCTTAAGTACTAGGCAATCTTTAGATTGATGGCCATACTTACCACATGCATTGCAATTCCCATTGAATTTGACCCTGAATGTGGGACATTCACTCGTGCTATGTGGTCCTAAGCACACCGAACACCATTGTTGCTCTCTCCTTAGGTACATATGGCTATTCTGAGGAGCTCGATTACCCCTAAAGTATTCTTGGAGAGCCTTAGTAAGGTCGGTCACAGACATTTCAGATATCTTGGGCTCCTTGGCAATAGGTTTTACCGTCATTGGCTCGTGCCCAGATACTTGTGAACTAACGGATTTTGTTTCTGAAGACACCTTTTTACCTGCAATCATCAAGTTGTCTTCTAACTGGATTGCATTGGCAGTGACTGCTTCCCACGTTGTAAGACCTCTAATGACTAGGCCATTGTAAATGTCCTCGTGGCGCAATCCTCGGATGAATCTATCGAGGAGTTGGTTGTTATTGAAGCGTTCATCGGGAGTGCAGCGAGAATTTAGATGCTTCAATCGACTTATAAAGTCTCTCACTGACTCCCCTTCCTCGCGTTCAGCTTTTTGGAGTTGAGATGCTACTCCCCAAAGCACACCCTCACGTATGTATTCCTTCAAGAACAATCTCTTGAGAGTGGGGTAGTGAGTGCGCTCTTCAACCCTTAAGGTTCGATACCAATCTCCGGCCTTCCCACTCAAGGTTAAGCCTAAAGCTTTACACTTATGCAGCTCATTGTGCTCTTCCAAGGAATCACACACGTGTTCAAAGACTTCAATGTGCTTCCTAACATCCTCGTTACCACTGAAGTTTTGAGTGAGCTTAGCCACTTGTACTGCCTTGCTTCTAGGTTCTCTCTCAGGCATACCCCGCATGTTTTCTGCAATGGATCGTCCGATCGTCTGAGCAAACGCTGCAAGATCACCTAAGTGAGCAGGCATAGTTGGTGGAGGCACTTCTGGGATAGCCTGGCTGATAGGAGTTGGTGTTGGTCTGAGTATGTTGGCAAATGACGTAGGATATGATATGTGGCTAGGCCTAGCTCCCCTTGGATAATGGTTATGATAAGGTGGTCGTGGAGCATACGCCATTGGCATACCAACAGGCGTAGGAGCTACTTAAGCATGAGTAGCAATAGGTACATAAGGCCGATAGGCACTGCCACGCACTGTTGTAGGTACTGTTCCACTAGGTAGCGGTGTCGTACTAACTACAGTGGTAACAGGTGTGCTTTCTGTCATGCTCATCATTGGGGTAGGCATTGTGGATTCCTTAATGGAAAGTTGAGCCAAGGTTGGAAAGCTAAAGTTACTGCTCGTGGGCTCAACCTGCATTGAGACTCCAGGCGAAACGACATACGAAGGGTCTATGGGACTCACCGAGGGAGTCTCCAATTGTGATAGGGTTGGTTGTTTTGCCTTGCCCGTATCCAAAAATCTCATAGGGCCAGTGGAAACTAAGTTCACTCCCCTATTTTGCCTCTCAATTTGGATAATTCTATGAATCACCTCACATATCATGTGTTGTTGCTCCTCTAGATTAGTGGCGCTAGATGTAGATCGTAGGACTTCTAACCAACCTACATCGTATGTGTAACCTGTGTATAGGTCAGTTAGAGTCTCTGTGTGTAGATCATATTCCCAATTTTCATTGAGAAATATCCCATCTAGACTTGGTGTGCCAAACGGTTCTCTTGAAGTGGACGCAATGTCACTTCTTATGGATTGGCTTCTAGGAACCTCTACTTTAGGAAGAGCATCGGAATGTGGTAGCTCAGTAGGGCCCTCATTAAACGAAGTGGGTAGAATATCCACATGGACACTCTTTGGGAGGGTAGGGTCTACATAAGATGTGAATGGTGAATCTACTACCCCTCCTTCCTCATTTACTTCGCTTGTCGCATGTTCAGAGCGTGTAGCTCTACTAAAGGTCTCTATTAAACGACTAAACATGCTAGATCCGGGTTGTGGGGCCCACACTGGCTTGTCTCCTCAGGGTTCTTGGTAGGGTGCCCTTCCATGGCTTCTGAGTCAGAGGATGAGTCACTATCCACTATTCGTGGATCTTGGGTTGCACTCCCTTGGGTTCCAGCCGAAGGCCAAGATGCCAACGTGGAGGGATGGTGTGAGCCTGCGTAAACTGAAACGCTTTCTAGTGGTTCAGGCTCTAGCACCCGACCAGAACGTAGATGCATGTGACGTGGGTACCCTACGTGCATTGGTAACTACCCTTGAAACTCGCACAAGTGGTTTCTTAGGTGTTTCGCACCCCGTTTTTACTTGTTTTTAGATTGTTTTTGACTTGTTTTTGACCCCCTTACCTACGGTCGAACTTGGACTAGGGCGTGTGATAGCTCGAAATGAGCGTATCGTTCAAAGGGTCCTAGTGTGCTTTACAGCACCGTGTTCACCTATCTAGAGCTCCTGTGGTCCTCAAAACAGTCCGTTTCCCTTGGGGGGAAGGGGCAAAAGCCTATTTGCTTGTGGAGGAAAGGGTGAGGGCTTTATCCCACATGCTCACTTTACTCCTTGGGGAGTGGGCTACATATAGGGCACAACTTCCCATAAGCTCTCACTTGAAAGAAAGCTATGGAGGCTCACTCTCCTATATATATATATCAAAAGTCCGAGACCGGGGCTGGGGTCGTGGGTCAATTGGGGTTCTTTCTTTTCAAAAAAATTTTCTCCAATTAGAAAATCTTTCCTCTCCACACGTTTGGTTCTTTCTTTAAAAATAAAATTTTATTTTTTATTTTTTTATTTTTTTAAAATTTTTATTTTCTGTTTTTTTTAGATACGTTTTCTAGGGTTTCTTTAGTGTTCAACCTTGGCTGCGGCGCAGTCCGCACACGCACACAGCACAGATCTGGGGATTCAAAAATCCCCCCGCACTCCGATAACCAGATAACAGAACGCACGCCCACGCGTGGAGCGAAAAAATAACAGAAGGAACAGAAATGCGGAAGACAAATTACAAAAGACAGATTGCAAAACACAGAAACAACAAACACACAGTCGCTTTTCTGCAGTGTAGATTAAACTTCACTCAGCAGCCGAGCTGCAAACTGGAGCTTGGTGCAGGGCATGGTGCAGGGCAACTCCCCGGCAGCGGCGCCAAAAATGTACGCTTTTGCCACACAGTCGTAGCTGGGGACTTGCCGAACACCGTATGCGAGCCACGAATGGCTGCAAGCATACAACCAGGGAAGGCAAGCTCAAAACAGAATGCAAAAGGTGTGTCACTCACCGCTTGACTACCGCCTTGAAGGATTCTCGCGTCGCAGCCGCGAAGGAGGAGCCGCCGTCGCGCCGCTCTACCACCTCGCCACCGCCGCCGTGCCGCTACACAGTGCGCTCGATCGCTCTCTCACTCTCTCTCTCTCTCTCTCTCTCACACACGCAAGAGAAGGAAACCAAGGAGATAAGGCAAGAGCACTCTTGTATTCACAACACATGAGAATGAGGATTTTAGGGTTACATTTGACTCTTATAGGTGACTTGGCCGTTCACACTTGGGCGCCCATACATGGCCGGCCGATCCTAACCCTTATCCTACTGATATTCAAGGTGCGCCTCTCATTGGCGATCACCCAACCCCTTCATCCTTAACATATGGTGCCGACAAGTCCGGTCCATGACTCAGAATATTTAAATTAATGACGTAAAACATAATACGTCTCAATGTCCGTCATAGGTTAACAATAACACTTTTATAATAAAAAAATTCCTTTATGCATCTTTCTATGCATAGAAATCAAATTTAATGATTAATATCAGTGCTATCCATGCATATTCATAGGTGAATATGTACATGGAGTAATTAGAATATTTCTTTTAGATGCAAAAATGGTGGGAATTACTCTTTTGGAATAACTTAAAAATAAACTTTCTTTTTCTCAAAATTATGGAAATTTTTTGCCATATAACCTCCTTTGTATGGCTGACCATTTCTCATTTTTATCTTTCTTCTCTTAACTTAATTAACCCAATTTAGAATTATAGAACTCTAATCTACACAATTTCCTAAATTCAAGAGAGTAAACAATAAGAAGAGTTTAATTAATCACTTAGTTAATCTTTCGAGGATTAAAAAAGGCTAGAATGTAAAGAAGAGAAGGGGGTGGCCTTTTCATCAAAAGCATAGCATTTGAATTTAATTCAATCATCTGCAAAACATAAAAATTAAGAAAACCATAGATTTTTCATTAAAATTCATAAACAAAGTAAGAAAATTAGCTTACATAGAGCTTGTAAGCTCTCCTTTGGCTTGAGGGATTGAGGGTTCTATTCTTGTTTGAAGCAAGAGTGGCCACCAATTCTTTTTGGAGAGGATTAGGCCAAACACAATTGAATTATTAAAAAATTTAATGTAGATGGCTCAGGACAGAAGTAGAGTAACACTGCATAAACACCATTAAGCTTTTACAAAGGGGGAGGCTTCTATTTATAGGAAAAAGTGAGCCTCTAACCAAGCAAACTGATTCTAGAATTTTTCAGATCAGTTTGGTCAATTTTTGAGCATTTTTGGGTCAGTTCAACTTACTTTTTGGATCTAGTTTTGAAACAGGAGAGAGGAGAGATAAAAATATCTCATTTTATTGATTAAAAATTGGGAGTAATGATGAGAAAAAGGCACCTACTTCATGAGGGGAGATCCCCCACATTGAGGTGTCAAAAATGTATCATTTCCTCTAAATATCTCATTTTTTAAACTAATATCTCTTAATTTTTAACTAATAAACCTTGTACTCAGTCAACTCTTCATCTTATGTGAGAATTTACTCATTTTTGGGTATTTTCTTTTATTATTTGGATTTATCTCATCCCAACACTTGGATTAATTCTGTTGGCCCATAAGAACCTTAATTGGACCATAATCCAAAAATTTCTGAAAATCTGGACCCTTAGGCTAAGGTCCTTTATACCTATTTTCAATTAATTCCAATTGCACATTGGAAAGTTCGTTTTGAATTTTTGTTTCTGGAGAAACCATTTTAGACACTAGGAGGATTTTTATATCCAAAAATATCTCAATTTTCAATTACCTCCCTCTAGACATTTTCTCTCTCCAAGACAAAATAGGGTAAAACATGATCTTTCTTTTATTTCAGAGAGGGGAATAATTATAAGATCAGAAGGAAAGGTTCTTACACCTGTACACCTCAAAAGATGGAGGGAGAAATCTTACAGAATCCCCTTACATGCTGATTTTAGGTAGTCCTATAAAAAGGGAAAAGATGATGTCTTAAGATTTTGTGTGTGCAAAGATGAGTACATAGATATTACATGCTAATTTCAGGAAATTCTATAACAAGGAAAAATATGATGCCTTAAGACTTTGTGTGTGTGAAGACAAGTACATAGATATTCTTGAACAAGCTTATGTAGGAGTCACTACTGTGGAGGACATTTTGGGGGCGAAATTGTCGCTTAAAAAGTCCTCTATGTTGGGTTATAGTGGCCGACACTCTTTGGGGATGCCATGGAATACGTCAAAAGATGCAATGCCAGTGCTTCATAATACCATAACAAAAAGACAAAGTGTCTTAGAACCTATAATGTATGTCAGACTATTTTTACTAAATGGGGAATAGATTTTATTGGACCCATTAGCCTTGTAGCTAAAAGCATGCTAGCAAGAAATATATTATTGTGGGCTACATATTAAACGTGACCAAATGGCCCAAGAGTAATTCCATAATCAAGGTTGATGCTTTGGCGACTACCAAGTTCCTATATAAAGGTGTCATGAAGTTTGGATGTCCCCTTAAACTCATCAATAATTAAGGGAATCATTTCTTAAGTAAGGTGGTGGAGTTTCTCTTAGAAGAATTTATGATTGTCCACCACTGTAAGTCTTTCCCCTACTATCCAGAGACAAATGGACAACAAGCAGAGAGTATAAAAAAAGTTTTATGCACATTGCTCTCAAAAATGGTAGATGCTTCCAAGACTTACAGTGAACTTAAACTTGCATAAACATTGTGAGCATACAAAATTGCCTACAAAACTTCAACAAGGATGACACCTTATAACTTGGTCTTTAGAATAAATGTGATTCTCCCTGTGGAACTCATGATCCAACCTTGAGAGTAGCCAAGTAAATGGAACTGTGTGATCATAAGTTTTTGAATGACTCATTGAGCTTGAAAAACTAGAAGAGACTAGGTTACACTCTTTGTTGTGGGTACGTATGTCGAAAAGAGGAGGAGAAAACAATGGTTCGACCCGAGCATCAAAACTAAGAGGTTTAGGGAAGGGGGTCCAATCCTGCTCAAAACCAAGAGGTTTAGAGAAGGGGACCTGGCCTTGCTCTAACAATCTCAAGAAAAATAAAAGAAAACTCAAGTTTAGGGGAATGGGTCCTTCCAAGATTTATAAAATGCCCATTAGAGGAATTGTCCACACTTAGAAACATTATAGATGGAGTCCAAATGGAAGGATTCCTCAATGGGAGAAAGCTTAGAAAGTCCTACAGACCTCTTTCCTACAAACAACTCAAAGCCATCCACGTAAGAAACTAGAAAAAAGGAAATTGAAACTAGAAAAAAGGAAATCAAAATGAAGAAACAAGCTCAACGAGAAGGTAAGGCTCATGACACTATAGACCACATAGATGCTACCTATGTGGACATCATCTTTGTTGTAAGATGTGTGAATTGTTCTAGGAAGAACAAAGGACTCAAAACTATTCTTAAAGAACACAAGAACTTTTTAGAGGGGAGAGTGTAGCTATCCCTAGACTATGTGTAATGTCAATTGAATTTTACCACATTATAAAACAATTTGCTAAAGACTTGTAATACTTGCACAAATTTGTGTTTTCTAACCACAAGAGAAAAACATCTTTGATGTCGTAGAACATGCAAATAAATTCCTTAAATATCGGATCACATTCAATGTGAAGTTTTTAGGATTTGAAAACTTTTGGTATATACAAAGGCATGATATTATTCGATGCCTTAGTAGTTAGTTGTTTGTGTTTTATTGGCATCTTTCATAGTTACAAGTGGCACCTATGGTTTAGTGTTTTCAAATGAAACACAAGTGCTGCATGTTTCCTTGGTCATAGTACTTAAGGAAAATACATGTTGTGTGTCTTTCTTTACTTGTTGCAGTATAAGGAAATTACAGATGTAGATGATCGTATGGTCTGCACACACGAACACTTGTTTATATATTTTTTAAATTGTTTTGTGGACAAAATTTCTTCTTAAAAAAGAGGGTTAAGGTTGACCAATATGGCAAAGTTTATTCTAACTAAAAGATGTGAAAACATTTGAGCTAGTTAGGCTCTTTATCAAACATCTCTATAAACTATATGGCCTGCCCGCAGATATAGTGCTGGATAGAGATAGGAAGTTTGATAGTTACCTTTGAAGGGAAATCTTCAACAAGTTGGATATTATTCTAAGTATGAGTATGGACAACCATAAGGAGTTTGATGGTAAAATTAAAAATTCAACCAAGTTCTAGAGCATATGCTTGTACATATATGAATAGAAAGCAATCCAATTGAGATAAACATTCTCACTGACTAGATTTACTCCATTTAGGTTGATGCATGGATTCTAGTCTAGATCTCCTATAACTGCAAAGATATATAAGGAGATGATTTAGCACGTTGGTAGCATAGTCTACAAACTGGAGTTGCTGGAGAGCTCTCGGATTACATTTAGTTTTTCATGTCAGTGGCATGTGAAAATAGTGTATCGCTAAGGCAACATAGTTTACCTTAAAGTTCTAGTTGTGTCCTTATAGTTACGATCACTTCCATTTGAACCACAGAGGATTCATGGGTTTAGAGATTGAAACATGAGGCATATTGTGTACTTTAGACACTTGTTAACTAAAAGGATAGGTTAGAGGAGGCCTAAACATTAGAACAATTAAATATGCTTACCAAAAGCTTTCACCAAATTTTTTTTTGCGGAAGAAAACTATTATTAGGGGGGTGATGTCACATAGCCTATAATGGCATGTGGGATCTTGACCAGATGTGGACCTTGAACATGCGAGTGTGGATGGCGAGTGCATCAGGGATCTAGGGGTGAGGGCACCCAAGTCGGAGCACTTGGGCAACTGGGTAGGCTTATGGGCAAGCAAGCCCCTATAAGTGCCCAGGAGTGTGGAGTTATCCATACTCCCCTCTATGGTTGGGTGCCCCTTGCGCTCTTGAGCTATGGATGGTGGATCTATCGCATCATGACAGAGCATGTCCTGGGTGATAGGTAGTTTGCAACCACTGATGTATCCTCCATGCACTTATCCTTGAGTTGTTTGTGAAACCACTGCTTGCACCATAGTTTTTCAACCATCAATCCCCGTAAGTGGATGCACCATAGGTTTTCAACCATTAATCTATAAGTGTAACATAGTCTTTGCTTGTTAAAATGCTTTAAAGAAACTAACCTCTCCATGAGAGGGTTTCCCTTGATGTTATGTCTAACTATAATTTGGAGGCTTGGAACTGTATGACTACGTCAAGCCTAAATGCAAGCTAAAAAGGTATCCTATGAATAGACACCTTATATATACCATGTGGTAGACCTATAGAGTAGAGTATAACTTGTGCTCCTAATTACTCCTCAATGCATCAAATATCTTAGTGAGAATAGTGCACAATGTCTTGTTTATGCTTTTAGCTTGGTCGTTTCACTTGTGGGTAGTTTTTTATACACCACAAGGAATTTTTTGAGCAAGAAATCCGCCATTTCATTTATTAAAATGGGTATCGCTCACTATTAGGCTAGTGGGCAATCAAAACAAGTAATCACATTCTCATAGAGAAACTTAGCATTAGATCTTGTGTCAGCTTTCTGCATAGCATTGGCCTCGGACCATTTTTTAAAGTAATTTATGTCGATGATGATTAAACGTGCTTGGATTTCCCTTAACAATGGTTGGGCTAATGATGCGACCCACAAAGTCTAAACCCCATTTTTCAAATGGCTGTTCCAAAGTTATAGGGATTAAGGGCATTCTTCTCTAGACATTTTCTCTCTCTAGGCCAAAACAGGGTAAAACAAGATATTTCTTCTATTTCAGAGAGGGGAATAATTACAAGAACATAAGGGGAGGTTCTTACACCTTTACACCTCAAAAGCTGGAGGGAGGAATCTGACAAGGTCGAATTAAAAGACAGGGAAAAGGAGTCCGTAGAAGATATAAACCCAAAAGGGGACATAAACATAAAAGAGCCAAAAGCTATACATGATGTAGAAGCATCCACCTTAAAGACTACCACACAAACCTCAACACCCATATGTGTAACACATGATGCCAAAACCCAAAAGAAAATTCAATCTCATCGCATGGGTAAACATAATGAAAAACTAACAAACCAAAGAAAGTCAGAGAATGAAACAAGTTCTAGTACATCACTAAGTGAGGATGAAACAAGTTCTTACTCTTCACCTCAGTGTACCACATAGACCGATCAAGAAACTAGAACCCACCCAACCATCCCAAATGGATAATAATGATCACATGACATATGTGGAATGCAAAAAGCAAGCTCAGGAGAGCATGCTTAGCTTGGTTGAATGTCTTACACAGGGTCACCAGTTATGATTGAGCCTCATAATACCAACCTCTCCAAAGGATGCCACCATCTTCACAAGTCAATGATCTTCAATCCTTAGTGAAGATACCTATATTAGCCTCGCAAGTTGACGTAATTCAACAAGTGGCTACTTTAACACAGAGCACTTCAATAAGAGTCTATATGACTCAATTATTTTACTTCATGTAAATTTGCTTCAGAAGAAGAGAACTTAAATATATATAAAAACATAAAAAGCACATGGGGCAAAAGAAGACAGGAACATGTCCTTCTCAACAACATTTGACAAGAATCCTACCACACAAAGGGACATCATCAAAAAGGCCAAATTCTTCAAATGATGAATGTCACTTCAATGAATCAAATGAGGAACTGAGAATCACCATCTCGTTCTGATGATTAAGTCTACGTTCCTCTGGATCCTTCTCTCTCTTCTCTCCCATTAGTAACATCTCTTAGTGTCCCCACTAACAAAAATCAAATGTAACCTTGCCGATGATTGCCAAAAACAAAGTGAGCAAAAAAAAGGGACTCACACAAATATCAAAATGCAATCATTCGCACAAAACCCACCACCCCGTTAAGAATTCCCAATACACCACTAACCTATTCATTCACATTAAATAGCTTTTCTTATTTCTTCCGGGGAACAAAGACCATTGAGTGTCATTCAACATCAATGCCATCGACAAAGCTTGTTCATTCTCCCCACACAACAGTCTTCAATGCGATCCTATGAGGATGCAATTGAATCAGGAAAGGGGGGATTAACAAGAGCCACCACCATTATCTTACATCAAGGAGTCATGGTAGAAACACCAAAGGGTCATACATTCAAGATATGAAGCCATAGTGTCCAAAGCTACAACGGACAGGCGCCCGTAATGGTGTCACGGAGTATTTATGGCGATTCCCACTTCAAGAGCGTGTGGCAGCAAGATAGGATGAAGTCCTAAGTGATGTACTTCATGGATATATTATGAGAGTAGCCATTGTAATAGCATCCGATCGGCCACAGTTTAAGTGAGTGTGAACACTTATGGCCATGTATATAAGTGAATTTATCTCATAATACAACATACTCTCCCATTGTGCATTTGAGTCTTGCTCTTGCTAATCTCTCTCCCTAATGCATGCTAGTGAGTGTGTGTAAGTGAAGTGAAGTGAGGTGAGAGGAGGGATGAGAACCCGTAGTAGTAGTGCAATGTGGCTATGTGACAACGCTCGCGAACGTGGTGGAATTGCTTCTCAAGGAGTTGTAGAGCTTGGAGACCTCAAGGGTTACGAGGTCGGCCATTGGAAAGATCCTCACGACAGTTTGCGGTTCACCAGGTAATCTCTTTTTGGATGTGTTTCAAGGAGGGTTAGGGTGAGCCATGTTACCATATTATAGTAGTGATGTGTGTGAACACACTTAGGACCGCCGGGGCACTTTTTCCCTCACTAGGAGGTTTTTTCCCCCGTGCATTGTATATACGCCCATTATCTTCTAGGGCTTGTAATCTTTCATTTTTGGCACTCATAATACACTACTGTGTTGTGCTCAAGCTTCCTCATCTTCTTGAAGTTGTGTGTGCATTCCTGCAACCCTAATTCCAACAATTGGTATCAGAGCAGGCTTCCTCCTCCCGGGCAGCATCACCGGCACCTGCCGCTTCATCTCCTCCGATTGCGACGAGGTTTCACGAGCGTCTGCAGTACTGCGCAGGCAAAATCGTCCTACTGAGCAGATTTTTTGTCAAGATTAAAATCTGCAGGACAGGTGCCCATTCGTCTGTTTTGGGCTGTGCTACATAGCACAGGTCGATTTTATACAGGTTTACCTCTTACAGACAGCATTTACATCTAGTAGTACAGTCATTGGCCATGGCTGACAACAATGATGTATTCCGCATGTTGGCTGCTGAGGATAAGTTGGATGGCACCAACTATCCATTGTGGGCATATATGATGCGACATGTATTGGTAGCAAAGGGGTTATGGAACATTGTGCAGGGTATTGATGCACGTCCTATTGTGGCTGGGAATGCTGCAAACACATCAGAAACAGGTACTGTTGATGATGGTGCAGGCACAAGTGCTGTAGGAGCTGTTCGAGAACCACCACTTTCAGCAGAGCAGATTCGTTGGGATGGTAGAGATGCGCAGGCTCATGCCTTGATTGCGCTGTCTGTCAAACGTACCATTATCCCACATATTTGCTCCTGCAGGACTTCTAAGGATGCTTGGGATGTACTTGCCACATTGTATCAGGCAAGAAATGAGGCTCGTGTTGCTTACCTCCGAAAACAGTTGGAGAGTGAGCATATGAACGAAGGTGATTCTATGGATAGCTTTTTGACAAAGATTAAGGATTTCAAAGAGCAGCTCATTTCTGCAGATGAAATCCTGTCAGACAGTTCACTTGTGCAGACTGTTTTGAATGGTCTACCAGATTCTTATCAGGGTTTTGCTTCCACTCTTCGCTTGATGATGAAAGGCAATCCCAATGCCTTATCATTTGAGGAGTTAGTTTCTGTTTTGCTGCAAGAAGACCAGTCAAGGCAAAACAGGAATATTATGCGTGTCGCAGATCAAGCTTTCGTTGCTAGTCAGAGAAGCGGGAAAGGTAAAGCTGGCTTTTCTTCTAGTAAGCAGAAATCTGCAAATGCTGCGCAACCAAAGAAGGAAGACAAAGATGAGAAGAAGGGTGACAAACAGAAGACATTTTGCAAGTACTGTAAGGGAAATGATCATGTCATCAAAGCGTGTCCTAAGCTGGCTGCGAAAGAGGCTAAGAAGAAAGAGGCTGGTATGGCTGTTTGCAGATGCCTCTCCTTCTAACAATGAATCTGCTAATGTTGTTCAAGATACAGAATGGGCATTCAATGCGCAGTGCAGTTATGACCCATCTTTGCATGACACATGTATGTCTGCAGTAGATTCAGATGTATGGTACTTTGACAGTGGTGCCACTAAGCATATCACCTCGCAGCGCAGTTTATTCACTTTCCTTGAGGCTGCTCCCACAGGGAATACTGTCACTTGTGCCAATAACTCCTCTTATCCCGTTAAAGGAGTTGGACAGATTGTGCTGAATGTTGCAAATTGCAACACCTTTACACTTTTTGATGCATTGTATGTGCCAGGGATCAAAAAGAATCTGCTGTCAGTCTCCGCATTTGCCAAAACAGGTTTGGTTGTAAAATTTGTGGATGACAGATGTACTGTTCATGATCTCTCTTGTGGTGACATCATTGTAGCATCTGGTTCACTATGTCGAGGGCTGTATAAGCTCAATATGGATGGCAAATGTGTAGAGGATTCAGCATGTGCTATTATGGATACGCAGGCTATTTCAAATGCAAAACTGTGGCATGCACGTTTTGGTCATCTGAATTTTGCAAGTTTGCTGCGCCTGCAGAAATCTGAAATGGTGTCTTCTTTGCCTAAGCTTGAGGCACCTGTCAAGCATGTTTGTGAGGGCTGCATATTGGGTAAAATGCAGCGTGCTTCCTTTCCCAAAGATGGATCAGTGAGAGCTGAACGCAGATTGCAGCTTGTTCACAGTGATGTTTGTGGTCCCATGCAAACTCCATCATTTGGAAACTACCTTTACTTCGTGACTTTCATTGATGATTTTACCAGGCATGCATGGGTATATCCTTTGAAGGCAAAGTCCGAAGTGTTTTTGTGCTTCAAACAGTTTTTGGTTATGGCTGAAAATGTGTCAGAAAGTAAGATGGGCACCCTCCGTTCAGATCGAGGGGGGGAGTATATGTCTTCAGAATTTAATGCATTTCTGGCTGAGCGTGGGATAAAACACCAATGTACAGTGCCGTATACACCACAGCAAAATGGTGTGGCTGAGAGAAAAAACAGGTCTCTCATGGAAATGGCAAGATGTATGGTTAAGAGTCAAAGTCTACCACATGGTTTTTGGCTTGAGGCTGTCATGTGTGCCACTTATGTACTAAACAGGTGTCCCACCAAAGCATTACAGGTTGTCACTCCATATGAGGCTTGGCATAGCCGCAAGCCATCTGTTAGCCATTTACGTGTTTTTGGTTGCCTGGCATATGCATTAGTGCCTGTGCAACATCGCAGAAAATTGGATGACAAAGCTGTCAAATGTATTTTTGTTGGATATAGTGCTGAGAGCAAAGGCTATCGTTTGTATCATCCACAGACAAAGCGCATTTTGGTTAGCCGTGATGTTGTATTTGTGGAAGATGCAGTTCAGCCCTTGGTTTCATGTACTAAGGAGACAGATATCAGCTCACGTGATGTCTATGATACATTGTTGCCTCTTTTCAGTGGTGCACAGTCAAGTGCAATACCTCATGAGGCAGTTTTTCAGCCTATGCAGGTTTTAAATGATGGCACAGATCAGCCTATATCTGATGCAGATGTGCATGATGCACTTGAGGATGAGAGACAAGAGATTGAGGGCTCTAGGAACATGCCTAGATGGCTGGTGCAGACTTTGCGTGACAGCAAGTTGGATGCCCCTTTGTCTAGTCGCACTCGTTCTGGCTCTCATGGTGCCTCTTATGCGTCAGATTGTTATGCATTGGCTGTTTCTAGTATGTGCGATGAAAGTGAGCCTGTTTCATTTGATGAGGCACAAAGTTCAGAAAATTGGATGGCTGCTATGCAAGCAGAATACGATGCTATTATGAAGAATAGTACATGGTCTTTATGTGACTTGCCCCCTGGCAAGAAGGCCATTGGCACTAAGTGGGTATACAAATTGAAGCGTAAGCCTGATGGCACAGTGGATCGCCATAAGGCTAGGCTTGTTGCAAAAGGTTATGCTCAAGAGAAGGGCATTGATTTTGATGAGACTTTTGCTCCCACATGTCGTATGACCACTGTTCGTAGCATCTGTGCATTAGCAGCTCATAATGGTTGGAATGTACATCAGCTGGACATAAAGACTGCGTTCTTAAATGGAGATTTGCATGAGGAGGTGTATGTATCGCAGCCTCGTGGTTTTGTTCAAAGAGGGCAGGAAAACAAAGTGTGCAGGTTAAAAAAGGCTTTATATGGTTTAAAGCAAGCTCCACGAGCTTGGTATGAAAAAATACATGCATATTTGACTGCACATGGGTTTCAGAATAGTCCAACAGAAAGCACTTTGTATGTTAAACGTGTGGATGGTGTACATCTAATCATTGCTCTCCATGTCGATGACATGCTGCTCACAGGACCAAATGAGAGTCATATTGCTGATTTTAAGGCTGAATTGAATGCCTCTTTTGAGATGTCAGATTTGGGGCATTTGCATCATTATTTGGGGATACAATTTAAGCAGTGTGATGGAGGTATTGCTTTGTGTCAGACAAAGTATATTGAAACATTGTTGCGGAGATTTGGCCTTGAAGACTGCAAGCCTATTGCTACTCCAATGGAGACAGGTTTGAAGTTGAGTCTTCATGATGCTGGAGATCACTTTGATGTCACACTCTATCAGACAGCTGTTGGTTGCCTCATTTATGTATGCATTACGAGGCCAGACATTCAGTTTGCAGTCTCACAGGTGAGCAGATTTATGCATAGCCCAGGCATTAAGCATTGGCAGGCAGTGAAGCGTATCTTTCGCTATTTGAGTGGTACTCGGCATCTTGGGTTGTTTTATCCCAAGGGGGGATCATTGCCGCCAGATTTACATGTTTTTTCAGATTCTGACTGGGCTGGTTGTTATGACACACGCGTGTCCACGAGTGGTTTTTGCTTCATGCTTGGAAGCTCATGCATATCATGGTTGAGCAAGAAGCAGCCTACTGTGGCCACTTCTAGTTGTGAAGCTGAGTACAGGGCAGCTTTCACAGCTACGGTTGAGTGTGTGTGGCTCAGACGCCTTATGGCTGATTTGGGTGTTGGGCAGCCATCTGCCACCACCATCTTCACTGACAGTCAGAGCGCATTGGCAGTTGCGCGGAACCCAGTGTTCCATGCTCGTACGAAGCACATTGAGGTGCACTACCATTATGTCAGGGAGAGACTCTCTGCAGGAGAGATCAGTTTGGCTTATGTGCCAACACAGGATAACCTTGCAGACCTTTTCACAAAGGCTCTGCCTCGTGAGAAGTTCGAAGCTTTTCGCAAAGCTTTGGGCTTACTCCCTTTTGTGGATTCGTCCACATAGCTAGACACTTCCCTATACATGAGTGCTAGCTCTTGTTCACCGCATCACTCCAGGGGGGATTTGTTACCATATTATAGTAGTGATGTGTGTGAACACACTTAGGACCGTCGGGGCACTTTTTCCCTCACTAGGAGGTTTTTTCCCCCGTGCATTGTATATACGCCCATTATCTTCTAGGGCTTGTAATCTTTCATTTTTGGCACTCATAATACACTACTGTGTTGTGCTCAAGCTTCCTCATCTTCTTGAAGTTGTGTGTGCATTCCTGCAACCCTAATTCCAACAAGCCATAACAGCCACTATTGGCCTAAATGGCTTAGAAGATTTTATACTAACTCACCCATGCTTATGTCCTCTAGCTAGTGTTGGTTGGGCACCCTTCTATGATGAGGCTTTCGATGATATGTCCCCTATCTCTGGGTTTAGGTGGACTTCATATACATCCTTTTCTTCTATCTTATCTTATAGATATCTACTAGGTCTATTATCTCACGGAAATACTCATTAAAGATGTAGTGTTTAGACCTGTAGAGATGGTCTTGAAGCCTCTTGCTCTTGAGATCAATTATAAATGAATGATAAGTCATCCAAACTTTTGGTAGATGCATTTCATTCATAGGAAGATACTTGGTTCTAAAAATGTAATCCCACATTATTTTTCTCCCTCCTCCTATTTAAGGTTATAGATTTGTGGAATGGGGGGGGATCCATTTGGCTCCACTGGGTGAGAATCCCATAATGAAAGTGTATCTCAAGACCATGTCGCTCGCCTTTTCAATGGGCTTTTAGTGACCTAAACCACTTGCCTGCTTTACCTTTTAAGGCAAAGTCTGAATGAGCAGACCTTGGTGGGATTATCAATCTATCCCATGACCCCTTTTTATTAAAGCACTTTAATTAATGATTATGGGGTGTCCTCTATTCATGTCAAGGAGGAGAAAAAGAGGAGGAGGAGGAGGAGGACGTGAGGACAAACAGAGCTGGCGCTATAGCCTCCCCCTTTTTTTAAGCACTTTATTTAATGATTATGGTGTGTCCTCTATTCAAGCTTTGGGTATTAATTAATGGTTCAAGTGTCTCCTTTCATTATGGGTATTAATTAATTAATCAATCACAAGCTAAGGTTTTTAACCTTAATATATTAAGGCTTTGAACCTAAATATATTATGGTTTTGAAAACCCCTCCCCTCTTTCTCCTCACCCATACTGTGGCCAGTCCAACCCCCCTCCACCTCCTCCTTCTTTCTCCTCTTTCTCCATCTACCCCCTCCTCTCCTCCTCACTTTACCTAAAAGTCCACTTTTTCCATAGTGAGTAAGTCTAAAAGTTTGCTTTTTATGCAATGAGGAAGAGGCTATGGTGAGGGAATCTCTTGGTAAAACATGTGTACACTATAGTAGTACACAAGTGACAAGGACTTCGTCTCGATGAGAGATAGACGGAGTATGTGGAGTAAAGATTCCTTCTCAAATGAGGCTCTTGTGTGAGTTATAAATGTGTTGCATTAGTGGGGCAGCATCATGAGAATCAATGGAAATAAAAACCTATGATAATGCACTATTGTTGTGGTTGTTTGGTCATATACATGACTTTTTTGGGTTTCGGGAGGTGGGAGGAGGGCTATAAGAAAAACCTACGATAATGCACTATTGTTGTGGTTTTTTGGGCATATACATGACTTGTTTGGGTTTGGGGAGGTGGGCGGAGGGAAGATGCTATAAGCTCCACAAGATTCAAATTTTACACAATCACTTAACCATGGTTGTTTTCTTGTAGCAATTGGAACATCAAGTTATATGGAGATATTAAACTGAATACAAGATGTCTGCATGCTGAAGAATGTGAGGGAGCATCAAGGGTGACAATTTTGTGGGAGATGCAAATCCCACTAGGAGCACAGTGGCAAACTATAACAGAGCTCCTTTCTCCTAAAGCTCCTCTTGCTTATTATGACCAAGGGCAGAGTAAAAATTCTCAAACTATGCAAAAACAATGAAGAAGCAAAGAGAAAATTTAAACTCATCTCACAAGAGAGAGTAACACTCTATTTTGTGCTACCCCAAGGGAAATTGAGAGCCATTAGCCTATTAGTAGGTAGCATACAAAGAAAGAGGGTGAGAGCAGTAACACCGTTAGACCTCCATGCCTTACGCACAGTCCCCACCACAGCCTCTTCATCATCGCATAAAAAGCAAACTTTTAGACTTACTACGGAAAAAGTGGACTTTTAGGTAAAGTGAGGAGGAGAAGAGGGGGTAAATGGAGAGGGAGGAGAAAGAAGGAGGAGGTGGAGGGGGGTTGGACTGGCCACAGTATGGGTGAGGAGAAGGAGGGGAGGGGTTTTCAAAACCATAGTATATTTAGGTTCAAAGCCTTAATATATTAAGGTTAAAAACCTTAGCTTGTGATTGATTAATTAATTAATACCCATAATGAAAGGAGACACTTGAGCCATTAATTAAATTACATTAATTAATACCCAAAGCTTGAATAGAGGACACACCATAATCATTAATTAAAGTGCTTAAAAAAAAGGGGGGGCTATAGCGCCAGCTCTGTTTGTCCTCACGTCCTCCTCCTCCTCCTCCTCTTTTTCTCCTCCTCGACATGAATAGAGGACACCCCATAATCATTAATTAAAGTGCTTTAATAAAAAGGGGTCATGGGATAGATTGATAATCCCACCAAGGTCTGCTCATTCAGACTTTGCCTTAATGAAGGTAAAGCAGGCAAGTGGTTTAGGTCACTAAAAGGCCACTTGAAAAGGCGAGCGACATGGTCTTGAGATACACTTTCATTATGGGATTCTCACCCAGTGGAGCCAAATGGATCCCCCCCATTCCACAAATCTATAACCTTAAATAGGAGGAGGGAGAAAAATAATGTGGGATTACATTTTTAGAACCAAGTATCTTCTTATGAATGAGATGCATCTGCCAAAAGTTTGGATGACTTATCATTCATTTATAATTGATCTCAAGAGCAAGAGGCTTCAAGACCATCTCTACAGGTCTAAACACTACATCTTTAATGAGTATTTTTGTGAGATAATAGACCTAGTAGATATCTATAAGATAAGATAGAAGAAAAGGATGTATATGAAGTCCACCTAAACCCAGAGATAGGGGACATATCATCGAAAGCCTCATCACAGAAGGGTGCCCAACCAACACTAGCTAGAGGACATAAGCATGGGTGAGTTAGTATAAAATCTTTTAAGCCATTTAGGCCAATAGTGGCTGTTATGGCTCACCCTAACCCTCCTTGAAACACATCCAAAAAGAGATTACCTGGTGAACCGCAAACTGTCGTGGTGAGGATCTTTCCAATGGCCGACCTTGTAACCCTTGAGGTCTCCAAGCTCTACAACTCCTTGAGAAGCAATTCCACCGCGTTCGCAAGCGTTGTCACACAACCGCATTGCACTACTACGGGTCCTCATCCCTCCTCTCACACCTCACTTCACTTCACTCACACACACTCACTAGGGAGAGAGATTAGCAAGAGCAAGACTAAAATGCACGATGGGAGAGTATGTTGTATTATGAGATAAATTCACTTATATACATGGCCATAAGTTAAATTCACTTATATACATGGCCATAAGTGTTCACACTCACTTAAACTGTGGCCAACCGGGCACTTTAGGCGGCTCATAAGAGGCCTAATTCTATTACAATGGCTACTCTCATAATATATCCATGAAGTACATCACTTAGGACTTCATCCTATCTTGCTGCCACACACTCTTGAAGTGGGAATCGCCATAAATACTCCGTGACACCATTACGGGTGCTTGTCCAAGTTGTAGCTTTGGACACTATTGGCTTCATATCTTGAATGTATGACCCTTTGGTGTTTCTACCATGACTCCTTGATTTAAGATAATGCACTTTTTACCAAGTTTACTTTTTTTAATGCTCCTACCAAATTTAGGTAGGAAATCTAGCAGATTTGGGTTACAGGTAGAAGGAACGGGCGTGGCAGAGTTGGAACGTGCGTTCCTGAAGTTGCCATGGACGTTCGACTCTCAGAGATTCTTGGCAGAATGGAATTTCGCCTAGGAACCTCTCTAATTAGCAATTGATTTAGGCACCTTCCCAGGATCTTTTAATGTTTTTATTTTTACAAGGAGCTAGAGCTAGTCTCTAGCTATAATGCATGGTTTAAGCTAATGGATTGAGATTAATTAAATGATTAAACAAAAGTACAAACATGATGAAAAACACAGAAATTGAAAATTTCTTAAATGTTGAGGGCAAATAGGGATAATTACTTGCTTCTTCCCCACTCTCAGTGAAGACTTGAATGCTCCGATGCTCAATCAACGATCTAACCTTCGGGTAATCTCCGACAAAACACAAAACGAACAATGTTAATCAACCAATTGGTGGGTTTGCATCCCAATCAAGAAAAATCAAGCTCTAGCTAATGAATCAAGTAGAGGACCCTAAGCCAAATGCCAATCCCTGATAGCGGCGCCAAAGATGTTAATGGTTTAACATGCTACCTCACAAACACAAGAGAGAAGAAGAGAGTGCTTGCTAGTGACTTGTACTTGGCCAACCCTATTAGGGTTAACTCCCTGATGTGAGGCCACTAGGGTCTCACTCTACACTCTCTTTGTGTCACCCCAAGGGAGATCCAAGTAAGCTAGGTAGGAGCAAGAGGGATGGAGCTATGGAGAGCTCAACCTCTACCTCATGCTTATTGTTATGATCGAACAAGACAAGGTGGAGAGCAATGAGAAGGGAGAGAGGGAGAGAAGGGAGAGAAACACTATTCCTATTCACACACACCAACAATCATAAGCATGCAACCATCACAAGCAAGCAAACTACCATAAGCTCAAGAGAGTGAGAGAGAAAGTGTTGCGGCATTAACCGCACACCGCAACCGCATTCTTGTAATCGCATTGGGTAAACTGTAAAGCGCAATAGTCAGTTAGGGATTCCAGGGGATGTCATTGGTAGATGTATCTATTCGGATCAGAGGATACTATTCCTATATATGGATGTAATTGTATGTATGAATCAAGGGGAATTATCAATCAATCAAATTTGTTGCAATGTTCTGTGTAATTTTTCCATACTTGTCTTCAATTTGTCATGCTGTTAACTTAATCTTTTATCTATTTGAAAGATAAGTATGATGTGAATGAAGGAACCACTCCCGTAATCGCTTACTGTCTGTGCAAGAAGTAAATGCGATAACACTTGGTGACCACGATGATCACGAATGCGCACGCGTTCTCAGGGGCCTCCTAAGTTGGTGGTCCCACAGTAACTGGGCATGGCGGAGCCACCATCTCTTTGACGAAGCTCGTCATGGCTCAACGAGTAACCTGCCTCTTTCCTCGGCAGTAGGGCGAAGCTTGGGTTACGGAGACGGAGCCGTTCTTGTCCTCCTATCAGCACTCCAAAGGCGGGTGGGTGTCCTTTGACACCCCAAACCTCTCCTCGGACGGCGGCGCGATGGTTGTTTCCTTCACCACCAGTGGTTACACACTCGTCACATCAAGTATTCTAAGTTTCGAGGGAAACAAGGAGAAGATCCGGATGCACATGTGCGGTAGTTTGACGAATTTGGACAAGATTTGGACCAGTTTGGCTCCCTTTTTGATTTGATTTGATTTGGACAAGATTTGGACCAGTTTGGCTCCCTTTTTTATTTGGTTTGATCCGGGAGAGAGGAGAGATAAATATATCCTATTATTTTTTAGTTTAAAACTCATCCACACATGTGAAATAGGCACCTCCTTGAAGGACCCCTTCTCCTTACCAATGTGTCAAAAATGAATGATTACTCCAAAATATCTCATTTTTTTATTAATACTTCATAATTTTTAACTAATAAATCTAGTACTCAGTCAACTCTTCATCTTATGTGGGCATTTACTCATTTTGGGTATTTTATTTTATTTATTGGATTTATCTTATCCCAACACTTGGATTAATCTTATTGGTCCATAGGAACCTTAATTGGACCATAATTCAAAATTTTCAGAAAATCTTGACCCCTAGGCTAAGGTCTTCTAAATCATTTTTAATTAATTCCAATTGCACCTCGAAAAATCTATTTTGATTTTTTGTTTTAGGGAAACATTTTTTTGATATTTATAGAATTTATTTATCCAAAAATATCTCAATATTGATTTACCACTCTCTAGAAATTTTTATCTCACTAGGCCAAACACAAGGAAAAAATAATATTTTCTTATATTCAAAAACATAGAATGATTACAAGGGATTGAAGTAGAGGCTTATTTGTTATTCATGCTGAGGAGGTATCGTACATCCTCTCCCACTTGAAAAATGCAAGATGTCCTCATCTCGCAAAGTGGGGGTAATCCTTCGCCAACTCTTCTTCTTTCTCCTAGGTGGTGTCTTCTAGAGGGAAGAACTTTCACTTTACTAAGAGTTCTCTGAGGACTCTGCTCTCCTGAGAATCTTCTCCCGCGAGCGTCAAGGATTTCCTGAGGTTAGAGTACCAGTTGAGTCGAAGAGATCAATTGTTCATCTCATCATCAAGCATGTGGCTCAGGCTAGGTACATACTTCTTAAGCAAACAGACATGGAATACATCATGTACCTTGAGATGGGGAGGCAGAAGAAGTTTGTAGGCTAGATCGCTCACTTTCTTTATGATAGCATATGGTCCACAGTATCTGGGAGAGAGCTTCTTGTACTTCCCTAAGGATAAGGAACTTCTTTTTGGTCGTACTCGAATGAAGACCATATCTGACTCTTTAAACTCTCTCTCTGGCCTCTTTTTATCTGCATAATGCTTTTGTCTGTCTTGGGTTGCCTTTATATCTTTACGGATTGATTGCATCTACTGGTTCATGTCATCAAGCATTTGTCTGGACATTTCGACACTGATCAATGGGTCAGACCAAGTCAATGGTGTAAGGCAATCTTGTCCATACAAAGCTTTGAAAGGACTCATCCCAATGCTCCGATGATAAGAAGCATTGTAAGCAAATTTGACCAGATGCAGATGACTTAACCACTTCTTGGGTTCCCTACCGCCGCAACATGACCGAAGGATATCTTCTATTACCTGATTCACCCTTTCTGTCTGGCCATCTGTTTTGGGGTGATAGGTTGTGCTGAGATCCAAGAAAGTTCCTACTGCTTCAAAGAACGCACTCCAGAATTTTGATGTGAATTTGGGATCTTTCACTTACTATCCTCCTGGGTAAACCATGCAATCTGAAGATCTCTTTAAGGAAAACTCTCGCAACATCCACTACAGAGTATGTTTCTTTCACTAGAATCAGATGGGCAACTTTGGTTAGCCTGTCAACTACCACAAAAATAGAGGTGTAATCTGATTACATTGAAGGTAATCCAGTGACAAAGTCCATACTGATGCATTCCCACTTCATCTGTGGAATGTCTAGAGGCTGCAGCTTCCCTGGCATCTTGACTCTCTCTGCCTTGACTTTTTGGCACAACAGGCATTTCTGCACATGATCAAGTACATCCTTTTTGAGTCCTGGCTAGAAGAAGCTTTTCTTCACAGACATATAGGTTTTTATAAACCCTGGATGTCCAGCTATCAGGCTATCATGGGCTTCTCTCAGAATTCTTCCCTTTATTCCCTCATCATTGGGGATACATAGCCGATTATTATAATACATGCATCCTTCATCCAGTTTGTATCCAAGAACTTAACTCATTTCCTGAGGAGTCTTGCTTTCCTGCATCAGAAGGGTAGCAATAGGGGCAAAGAATTTTTCCTGCAAGATTTTCTCCTTTACTTCGTTGATCAATGGATTTGACACCATTGTTATTGCAAGCAAGGAGGCTTTTCTGCTGAACACATCTACAACCACATTTTCTTTCCCCAACCGATAGTTTATTTTAAAATCAAATTCCTGCAGGGTTTGTATCCATCTCCTTTGATGCATGTTGAGATCCCTTTGGGTGAAGATCCACTTTAGACTTTGATGAACTGTCATCAAGGTGAACCTTTGTCCCAAAAGATAATGTCTCCACAACTTCAGAGCATACACTATTGAGAGTGACTCCAAGTCATGGACGGCATAATTCCTCTCATGTGTTCTGAGTTTTTTGGATTCACAGGCCACTGCATGACCTTCCTACATTAGAGCACTACCTAGGGCAAACCCACTGGCATCAGTAACTACCTCAAAGGGTTTGGTAAAATCTGGCAATTTAAGGACAGGGTTGGTTACTAAGGTTGTCTTTAGCTTGTCAAAGGCACTCTGACACATTGCAGTCCACTGAAAAAGTGTACTCTTCTTGTTTGAGAAGGTTAGTTAAGGGGGATGCTATCTGATCATACCTAGGTATAAAGATCCTATACCATCCGGTTAACCCTAGGAATCCTCTGACTTCCTTTACTGACTTCGGTTCTAGCCATTCTATGACTGCTTGGATCTTTGCGGGGTCAGGAGAAATCCCATCCTTTGACACTATGAATCCCAAGTATTCCACTTGGTCAACAGAGAAAGAACATTTGCTCTTCTTTTGCAAAGAGTTGGTGTTTTCTTAGCATATCCAGGACCTTGCACACATGATCTTCATGATCCGCAGCATTCTTTGAGTATACCAAGATATCACCAACAAAGAAGACAAGAACAAAATCATCCCCAAGTATTCTTTTAACTAGGAGATTACTCAAACGAGTCAAGTCTTAACTAGATAAACTAATCTGACCAAACCTGAAGTCACATGGTCAAATCAAGAAGAGACTTGCACTTGGTCCATGGAATCACCACTTTTTTCATCATTTATGAGGCACAACCAATGATCCCCTCCCACAGAACAAGGTCTTCTTAGGATTTAAAACTAAATAACGTAACTAATCGTATCTAGTTGTTTCTCAGGAATCCTCCGATCCAGTCTAACCCCATCCGGCCCATGGGTTAGCCAACCACCCGACCACTGAATTGGTAGGATTCCTTTATAAAGATTTGATTGGGTTTTTGCCCGGGTATCGAGGAAAAGAGTTCCCAGGCCCCTAGCCGGCGATTCATGCAAAAATCAAATAGGCATACCACATACACACCTAATATGAAATTGCCATTTATAACAGATTCGACTGGCTTTAAGACAATCCTTGAATAAAATCATAATATTTTCGATCATCATTTTCCAAAATTCCAAGTCCATTATATTACAAAAATGCATCCTCTGAACTCTCCGTTAAGACCAACGGGCCAACCAACGAGATCCACTACCAAATTTTTGTTTCCAAAAACCTTTCCTTTTTGTCCCATCAGATATCTTCCTCGACGTATGCCTGGGTGTCGTAGCAACCACGAGCCCGTGCATCACTTGGTCAGAACCCTCTAAGATTCTCCTTAGGTGTCCTAGCACTTCACTCAAGGACCGCTTTGTCGGTCCTCGCCCATCGTACCAGAAGCGCACCATTTTAACCATACCGAGGCTGGTCAAGACCTCGACAAGCTTTACCGCGGCGGGCAGCGTCCCTTGACGACTCCCCGAGTTGTTCCAACGAACCTCCTTTTAGAAAAACATAAGCCAAATGCTTCCCAGCATTCTAGCATAAAACAGTCCTTTGAATGAAAAATAGAGTTTCCAATGTAAGTGAGATTCCAGTTTGAGATCGGTTCCAAAGACCCTTTTTCCAATAATTCCCATTTTCATAATGAAGATCCTTGATCTCTCATGAGGGTAATCTACCCGTCATTTTATCCATTTATCCAACTAGATTCTTGGTGAGATTGGTCAGGGAAAAACTAGATTAGTTTCGGTAGTCTATTCTTTGGATTTAGTAACTAGAATTGGTCACAAAGTTTTTGTTTGATTCAGTTTGAGAGAAGAACAATTAGGTTTATTGTCCGACCTCACATATTCTAACTAAATTCATTCATTTTAGTTCTACCAGGATTCCTTTCAACTAAACATCCAGTTTTTGGGTAAATATCCATTTAGTGATTTTACCAATTCAAATATCCAAGATATTCTTTTTCCCACATAAATTCTCAACCTTAATTCATTAGGTAGAATTATGATGGAAATTTCTCTTTTGACATTAGAATTTAATTCAAATCTATCTTATTTCAAATATCATGGAAATTCATCTTTTAACTAAAATATCAATACCTATTTTTCTTAATAAACTTGAAATCCTTCTTTTTCTCATTTCAATGAGTGCAATTCCCAATTATCATGGGAATTCCTCTTTCCATAAATTAAATCTATTAAAATTCTTCATAAAATAACTATTAATTCCTTTAAGCTCCACTTTTCTCATCTAAACATTTGAATTCCAATATAGTGGGAACTCCTCTTTTATCATTTAAACTTATTTATGAAAAAAGATAAATTTAACTAAATTTTTCTCTTAAAACTTAAATAAAAATCTTCATTAATTCCTTTACACTAGGAATTATACTTTTCTTATTTAAATATTTGAATTTCAATATGGTGGGCATTCCTCTTTCATCATAAAAATTTATCTATACAAAAAGATAAATTTAACTATATTTTCTCTTAAAAATTAAATAAAAATCGTCATTAATTCCTTTGCACTAGGAACTATACTTTCTTTATTTAAATATTTGAATTTCAATATGGTAGAAATTCCTCTTTCATCACATAAAAATTTATCTATACAAAAAGATAAATTTAACTAAAATCTTTCATAAAATATACATTATTTTAGCATTCCAATTTTTTTCCTCTAAATCATTGGAATACATGGATTTCCAATGTCATGGGGATTACTCTTTTAACATAAAAATGAATTACTAGCATAAACATAAAAATCAATTTCTCCATGATTATAAATGAGAATCATTCAATTAATCTAGGATGATAATTCCTAGAATATGGTAGGAAGTCCTCTTTTCATATTATGAATGAAAATGATTTATGTGTTTATTTTATAGAAATTTTGCCATAGCTCCGCTGCCTGCTATTACTGATAATTCTCAATTTAATTGAAAGAATGAAGTTTAATATTATTGATATGATTAGAATGACCACTAATTGGATCATTATCTAATTATGGATTGATTCATAATTTCTCTATGAAATAAATATCATAAAAGCATTAAAAAGCTATTATTTTGACCTCCAATTAGACAAGCATAGAAATTACTTTTGGATTAGAGAAATGCTTCATGTTAAGCTTCATTTGGATTGAGAATAGGTCATAAGAATGACCTTTCTTTGGGGGGGAGAGAGAAATGCTTAAAAATCATTAAAATTAAGCATAAATAGAAATTTATGTGCTTCTTTATTACAATTTATAAAAGAACTTCAATAGTAATCAAAATCCATTCAATTTAAAGCTTCTCAAGCTTGAGAGGGGTTAAGAAGAGAAGCATTTGGAGTTTTAATAAGAAAAAGATAATAATCCATACTTTATCTTCTAATTTACTTGATTCTTTGATCACAGTAGAGGCCCCCAACCAATCAATTGGTTTGGTATGTTGTAGGAGTCACCAAGGAAGATTTAAGAGAGAGAGAAGCTCCAATCTCTTCAATTTTGTAGAGGTTTTTAGAGGATAATAGAAATTAAGCTTAGTTTAGAGTAATACCGACATAGTTTAATTCACAGATAATAATACAAAGGAATGAGGGTCTATTTATAGGAGAGGGAGGCCACTAATTGAGTCCAACTGAGTTCTAGAATTTTCTTGGTTCAGTTTGGCTGAATTTGAACAAGTTTTGGACCAGTTTGGCTCCCTTTTTTATTTGGTTTGATTTAGGAGAGAGGAGAGATAAACATATCCTATTATTTTTTAGTTTTAAACTCATCCAAGCATGCAAAGTAGGCGCCTCCTTGAAGGTCTCCCTTTTCCTTACACATGTATCAAAAATGAATGATTACTCTAAAATATCTCATTTTTTATTAATACTTCATAATTTTTAACTAATAAACCTAGTACTTGGTCAACTCTTCATCTTATGTGGACATTTACTCATTTTTGGGTATTTTCTTTTATTCTTTAGATTTATCTTGTCCCAACACTTGGATTAATCTTATTGGTCCATAGGAACCTTAATTGGACCATAATCAAAAAAAATTTCGAAAATCTGGACCTTTAGGCTAAGGTCTTCTGAATCAATTTTAATTAATTCCAATTGCACCTTGGAAAATCTATTTTGATTTTCTATTTCAGGGAAACATTTTTTTTATATTTATAGAATTTATTTATCCAAAAATATCCCAATATTGATTTACCACTCTCTAGAAATTTTTATCTCACTATGAAAAACAAGAAAAATTGATATTATCGTGTATTCAGAAACATAGAATGATTACAAGGGATTGAAGTAGAGGCTTATTTGATATTCAGGCTGCGGAGGAATCTTACAACATAGTCAGATCAAGAAGAGACTTGCACTTGGTCCATGGAATCACTGCTTTTTTCCTCATTTACAAGGCACTGCCGTCTCGCTGATTCCCTCCCATAGAACAAGGTCTTCTCAAGATTTAAACTAATTAACGTAACTAATTGTATCTAGTTGCTCATGAATCCTTCGATCCAGCCTAACCCCATCCGGCCCATGGGTTAGCCAACCACCCTTTGCTTGGAGAGAAAACTCACCAACAGTGGTAGACACTAGTCTGAGAGGCGCGAAGCACTACCGAAGCTTGTGACACAGGCCCTGGAGCAAGAGCACGGAGTTTTCGAGGGCATGCCAAGAGTGATACATTACGAGGGGGTGCAAGATAATGGGCGAGAACCACTGTATTAGTGGGATTCTTTTATAAAGATTTGGTTGTGTTTTTGCACACGTACCAAGAGGAAAAGAGTTCCCATGCCCCCTAGCTAGCGATTCATGCAAAAATTAAGGTAGGCATACCACGTACACACCCAATATGAAATTAACATTTATAACAGATTCGACTGGGTTTAAAACAATCCTTCAATAGAAATCATAATATTTCTGATCATCATTTTCCAAAATTCTGAGTCCATTGTATTACAATAATATCCTCTAGACTCTCCTTTGAAGACTAGCTGGCCAACCAATGAGATCCAGTATCAAAATTTGGTTCCCAAAAATCTTTCCGCCAACCGCCCAACCACTGTAGTGATGGGATCCAATTAAGAATTTGGTTAGGTTTTGTCCTGGGTACCAGGGAAAAGAGTTCCCAGGCCTCCTAGCCCGATATTCATGCAAACTTAAACAAGGCACACCACTTACACACCTAATATGAAATTGCCTTTTTCATAGAATCAGCTATCTTTAAAAACAATCATTTAATGAAACCATGGTGTCACTGATCATAATCCTCAAAATTACCTTTTTCATAGAATCAGCTATCTTTAAAAACAATCATTTAATGAAACCATGGTGTCACTGATCATAATCCTCAAAATTTCTGGTAAAATCCTTATTTCCAATCATTCCTTCATCGGTGTACCTATGGCATCATTGGCAACCAGAACGTTCATCACCATCTGTCCACTTAGGGGCCTTTTTGATAGTTCCTAGCTCATAGTAACCAACAATATATTCACATATCAAAATGGAATCTCCATTGAAGATCAGCAAGATCAACCAACGGATCCATATAAAAGAGCCATGGACTCATCCGTTGAGGATCAGCAAGGTCAATCAACCAGATCCATGCCTGAATTCAGTGAGGTGTCAAAAATGCATCATTTCCTCTAAATATCTCTTCTTTTTTAACTAATAACTTTGTTCTTAGTCAACTCTTCATCTTATGTGAGTATTTACTCATTTTTGGGAGGATTTTCTTTATTTCTTCAATTTATCTCCTCTCTACATTTGGATTAATCTAATTGGCCCTTCAGAACCTTTACTTAATCTACATTCATTTCATAAGCATTCCCATTCTCATCCAATCACATCATTTTCCATCTCAACACTTCTTTCCTCAATTAACCTCATCGATGTCGAGGCTAAGGTGCGCCCAATGGTAGCGCAAGTCAATGTGCTCTATGGCAGTTGGGCGCAACAACAGCCTAGAACACCTAATGCGATGGCGGCAGCAAATGTGGTAGTCATCCGAACGGCGTGACAAAACTCAGATGTCAAAATCACACCCACAATGGCGGCATAAAAGATACGACGACACTGATGAGATGAAGAGACAATGTGGTGCAAACACCGGCCCAGCGGTGATGATGCGAGGTGCACGACGGCATGGGAGTGGGTGTGGACGATAGTGGCGGCTATTCACGATGGGTTGCGATGGCAGCAACGATGCGGTGGCGACAGCAAATGTGGTACTCATCCGTGAACGGCGCAGCGAAACTCAGATGTCAAAATCACACCCACAATGGCGGCATAAAAGATACGGCTACACTGATGAGATGAAGAGACAACGCGGTGCAAACACCGGCCCAGCGGTGATGATGTGAGGTGCACGATGGCATGGGAGTGGGTGTGGACAACAGTGGCAGCTATTCACGATGGACTATGATGGCAGCAACAACGACGCTGTTGGCAGACAGCACTGTGGCTTGCTGGGCTGTTCTACTGTCTGTTGTGGCGACTGGCTTTGCTAGTTGCTAGGTAGCGTCGAGGGTGGCCTTGGTTGCCCTTTGACTGGGCGGGGATGCCCCTCAAGCCAAGAAGAGAGAGAGAGAGAGCTTTTCCTTCCCACAAAGCTATGGGGGGGCAACCCCTCTCCGCCGCCCTTTTTTTTGCAACAAATAATGATAGCTTGAATTTGAGTGGTTCAGACGTTGACTAGGCATGGCCTCGATTCACACAAATGAAACCTCCACTCTGATACCAATGTTACGCTACGATAGCGATCATGCATCAACAATGGAGAAGGAGAGCTCTGGATAACCACCCAACCATAGAGGGCATGAGGATAAGGTCCCCACTGCCGAGTATATATCGTGGCCCGCCTACCCATACATACTCAACTGCTGTGCGAAACTATGCCTGGGCACTCTCCCTCGAACCCCAGCTCACTTGCCACGCGCCCACGCTCCAACGAACAATCTTGTAGTCCGCATGAGCTCCTCGTATAGCCGCTACGGGCTATGTAACATATGGCCTTAAGCAGGCTCCCATAGCATGTGTCCAGCCGCCGGCGGACGAGAAATCCGGTGAAGGAACAAGGCGAGGCTGACCCCTAATGAATCTGATGGCCTGGCTGCCCTGCTCCGTCTCGTATCCCAGAGCAGGCCTTGACGAAGTCGACCAAGCAGCGGCACCCCACGTATACATGCCCTTTTGAGAGAGGGGGGCCAAAATGCGCAGCATCCTCAGCCAAATCTACTGCGCCTGTGGACAGTCCCATAGGCAGTGTCTCTGTGTCTCCCATGGGTGGCCGCATATCGGACATGCAGGCCGCCGGAAGACCATTGTAGACATGCCAGGTGTGCCAACTGCAGAGCCCCTGTGGGCAACCAGCACTGGAAAGTCGAGATCCTGCGTGCCTTCGACTAGCCCAGAGCCTGCTGGTCTAGAAATCCTCCAGGAACTCCTGTGAGAGTCCCTGTAGCCGCCAATGCTCCGATGCAGCTGGAGAGACCATCCTCCTTGGAGTCAAAATATGCCTCCCTAACCGAACAGTGTACTGGAAAAAGGTGATCTCTGTGGCCTCGAGGGACGCATAAGGATCATGCCACTCATACTCGCCAGGGTCCCACTGGTGGAGCCGGGCCAAGTTGCACGCAGCATATGCCCATAAGCGCCATCAGAGTCCACATATGTAGGGTCTGGATCGATATGCCACTTCAGGGCAGCGGCGGCCACCACTACCCGTATCCTCTGAAAGATGCACTCTGCAACCAAAGGCGACTCCGCCTCCACTCTTTGAAGTCTACCCGCATCCTGGATCTCATAGTAGAGGCATCTACCATCCTCTCAGTGCAAGCTCTGACAGCAATCAGGATCTCTTACTGTGTAAAGGCTCCCATCCACCGTGGGGCCGCTGGCTTGAAAGGCATGAACCACTCCTCAGTGAGTGCCTCTTGAATGTCATCCCTCATAATCAGCCCCCCTCTTGAATGTCATCCCTCATAATCAGCCCCCCTCTGAAGTGACTCAGCCTCTCCACCTAGATCTCCTCTCTAGGAGACTGCAAAAGGCCTGCCAGTCTCCAAAACTGCGTGCTGGGCCTACCGCCAATGGTCCCCGGGCTAGACGAGGCTGAGAACCCAGCATATGACCCTGCTCTGTGTGTACCGCAGGGCTCCAGATGAGCGGAGCGGGCCCGCCGGGCCCGCTCCTTATCACAAGTAGGAGGTCTCTGAGAAAGCCTCGGTCTCAGAAGTAGCTCCCAAGCTCGGAGGATGCTCAAGGCAAATCTGTCCTCCCATCCTCTACTGAGGCCTGTCCTCCTCATCTCTATGAAGATCCATCGTATCTCTGGTGCCCAAGTGCCCCCTGCTGGGGGAGCCCTAGCCTGCAGTCTCGCTGAAAAAGAAGCTCCTTCCAAGGCTCAGCGCATGGAAGCATCCCCTGAATAATAAGCTTCCCCAATAAGGCTCTACTCTGATCAACTAGATCTATAAGGCCCAAGCCCCCCTGGGCCAGCGAAACAGTAATAACTGCCCAAGCAACCTTAGCTCGGGCTGGCTGACCATCCCGCCCAGACCAAAGGAAGTTCTTAATCAGCCTCTGTACCTGGCTGATGCAAGAGCTCAAGAAGATCCAGCAAGATGTGATGTACCACATGGTCGCTAAAAGCACCTGATTTGTCACCACCACCCTCCTAGCCAAGTATAGCCGAGCTGTACTCCAATACAAAAGCTTCTTCCGAATGCTCAGAAGAAGTGGGGCGATCTACTACTCAGGTGACAAATCAAGTCCAATCTGGCAACCCAAATACCGCACTGCTGTGCCAAGAGGAATCCATCTAAATCCTGGGTCTGGGCTCCATGCCAGAGCGAGAGTGCTACTGATCCAAAAGGCCACTGCAATTCATCAATGCTCCCAAAGCTGCACCAAAAACCTGTAGAGCGACTGTTCTGCACCCTCTGAAGATTGGCCTCCTAGCCATGCAAAAACAATCCCCTATCATCAACAAACTTAGAATCGAGCAGGTCCTCACCCCGGATTGGGAGCTAGAGTCCTCTCAAACCAACCTCCTCTGCTATCAGATACATGCTCATAGCTGACGGACTGATCTGGTCAACTCAAAACTCGGCCCACGTCCTCCTGCCATCAGCACCACCTGGCTACGAGCCTGTGGAATATAGAGCCGCCACTCCTCGAATCCAAACTGGCTTAAAACCCAGGCGAAGCATAGTGCCCTCTAAGAAACCCCAATCAACTCTATCGTATGCCTTCTCAAAATCGAGAAGCATCACAACCAGGTCCTCACCAAGAAATCTAGCTCGGGTCGTCGCCTCCCAGAAGGTGAAAATGTTGTCAAGGCCAAGAGATGATTGTTATCTTACATATAATCAAGAAGTGGCATCATTATCTCTATGGAAGCAAGTTCTTTGTGAGAAGTGACTATAGGGTTCTCAAGAATTTATTGTCTCAACCCAATGTCTCTCCTAAAGCAAAGAAGGTGGGTGCAACCCTTCAAAATTATGATTTTGAGATCAGTTTTACGAAGGGGAAGGATGGGGGCATGTTTACTGGTAGCCATCATGGAAGTTCATAAGGATTGGATCGTGAATGTCCATTTTTGATTACATAATACGCTCTTATACTTCAAGGAGAGAGTGTATTTTGTACCTCATTCGGCATTCAAGTGATTTTTTTGGTTGAGATGCATTCTTCTCCCATGGCAGGACATTTGGGTCTCTTTAAGACCTATAATGCAATAAGAAAGAGTCTTCATTGGAAAGTCCTATGGGGAGATGTACATGAGTTTGTATCCAAGTGTATGCCTTGTCAACTCAACAAAAGGTAACTCAACAAGGGCCCTACACATAAACCCAATGGTTTGCTTCAAGCTCTACCTACTTCAAAGGGTCAGTGGATGCATATTGCAATGGATTTCATTATTACCAAACTCTCTTACCAAGAGGGGATGGGATAGTGTTTATGTGGTGGTTGAGTGCTTGATGAAAGTGACCCAATTTGTGCCTATAAAGGTGAAATATTTGGCATTTATGGTTGCATATCAATTTATGGAATTTTTGTTTAAGTTGCATGGTATATACTATAGCAAATAGTGAGTGATCAAGATGTGAAATTCATGGGCCCTTTTTGGCATACACTATTTGAGAGAATAGGCACTCATGGCCTACCATCCAAAAATCAATGATCAAAGCTGATGATCAAACGAAAAGGTTCAACACCCTTTCCTTGGACATAAAAATCCCATAGAGACAAGATGGTTAATGCCTAAAAAGTATCCTAATCCTAACTAAAATAGGAGATTTAAGCATGTCCACATTTGTGCATATATGGCATCCCCTCTTGCTAAGCTTGATTATGAGAATCCAATTGATCTTAGATGACTGCTGATATCATTCCTTTACTCCATGTGGAATCCATCCTTGGCATCCTGCTTCTAAAAATTAAGGCACTCTTGACCACTTAGACCTTGAAAACCTTCTACTCTGCAACCTTGGATTTCTACAATCTCTAATGCTCTATTCTACATACATGCACCTACTGTTCTTCTTGTCCCCACTCCTTGGGCTGAAGACCTTGTACCTTTCTTGGCTTGAAAGTTAGAACCCTTCTTGAAACATGTAACCCCTTGTTCCTTCCCTCATCATTGTACCATGCTAAGCTCAGCACTTGGGGGCTTCATAACCCATGATACTCACCTGCTGGGGGCTCTATACTCCATGGCTGCCCTCATTCTAGCACCACTAAGACTTGGTTGTGTTTTCCTATCTGGACCAAAAATAACCACCTTTGTACTTTTTTTGAAAGCTACACCAATTTTGCACCTCTAGGACTTTCAACTGGCTCTAATACCAATGTAACATGGAAAATCACTGCGAAGAAGGTCATACAAAGTGGATTATGGTGTCCGTATGTTCATGCGGATGCACAGCAGTTTGTGAGGCAATGCAATGTTTGTCAGCGCATGGGACAACCGTCCCAACGGGATCGAATGCCTTTCCATCAGATTCTTCCTTTGGAACCATTTCAGAAATGGGGTCTGGATTTTATAGGCCCAATCAAACCTACAGCGGCTCTAACCAGGAACAGCCACGGATTACTGTACGAAGAAGTGGGTAGAAGCATGGGCTTTGCGAGATAATACTGCTTTCTCTGTGTGGCAGTGTCTCTTTAATGATGTTTTTACTAGGTTTGTGGGCTGTCTAGTGGAGTTGGTTAGTCATTGGGGTGGTCATTTTATTAATAAAGTCATCAAACAAATGATGGGGTTTTACTTTGTGCTGCATCGCAAATCATCCCCATATTACCCTTAGGCCAATGGGCAGGCGGAATCTTCCAATAAGCAGCTAATCCATAGATTGGGATGTGAAGCTTCTAACCGCACTTTGGGCTTACCGCACAGCGTTTAAAGTCGCAACTGGGTTGACACCATTCAAACTTGCTTTTGGCATGGAGGCCATCACACTGGTTGAATTTGTGGTTCCCAGTTTGCACCTTGTAGTTACAGACAGATTGCTACCAGCGGATTCATTGGCATGGAGGCCATCACACTGGTTGACAACACCATTCAAACTTGCTTTTGGCATGGAGGCCATCACACTGGTTGACACCATTCAAACTTGCTTTTGGCATGGAGGCCATCACACTGGTTTAATTTGTGGTTCCCAGTTTGTGCCTTGCAATTACGGATAGATTGCTGCCAGAGCAGGATTCATTGGCATACAGACTGGAGGTCATCCAGGAATTAGATGAAGAGAGGATGAAAAGCTTTTATTGGGCGGCGCTGGAAATTCAAAGTCACAGAAAGTGGCAAGTCGATCAGCATTCGAAGAAGAAATTTTTCCAAAGAGGGCAATTGGTGTTGGTGTTTTCTTCGTGCATGTTCAAGAAACCTGCAAAACTAAAGGTGCGGCAGACCGGGCCGTTTTGGGTGTATGCTTCTTGTGGTCCCACCTCTTATTTCCTCGCAAATCTTCATGGGGAAGTTCTTTCTTCTCCGGTCAATGGGTTTTGGATGTGTCATTATTTTTCGGCGGTTCCTCTTCAATGCCCTTTTTCGGTTTTTGAGAAGCATACACTTTCTTTAATGATGGTTTCAGTTATTCCACATCAAGGGCGGCTTTCGTCAATTCATTTATCATGGTTTTTTACAGGTGTCATACATTCATGCATCGAAAAGCGTTTGGGGTTTTGCATGCAACAACTCCCTATCTTTTGTGGAAAGGCATTCTATTTTCTCTCTCTTTTTTTTTTGCCTGCCTTTTTTTTTTCTTCCTTGCTCTCTTTTCTTTTGCAGTAGTAGCCACCATGACTGCCTCTCTTGCGCAGTTCTTGCTGGTAACGCCAATCGTTCACCTCGAGCGGCCTGCTGTTGATGCATGGCTCACAGAAAAGCGCATCCACGTTTACTCTAATTTCCATTGGGAGTGTGTGCAGGTACACCCACAGTCATTGCCCTTGTTACGGCAATTAGCTATCGGCGATGTGGTGGACCTATAGGATGCAGCGATGGAGCTCACCATGGAGGAATACATTCAGCAAAAGTTGCACTTGCATGCGACGACGGAGCTATTGCTGCTAGCAAAATGCTGGCAGTTCTTGCATCCGCCGAGATGGAGGCAGAGTTTAGTCCAAAAATCAGTGGGGAGTAAAATTTTTTTGGATGCACTAATTTGGCTGCAAGGAATGCTACAGATGGTTTTTAGAAGCCATTTGGCTCCAAGCAAAGACTTACACTATGTCAGCGAAGGTGAAACAGTTGATCAAAACCTCTAAGTTTGGCCCTGTTTCTTGGGCTCACATTCTGAAGGACAAAATTAGATTTGAGGCTTAGAGGGTATGTTCTCAGGTGCAGAAAGGGCATGTAATACACTCTAAGGTGGGGCAGATATTGCAGATCCTGTTTCCTCTCTACCCGCCAATTTTTTGGTTTCTCTTCGGCCTCTGCCTGTCATTTTTCGGCTCCATTCTCTACCAGTGCTTCAGTAACAGTCATCGTTTCTGATGGAGTACCGGTTGCCCAGTAGTAGTTCTAGAGGCCAAAAGCGCTCGCATGCAGAAGTGGCCAGTGATGCTGAACGGGTTGATGGCACTGTTTCTGTCACTATGGCTGTGCTAGTGGGTACTCTTGTGCGCCCTCCTGCGATCGCAATGTCACCACAGGGAGTTTCTCCTATGCACCAGTGGCGCCAACAGATTCAGGAGCAGTCATCACTGGTAAGCATGGCACTGGTAGTTGTGCCGATTACTACACTTCCAGTATTGATTGAGCAACTCATAGCACTTGCAGTTTCAGCTTTCAGGGTGGGGACCGCAGTCTTAGCTGATGCGGTGGTTACCACAATTCTTTCTTTTCCCTAGGAAACCCCGCACTATGAGGTTTAACCAACACACCTGGAAAGTGTTGTGTGGTTACTTCAGCATACCGCAGACTTCTGCCGCAATGTTCCTCAAGCTAGTGCTCAAGCTACTCGCATAACTGCTCTTGAGCACAGGTGGCGCGGCTTTTGCCTCAAAATGATAATTCATTGCATGAAGCTAATAGGATTCTAGGTCTTCAGAACAGAATTTCTGCTCTAGAACAGTGGTTGCGGGTGGTAGAAAGCAGTGATGATGAGCAGGCAACAAGAGACAATCATAAAGTCTTTTGTAGTGCTATTAAAATGAAGAACTGGCCAGACATGGCACTAATGAGGCCTTAGCTAATTATTTGCAGCAGCATCCAGGGGATGTTCTCATTAATATGGAAGATTTAGAGTCTTTATCTTTAACGCTTAGTTTTGAAGTTGCTCATTATTGGTGGGAAGAACAAATTGCTCTGTGGAAGACCAGTGTTTCACAACAATAACCATCACATTTCCAACGTCAGTATTGTTTCTATGCCAATTGCATAGAATGATCGGGGTAAGGCTCCTATGGAAGAAGGTTCTGCTTCGCAGTCTGTTCTTCCAGCTGCTGCTTGGTCAGATGCAAATATTGCCAAGCTTGTCTGCCCGCGAATGTGACAACGCAGTCCGTGCTTTGGCAGAGCAAACTGCTAAGAGACGCATAAAGAACGAAGGGTCGGCTAGAATTAATATGTGCAACAATGGATTCCTCGCATGCAGTGGCCTACAACACGACCAGTAGTAACAGAAAGATACACGGATCTGATGCAGGAAATTGATGAATTACATCGAGCTAGAGTTCCACAGTCTGCGGCGGGAGAGCATGCTGTAGTTGCTATGGAGGGAATCCTCTATATAGATATCGTGTTGGACGAGGTTGAGGCAGATGGCTCGATAATACTGCAAGTCGAGGAGCTAACTAGGGGTTTGAGGAGGGAATGCCAAAACAGGAAGCTTAGTTCCGGTCTCCATAAGTGTGTCTACCTTATGATCGATTGAGCTAGATGAAGGGGTTGATGGGGTGGTTGGCGGGCTGGGCAGCCCATGCCTCTACCTCTCTAAGCTGTTTGTGTAGGTGATGGAGGGTGGCCTCTGTCAAGTTGCGGTGCCTTATAAAATCCTCGTTTGTGCGAGCGAGATCTTCCTCTGTAGTTTGGGCCCAACTCATTGCCTCTTGATGCAGTCCTTCTATGACGGTCAGCTCTTTATGGGTTGTCATGGCCACTGCATGTGGGCTGAAGCTCAGTAATTCTAGGAATGTCCATGTCCAGCTGTTCTGTTTGTTGATCAAACTTTGTCTAGAGCTCCATAAACTACACATTTGTCTCGTATAACTCCTCAGACATTGCATGCTCCTGGGCTTTGGCTAATAACATTTCCCTCTGTGCAATTTGTGCCACTTCTTGTTGCCGGGAGATGCAGTCTGTCATCTATTAGATGAGCTCTCGGGCCATGTTAGCAAAACCCTAGGCACTTCTCCTCCCCGAGCCACATGGATGCTTTCTACATAATTATGGCTAGAGTTGAAATTGCTAGCGCGGGCCCAATGGAGAGTGTTGACAGTATTTTCGGTGTCACTGGGGGAGGAGGGCCCTGGCTGATTATGAGGTGGCATTTCAATGAACCTGTCAGGGGGGGGGTGGGGTCTCATTAGGACTTCTGTTTAAGAATTCCTTCCTCTGGCAATCTTCTTCCTCTTCTAATGCCTTCTTGGCAACTTCTGTAGCTGCAGCGATAGTAATCTCTTCCTGTGTGGGCCTGGGGCTCGGGGGGTAGTTGTGCCTGTTTGGTAGGTGCGGGCTCATGGTGGGGCCTCTTCGCTGAATGGGAGAGGTGGATGGAGGGTATAAAGAAGCAAATATGGCATCCGTTCTGCTCAATTGGATGGCTCGTGGGGTAGCTCCTCCCAGCCCTGCATAATATAGAACCCTGGTAAGTAAAGTGGTGACCACTACTTGCCTTAGGGGTTGGAGCAGAAGACATGGAGCTCCTGAAAAAGAGATAGTCGGCCCAATTGATCTACTGGCCCTAGTCCATGCGAGCCAAGGTTGTTAGATTGCACCTGATAAACCTATCGGTCCACCTTGTCGTGAGGAGAAACTGCAGGGTGCATGCTGGCATCACACAAGGTCTTCCTAGGAAATGTTTCCCCACTTAACTCCATCCTTGTTGGCATTTCCCCTACACATGCCACGAATGAGCTTAAGGGCATTGATGACAAGGCGGACATATGGCTGTGCCACTTGTGGTGGTAATGCTAGTGCCTCCCACATAAGTCCTATGCTGAGCTGGACTGGATGTTGTCTTCCCTCGATATCCAAGATGATACCTGTATGCTGGTTTACATCATAGGTCTTTGTGAAATGTAAGGCATTGTACAAATCTGGCCCCAAGGCTCCAATGTGGGTAGTCGGCCTAGCCTGAGTAGCTCTAACTTCTAGACCACTGCTGGGTGAGCTGCAATAGCTCTATAGCACGTCCTTGTGTAGTAAAGGAGCCTATGCTCAACTTTACGATGGTTCTTCATCAGGGAATGGATAGTGTGTCCATTAACCTGCTTCATCAGGGCTTCACCCAGATCGGAGAGATGGGGGGTACTTTACGTACTCCTCAAAGCGTCCGCTGGGTGAGCTGCAATAGCTCTATAGCACGTCCTTGTGTAGTAAAGGAGCCTATGCTCAACTTTACGATGGTTCTTCATCAGGGAATGGATAGTGTGTCCATTAACCTGCTTCATCAGGGCTTCACCCAGATCGGAGAGATGGGGGGTACTTTACGTACTCCTCAAAGCGTCCGCTGGTAGGTCTCTTCCTCCTTAAGGAAGTATGGTGGAACACCTCTAGGGAGGAGTCGGAAGCTTCAGACATCCTGAAGGCTGGCCTATGAGGGTAAGGGTTTGCAAGAGTTTGTCTAGGCTGAGAGTGAAAAGTGAGAAAGTGGGAGGAGGGGGCCCATATTTATAGCACTATGAAGAAGACACGGACATGGCAAGTTCAGGGAACAGGCATACGCTTGTAAGCGAACAGGCATTGTAGGTGGGGTTGAAAGTGAATGGGTGTGGCAAGAGGATTAAACGACCACCGGAAAGATGATCGAATGGCCGTGAGCTCGCGCGGTTGGAACGGTTGCTCGCTTTGCATAGAGTCGGCATGGCCGTGGTAGTGTGCAAGGGAGGGAACATCCATGGTGGCAAGCCACGTTTTGAGAAGGGAATGGCCGTGTAAAACTTGGAACGGCTGCGGGCGTTGTGTTGAGGATGGAACGACCGTGGCACTTTGATTATGAGACAGGAACAACCATGGCACTTTGATTTTGAGACAGGAACAACCATGGCACTTTGATTGATTTTTTTTTGGGTGTGTACCCTGACATAGGTTTTGTACACTGAGGCTATGCTACTAGCACCCCATTGCGGGTTTTGTACTAACCGCGTGCCCAATTCGCCAAAGAAAGGAGTTTATGCCAATTGGGTGATGGTGAAGTAGAGGGTAGCACTTCCTAAAGAGATTCCGATGTGAGTGGCAAGGAAGTAGCTAGGGCTAAGGGAGTTGAAGGGAGTTCGCAATCCTGTCAAGCCTCTGAATGATAGGTGGAGGAATTGCTAACGTTGAAGGTATAGTAATGAAGTTTGTCAGCGGTGGCTTGGGGATGACTGTGTCACCACATAGGACTTTTTGCTTCCCTTTTTCTTGAGCAATCTTAACTGTAGATGTTGCCTTGGTGGGTGCCCATTGAATGAGGGGTAGGTTACTGAGGTGTCACATGAGGTAGGGGCTTAGGTTGGAGAGGTTTGGGAATCCACCTATCATTCAGAGGCTTGATAGGACTGCGAAACTCCCTTCAACTCCCTTAGCCCTAGCTGACGTTGAAGGTATATCTGTAATGAAGTTTGTCAGCGGGGTGGCTTGGGGGTGACTGTGTCACCACATAGGACTTTTTGCTTCCCTTTTTCTTCAGCAATCTTAACTGTAGATGTTGCCTTGGTGAAGGGTAGGTGACTGAGGTGTCACCTAAGGTAGGGGCTTAGGTTGGAGAGGTTTGGGGATCCATAGGGTATGATTGCCTTCATATAGTAATGTTGAGCGAGAAGAAGAGATTTTGGGATCCACCAAAGAGTTCAATGTGTGGGTTTAGGGTTCGGTCGAGGGTCAAAGAGCCTACGAGGGCGCGTAGATTTGTGTCGATCCTGTACCTTGTAGGCTTGAGGTTGGCGAATGAGGGGCCTACGCTAGGGGCAAGAAACTATGGATGCCCGTCGCGCCAAGGGGGATGGTGGGACCTTCTGGGGATCCATAATGGAGATGTTTCCTCATAGTAGCCTTGTCCTGCAAGAAGTTGCTTGGGCACCCAGTGGTGATATATCGAACCCCGTGAAGATTTGTTAGGATGGTTAGTAGTGTTAGTTTGGCGTATAAGGTGGTGTGATAGCTGCTTGTGATTTGACAATGTAAGAGCGTGCTGCCATCGTGTGTGGTGGTTGTGTGGGTGCGAGAGGCATTGGTGCAGATGGCATTTTGAGAGACCTCTTTTTCGGGGGAACGGAATGATAAGAGTGAGGTCTTGGGGTATTTATGGGTGGTGGAAATGGGAGTTCGTGGCATGAACGAGTGATGTCAACTAGTTCTTCATCTGTCATTAGGATGGTAACATGGCCACCAGAAGCCAATTGTAGGGTGGCTGTCTGTGCATCCCAGTCGATGTTGCATCTATTATGGCCCATCCATCCCCTACCAAGGATGATCTCTTCACTCATAATTCCTGCAGAAATCACATATAAAACTTCCCTTCTAGGGGATTATTTTCAATGTGGAACAAAAGTGTGATTGTGTCGATGTAATGAATTCGCTGTGAGGTAACCGTGGGGTGACAACAACAGGTGTTTCTTTCAATGTGGGTCTCCCAAGTGAGCACCATGTTTCACATGACATTAAATTATAACTAGCCCCTGTATCAACAAGAGCTAATTTTTGGGCAAAGCTGGTTGATTTGGTCATTCCTAACCATAACCGAGCTAGCTTCACCTCCCAATCTTCTTCTTCTAAGTCGATTACTTGGGCCATGTTAACTATAACATGGCTTTTGCCTAAGCTTTCCTTGGCCTCTCTTGCGCAATTTTTTTCATATCCTCATGGTCTTGCTTTCGTTGTTTTTTATCATGGATGGCCTTCTCAGTGAGAGGGAAATAGTAGTGTTTAAGTTTGCTACCGTTGAAGTTTCCTGCCATCTCGACATCATCAAGGGTTTCAATGTGCACAGCGCCTTGTGGTGTGATTTCAGAGACCAGAAAAGGTCCTAACCCATGGAGTTTAAGATTTTTTTAATGTATTTTTGTGCTGAATAAGAGGACGATGTCGCCCTCATTCATCTGTTTGTCCTTGAGCTGGTCGTTCAAACCACTGTTTATGCCTAAGATTTTCGACAATCATGTTGTAGACTACAATGAGGTAGGTTTCATCAAGCCTTTCAAGTTCGAACACGCGATAACTTGAAGCATTTCTAGCAAGTTTTTCATGCACTACGACACATAGGCTTGGGACTAAGAACTCCATGGGCAGGACTGCTTTAGTGCCATAGGTTAAACTAAAGGGGGTAGCATTAGTTGTTGCCTTATATGAAGTTCTATAAGCCCAAAGTGTAGCCGGCAATTTCTGTTCCCAGTGTACGGCTGGCCTCCACTATTTTGGGGAGAATGGCACATAGAATTTTGTTTGTACTCTTAGCTTGGCCATTTGCTTGAGGATAGTAAGGGGAGGACTTACTGTGGGTGAGAAGGAACTCTTACAAAAGGAATTTGATTAATTCGTTGATGAAATGCATTCCATTGTCATTGACAAGCTCGAGAGGACACCCGAAGCGTGTGATTACAGACTCATAGAGAAATTTGGCCATTGATCGAGCATCGGCCTTGTGGGTGGCGCGAGCCTCTACCCACTTGGTGCAGTAGTCCATTTTGGCAGCAATTATATATCTTGCTTGAGTGTATTTGGCTGTCAAACTGATGGATCCTACGAAGTTTATGCCCCATTTTTCAAATGGATGTAAGGACACAATGAGGTTCAGGGGCATGTGATCCTTGAAAAACGAGGGATCGCTACACATTGGCATTCATCACATCATTTGACATACTCAGCAGCTTCAGCCATTAAAGTGGACCACCATAAACCAGGTGTGAGAGCCGTACGAGCAGTGATGTCGGCGCGGCGGCGGCCATCAACACAGGTAGAGTGAGCCTGTTCAAGGAGGAAGACATATTCATCTTCCCGAATGCAACATCTTAGGATTTTGTCCTTGCCCTGCTTGTAAAGTTGACCCACGCGATTAGTTGGTACGTGGATTCTTTCTTTATTAAGCAACGGGGGCGTGATCCTTGTTGAGGAGAGGATCAACTGGTAAGCTAGTGGTGGCTAAAATGTGATCCACTTCTTCATCCCATTCAGGAATTAAGCAATGTTGGAACAAGGCGGCCTCTGGTAAATCATCATCTATTCCCACTGGTTGTTCACCATAGGGGATCCTTGACATGTGGCCTGCTAGAACATGCTGAGAGCCTTTTCTCACCGTAATAGTGAAATAAAACTCTAGCAAAATAAGCAGCCACTTGGTGATTCTACCTATCATACAGGGCTTATTAACACAAGGTACAAAGAGGGCTTGATGGTCTACGAAGAAGACAAACTTGGTTGCCAAAAAAGATAATGGCGAAACTTCTTAACCGTGTAAACCATAGCCAATCCTTCTCTCTCAGTTGTGGTGTAATTCCTCTTAGCTTTGTTGAGTTGGCGGTGGTTGGCAAAACTAATGGGGAAGTCCATCTTGTGTTCATCAGGTTGGGCCAGCATGCACCCTATAGCAAATGTTGAGGCGTCAATATGGACATGGAAGATGAGATCCCAGTTGGGGGATCTAAGGATTAGAGCACTTGCCAAGGCTTTTTTGAGTGTGTAGTGTAAGCTTTGTGGCATTCTTATGTCTACTCGAAAACTATAAGGAGTTCATAAAGGGGTCTAGCAATATTGGCATACATAAAAATAAATTGCCGATAATAGCTGACATGTCCCATGAAGCGCTAGATGCCCTTGAAGTTGGTAGGTGGTAGCAGCTTGAGAATGAGCCATAATTTACTGTTGTTAGTGGATATTCCTTTCCTGGAGATGATGTGTCCTAGGATCACTCTGTGTCAAACCCAAAATTGGCAATTAAGAGGGTTCAGTGAGATACGATATAAGTCTGCATCACTCTAACATCTTACGCAAACATGCAAGGTGCTCCTTCCAAGAATAAGTGACACATAGGTCCTCCATGAAGACTTCTAGGAATTTTCGGAGATATTCCTTGTAAGCCATACACATTAAGGCGTTGGAAGGTTCTGAGGGAATTGGTCAACCCAAAGGGCATGACTTTGTATGCGTACGTACCCCATTCAGTAGTAGCAAAAGCAGTTTTGTGCTAGTCTTTAGGGTCGATTAGCACTTACTTGTATCCTAAGAATCCATCTAGGAAGTTGTAGGCTTCCTTTCCTGCTACTCTTTCTAACACGTGTTCAGTGAATGGTAAAGGATTGCGGTCCCTTATGGTGGCGGCATTGACCTTTTTGAGGTCGACACACACCCTGAGTTTTCCATTTTTCTTGGGCACCATCACAATCGGTGATACCCACTCCATATGTTCAATTTCATAGATGAATCTAGCATTAATGAGTCTTTCAATCTCTTCACGGACCATCTTGGAATATTTGGGGTTCATTGGGTAAGCTCGTTGCTTGACTGGCCTAGCTCCATCAACCATGGGAATGGTGTGTTGTACCACGTCTAGAGGTACGCCCTTCATATTTGAATACTTCCAAGCAAAGCAATCTTGGAATTCAGTTAGGAGAGCAATGAGCTCTCCTAACTTCCAAGCAAAGCAATCTTGGAATTCAGTTAGGAGAGCAATGAGCTCTCCTTTTTCTTCCTTTGTAATGTCTTCTGCAACAAATACAAGCCTCAGGTCTTCGCTTGGGCCTACCGAGTTTACTTCCTTAACCTTGGCTAGACCGTCATATGAGGTCCCAGGTTGCCCACTATTAGACCTTTGAGCCGAATCATTAATGAACAAAGCGGTCGGCCATTTGGAAGGTCTTAAAGTGCTTGGGAACCTACCGTGTTTCTTTAGCTTTAACAGTTTCCTCATCAATTAGCCTTTTGTCTTCTTTTTCTCTGCGAGTGTTAACTTTTTGTTTTGTGCCTTGCGTGCAAAGCAGCAAAGCTTTTTAGAGACTAGTTCTGGTTGAGTGGGTTCAACCGGCTGTGGGACATTAGTGTGGACTAGAAGAGAGTTGTTTGTAGACTCTTTTTGCCATACTTCATTGAAATGCTCATGGGCTTCCACGGCTCCCACATATTTCAACCAATGGGTTTCATAGTTGTTTGGGAAGATGTACCGCCCTGGCCCAGGGAATCCTTTGGGCCTGTGAGTTTTATGTGAGCGTGTACTCCTTGACGGCTTAGCTCGAACAACCTGATCCAAATCTTGCATGGCTATATTAGGTAGATATGTTGAACTAAGCATATATAATGATGTAAGCTCTTGCCCATCTGCCGTGGCAAATCTCATACCAGTTTTTCTAGGCAAGATGTCTAGTGTAGCGAGGGTATGCATCCAATTCTCAAAGTCTTCCGGCTTTGGGAGTGGTGCACAATCCTCACTCTTCTTTTCATCTTCTAGTGTTTTATGACATGTCTGGCATAGATGGACTTCAGTAGTTCGTGTAGTGATTGAGTCCTCTGCAAACGGTCTGCCACTCATAGGGTGCACTTTCCATGTGCGTAGATTGATCTTGAAAGTGACATCTTTTCTCCGAATGTAGATATGGTTAGTATCCCAGTCATGGATCATCTTGGATTCTCGCATAAAGGGTCTGCCAAGGATACAGTTGTATGAAATTGGCTGACGTCCAAAATTCATCACCAAAAAGGTGTGGCAGTAGAGGTGGTTCCCAGAATCTTAATTTTAAGATCCTTTAATAGACCAATGGGTCTAGCGTTGGCTCCATCAGTGAGTTTAACTAACAATCGAGTGTTGTCCAAGGTAGGTGCTCCCCATTTTTCCCATCATTGTTTGGTCACAATGCTCACTCCGGCTCCTCCATCCAAGATTTTTGTAACTTGGTGGCCGCCAAAAGTTATCGGCAAGGCCGCATTAAGTTCATCGCCTTCAAAGTATTATCTGAGCTTGTTCACTCGAACGATAGGAGTCCCTTTTATCTTAAGAGGTATGTGGAATTCTTCTTCCTTGGATTCATCAGAGCTATCTGGCTCCATAGTCTCGTGCATGCGTGCCCTGAGACATCCGTCCATCCAGTCTTTCAAGTCATTCCATAGGCTTGGGCTAGCTTGGAGCAAGGTGCCGATTAGGATTTGGACCTAAGAAGAGAGGAACGAAGAGAGACCTGCAATGTCTCTTGGGGCGGCAGAGGAAGTCCTATGTGAGGAAGGTCAGGTCTACTTTGTCTCAAGCTTTTTGAGGTGTATGGGATGGGATCAAGGATTTCTACATTAGTTCCCCTATGATGTTCATCTCCTAGGTCTCCAATATGTAATCTCTAATGGTTTCGCTCTTATTCTGTTTGACATTATTGAGTTGTTCAACAGGGCTCTATCGGGTACCTCGATAAGAGTACCCTACCTTGAAAGCTTCTTTTAGAGCCTTGAAGGAAGCTTTATCTTTCGCTTTCAGGGATCTAAACCATTGGCCCGCTTTGCTATCCAAGGTGAGGCCAAATGCGCTTATCTTGGTCTAATCGTCTATATGGCCAAATGCTTCACAGATCTAATTAAACATCTCTAGGTGAGTAATGGGATCACTTGTCCCATCAAACTTCGTGTGATCAACTTTGAGATGTTTGCTGGTTTGGTTCGTTCCTGCTTAGGTTGAACTAGTGCAGAGGGATTAATGCCAGCGACTAGCCCCTCCCTATTTCCATGGCAATTCTTAACATTTCAGGTGTCAACCCTGTCATGGTGGCTGGTGGAGGTTGGGGAATAGGTTTTGGAGGAGCGGGACCGGGTAGATAGTAGGCAAGTGGGGGTCTTTGTCCTCTGGGAGGACTTGGTTGTGGCCCACAGGGTCCTGCTTACACTGTGTGTACCCCTTGAGGTGGGTACTGCTGATAGGCTGTGGGGGGCTGTTGTGGTGATGGGCTTGGGTAGACCCATTCTCTTTGGTGTGATGTGTTGGAATTAGGGTTGCAGGAATGCACACACAACTTCAAGAAGATGAGGAAGCTTGAGCACAACACAGTAGTGTATTATGAGTGCCAAAAATGAAAGATTACAAGCCCTAGAAGATAATGGGCGTATATACAATGCACGGGGGAAAAAACCTCCTAGTGAGGGAAAAAGTGCCCCGGCGGTCCTAAGTGTGTTCACACACATCACTACTATAATATGGTAACAAATCCCCCCTGGAGTGATGCGGTGAACAAGAGCTAGCACTCATGTATAGGGAAGTGTCTAGCTATGTGGACGAATCCACAAAAGGGAGTAAGCCCAAAGCTTTGCGAAAAGCTTCGAACTTCTCACGAGGCAGAGCCTTTGTGAAAAGGTCTGCAAGGTTATCCTGTGTTGGCACATAAGCCAAACTGATCTCTCCTGCAGAGAGTCTCTCCCTGACATAATGGTAGTGCACCTCAATGTGCTTCGTACGAGCATGGAACACTGGGTTCCGCGCAACTGCCAATGCGCTCTGACTGTCAGTGAAGATGGTGGTGGCAGATGGCTGCCCAACACCCAAATCAGCCATAAGGCGTCTGAGCCACACACACTCAACCGTAGCTGTGAAAGCTGCCCTGTACTCAGCTTCACAACTAGAAGTGGCCACAGTAGGCTGCTTCTTGCTCAACCATGATATGCATGAGCTTCCAAGCATGAAGCAAAAACCACTCGTGGACACGCGTGTGTCATAACAACCAGCCCAGTCAGAATCTGAAAAAGCATGTAAATCTGGCGGCAATGATCCCCCCTTGGGATAAAACAACCCAAGATGCCGAGTACCACTCAAATAGCGAAAGATACGCTTCACTGCCTGCCAATGCTTAATGCCTGGGCTATGCATAAATCTGCTCACCTGTGAGACTGCAAACTGAATGTCTGGCCTCGTAATGCATACATAAATGAGGCAACCAACAGCTGTCTGATAGAGTGTGACATCAAAGTGATCTCCAGCATCATGAAGACTCAACTTCAAACCTGTCTCCATTGGAGTAGCAATAGGCTTGCAGTCTTCAAGGCCAAATCTCCGCAACAATGTTTCAATATACTTTGTCTGACACAAAGCAATACCTCCATCACACTGCTTAAATTGTATCCCCAAATAATGATGCAAATGCCCCAAATCTGACATCTCAAAAGAGGCATTCAAATCAGCCTTAAAATCAGCAATATGACTCTCATTTGGTCCTGTGAGCAGCATGTCATCGACATAGAGAGCAATGATTAGATGTACACCATCCACACGTTTAGCATACAAAGTGCTTTCTGTTGGACTATTCTGAAACCCATGTGCAGTCAAATATGCATGTATTTTTTCATACCAAGCTCGTGGAGCTTGCTTTAAACCATATAAAGCCTTTTTTAACCTGCACACTTTGTTTTCCTGCCCTCTTTGAACAAAACCACGAGGCTGCGATACATACACCTCCTCATGCAAATCTCCATTTAAGAACGCAGTCTTTATGTCCAGCTGATGTACATTCCAACCATTATGAGCTGCTAATGCACAGATGCTACGAACAGTGGTCATACGACATGTGGGAGCAAAAGTCTCATCAAAATCAATGCCCTTCTCTTGAGCATAACCTTTTGCAACAAGCCTAGCCTTATGGCGATCCACTGTGCCATCAGGCTTACGCTTCAATTTGTATACCCACTTAGTGCCAATGGCCTTCTTGCCAGGAGGCAAGTCACATAAAGACCATGTACCATTCTTCATAATAGCATCGTATTCTGCTTGCATAGCAGCCATCCAATTTTCTGAACTTTGTGCCTCATCAAATGAAACAGGCTCACTTTCATCGCACATACTAGAAACAGCCAATGCATAACAATCTGACGCATAAGAGGCACCATGAGAGCCAGAACGAGTGCGACTAGACAAAGGGGCATCCAACTTGCTGTCACGCAAAGTCTGCACCAGCCATCTAGGCATATTCCTAGAGCCCTCAATCTCTTGTCTCTCATCCTCAAGTGCATCATGCACATCTGCATCAGATATAGGCTGATCTGTGCCATCATTTAAAACCTGCATAGGCTGAAAAACTGCCTCATGAGGTATTGCACTTGACTGTGCACCACTGAAAAGAGGCAACAATGTATCATAGACATCACGTGAGCTGATATCTGTCTCCTTAGTACATGAAACCAAGGGCTGAACTGCATCTTCCACAAATACAACATCACGGCTAACCAAAATGCGCTTTGTCTGTGGATGATACAAACGATAGCCTTTGCTCTCAGCACTATATCCAACAAAAATACATTTGACAGCTTTGTCATCCAATTTTCTGCGATGTTGCACAGGCACTAATGCATATGCCAGGCAACCAAAAACACGTAAATGGCCAACAGATGGCTTGCGGCCATGCCAAGCCTCATATGGAGTGACAACCTGTAATGCTTTGGTGGGACACCTGTTTAGTACATAAGTGGCACACATGACAGCCTCAAGCCAAAAACCATGTGGTAGACTTTGACTCTTAACCATACATCTTGCCATTTCCATGAGAGACCTGTTTTTTCTCTCAGCCACACCATTTTGCTGTGGTGTATACGGCACTGTACATTGGTGTTTTATCCCACGCTCAGCCAGAAATGCATTAAATTCTGAAGACATATACTCCCCCCCTCGATCTGAACGGAGGGTGCCCATCTTACTTTCTGACACATTTTCAGCCATAACCAAAAACTGTTTGAAGCACAAAAACACTTCGGACTTTGCCTTCAAAGGATATACCCATGCATGCCTGGTAAGATCATCAATGAAAGTCACGAAGTAAAGGTAGTTTCCAAATGATGGAGTTTGCATGGGACCACAAACATCACTGTGAACAAGCTGCAATCTGCGTTCAGCTCTCACTGATCCATCTTTGGGAAAGGAAGCACGCTGCATTTTACCCAGTATGCAGCCCTCACAAACATGCTTGACAGGTGCCTCAAGCTTAGGCAAAGAAGACACCATTTCAGATTTCTGCAGGCGCAGCAAACTTGCAAAATTCAGATGACCAAAACGTGCATGCCACAGTTTTGCATCTGAAATAGCCTGCGTATCCATAATAGCACATGCTGAATCCTCTACACATTTGCCATCCATATTGAGCTTATACAGCCCTCGACATAGTGAACCAGATGCTACAATGATGTCACCACAAGAGAGATCATGAACAGTACATCTGTCATCCACAAATTTTACAACCAAACCTGTTTTGGCAAATGCGGAGACTGACAGCAGATTCTTTTTGATCCCTGGCACATACAATGCATCAAAAAGTGTAAAGGTGTTGCCATTTGCAACATTCAGCACAATCTTTCCAACTCCTTTAACGGGATAAGAGGAGTTATTGGCACAAGTGACAGTATTCCCTGTGGGAGCAGACTCAAGGAAAGTGAATAAACTGCGCTGCGAGGTGATATGCTTAGTGGCACCACTGTCAAAGTACCATACATCTGAATCTACTGCAGACATACATGTGTCATGCAAAGATGGGTCATAACTGCACTGCGCATTGAATGCCCATTCTGTATCTAGCACAACATTAGCAGATTCATTGTTAGAAGGAGAGGCATCTGCAACAGCCATACCAGCCTCTTTCTTCTTAGCCTCTTTCGCAGCCAGCTTAGGACACGCTTTGATGACATGATCATTTCCCTTACAGTACTTGCAAAATGTCTTCTGTTTGTCACCCTTCTTCTCATCTTTGTCTTCCTTCTTTGGTTGCGCAGCATTTGCAGATTTCTGCTTACTAGAAGAAAAGCCAGCTTTACCTTTCCCGCTTCTCTGACTAGCAACGAAAGCTTGATCTGCGACACGCATAATATTCCTGTTTTGCCTTGACTGGTCTTCTTGCAGCAAAACAGAAACTAACTCCTCAAATGATAAGGCATTGGGATTGCCTTTCATCATCAAGCGAAGAGTGGAAGCAAAACCCTGATAAGAATCTGGTAGACCATTCAAAACAGTCTGCACAAGTGAACTGTCTGACAGGATTTCATCTGCAGAAATGAGCTGCTCTTTGAAATCCTTGATCTTTGTCAAAAAGCTATCCATAGAATCACCTTCGTTCATATGCTCACTCTCCAACTGTTTTCGGAGGTAAGCAACACGAGCCTCATTTCTTGCCTGATACAATGTGGCAAGTACATCCCAAGCATCCTTAGAAGTCCTGCAGGAGCGAATATGTGGGATAATGGTACGTTTGACAGACAGCGCAATCAAGGCATGAGCCTGCGCATCTCTACCATCCCAACGAATCTGCTCTGCTGAAAGTGGTGGTTCTCGAACAGCTGCTACAGCACTTGTGCCTGCACCATCATCAACAGTACCTGTTTCTGATGTGTTTGCAGCATTCCCAGCCACAATAGGACGTGCATCAATACCCTGCACAATGTTCCATAACCCCTTTGCTACCAATACATGTCGCATCATATATGCCCACAATGGATAGTTGGTGCCATCCAACTTATCCTCAGCAGCCAACATGCGGAATACATCATTGTTGTCAGCCATGGCCAATGACTGTACTACTAGATGTAAATGCTGTCTGTAAGAGGTAAACCTGTATAAAATTGACCTGTGCTATGTAGCACAGCCCAAAACAGACGAATGGGCACCTGTCCTGCAGATTTTAATCCTGACAGAAAATCTGCACAGTAGGACGATTTTGCCTGCGCAGTACTTGGAATGCAAAAACGGAGGGCGAAATGACCGCATATACTAACCTGCAGACGCTCGTGAAATCTCGTCGCAATCGGAGGAGATGAAGCGGCAGGTGCCGGTGATGCTGCCCGGGAGGAGGAAGCCTGCTCTGGTACCAATTGTTGGAATTAGGGTTGCAGGAATGCACACACAACTTCAAGAAGATGAGGAAGCTTGAGCACAACACAGTAGTGTATTATGAGTGCCAAAAATGAAAGATTACAAGCCCTAGAAGATAATGGGCGTATATACAATGCACGGGGGAAAAAACCTCCTAGTGAGGGAAAAAGTGCCCCGGCGGTCCTAAGTGTGTTCACACACATCACTACTATAATATGGTAACATGATGCCTCGGAATGAGTCTGCCGCCCGCCCGCAAGACGAGTATGGCTCTCCAGTTCGGTAGCTAGATCTGGGTTTGATGGCTCCCGCCTTGGATGACTTCCACTCTAGGGTCTAGAGGTGGAGTGGGCCCACTTTCTTGAGGTTGATCCATATTTCTCACCCTGGGTTGCGGTTCTACAGACTGTGTGTTTCCCAAGATAAAATTGCAAATCCTTGATGCAAGGCTTTGCTGGGAATGAGTTAGAGAAATATGAGTAGGTTCCTGGACAGATGGTATGTCCATGCATTGTGGTTCACGCTCTCTCACCTCTAGGTCTGGGGTCCCTCCACTACTGGGGGAGGTCCTGGTACTATCAAAGACAAGCACCGTTTGACTCCATGCGGTATTTACCAATGGGCATCTAAAGAGCTTACTTCATCAAAGAGAGGGTTATTTCTCACCAACCTACCCGAGCGTAGGTGCATGGGAATATAGATTCACTGATTTGAACCCCCAAAAAAAGATCTTTTTTAAAGGAACGGGCATACGCTCCTTAGTGAGAGAAGGAACGGGCGTACGCTCCTCAGTGGAGAGAAGTAACGGACGTTCGCTTCTCTACTGGGGGGCAAGCTATGCAGCAGCCCCACAGCGAGCGTTCACTTCATGGTTGGCATGGGCGTTCGCTTCCGACTCAGGAAGGAACGCGCGTGCGAGTTTATGAGCTGATTAGAACGAACGTGGCAAGGCGGAAAAGGAAACTCAAATGGGTGTTTGCTTCTGGTGAGAGAAGGAACGGGCATTCGAGATGAGATCAATTGGAACCGGCGTGGCAAGCTGGTGCCGTGGGGTCGTTCACTTCAAGGTTGGCACAGGCATTCGCGTTTCTGTTGGCATGGCGTGCGCTTCGAGGAATTCGAAATGGAACGGGCGTTCGCTTTTAGTGAGAGAAGGAACGAGTGTTCGGGGATGAGATCGATTGGAATAGGTGTGGCAAGCTGGTGCCGTGGGACTTCATGGTTGTCACGTGCGTTCGCTTCTGGCTCAAGAAGGAATGGGCGTTTAAGAGTTGGAACAGACGTGCACTTGTGGGCGAACGCATGGCACTGTCAGACAGAGATTTTTTCAAATTTGACTGGCTTGCAAGTCTAACAGCCAATCCAACATTATAAAATTCTCCTTATTTAATTGCACTTCAATGCACATGAGGCCTAATTAAATGTAATTAAACTAATTTTAATGCTCCTACCAAATTTAGGTAGGAAATCTAGTAGATTTGGGTTACAGGCAGAAGGAACGGGCGTGGCAGAGTTGGAACGTGCGTTCCTGAAGTTACTCTCAAAGATTCTTGGTAGAATGGAATTTTACCTGGGAACCTCTCCAATTAGCAATTGATTCAGGCACCTTCCCAGGATCTTTTGATGTTTTTATTTTTACAAGGAGCTAGAGGTAGTCTCTAGCTACTTATTGATAACTATAATGCATGGTTTGAGCTAATGGATTGAGATTAATTAAATGATTAAACAAAAGTGCAAACATGATGAAAAACACAAAAATTGAAAATTTCTTAAATGTTGAGGGCAAATAGGGACAGTTACTTGCTTCTTCCCCACTCTCAGTGAAGACTTGAATGCTCCGATGCTCAATCAACGATCCAACCTTCGGGTAATCTTCGACAAAACACAAAACGAACAATGTTAATCAACCAACTGGTGGGTTTGCATCCCAATCGAGAAAAATCAAGCTCTAGCTAATGAATCAAGTAGAGGACCCTAAGCCAAATGCCAATCCCTGATAGCGGCGCCAAAGATGTTAATGGTTTAACATGCTACCTCACAAACACAAGAGAGAAGAAGAAGAGAGTGCTTGCAAGGGTCGAATCCAGTGACTTGCACTTGGCCAACCCTATTAGTGTTAACTCCCTGATGTGAGGCCACTACACTCTCTTTGTGTCACCCCAAGGGAGATCCAAGTAAGCTAGGTAGGAGCAAGAGGGAAGGAGCTATGGAGAGCTCAACCTCTACCTCATGCCAATTGTATGCGAACAAGACAAGGTGGAGAGCAATGAGAAGGGAGAGAAGGAGAGAAGGGAGAGCAACACCATTCCTATTCACACACACCAACAATCGTAAGCATGCAAGCATCATAAGCAAGCAAACTACCACAAGCTCAAGAGAGTGAGAGATAGAGAAGGCAAAACTCACTCTCAAGAGAGTGAGAGATAGAGAAGGCAAAACTCAATCGAGACAAATGGGATTATCCCTTTTCATATTCCATAAAATGTCTTATATACATGAGCTCACTTTTTACAATGGCCGACCGCCCAATTACAATAGGGGCCCAAAACTAGTCTTCCTAGTTTAACTAGCTCTATGTACATCAATTCCTTATGACCAACATAACACAAGTCATAAGCTCGGTCATCCCTTGTCTCATTTACAATTGGTGTGCTTAGCGCGGTTACAAAAAATATGGATTACAAAGGTAATGTGGTAGTCGCACGAAAGGTCATGTTAACCAGAGTGGCTAACATGTACACATTTTTTACTAAGGGATTCCCTCATTGCCTTTGCCCACTAGTGATTGGGATATGCTTGGGCTATCATATCCCAAGCATATATTCTTATGAAGTGTTATGATAAAGATAAGTTTAGGCCATTACTCTTGGATCCTGGATCTTGGATAAAATTCCATAACTTGGACTTAATATCTAACAACTCCACAACTTGGACTTAAGTTTAGGTCATTACTATTGGATCATGAATCCAACTCCACAGCATGAAATTAATCTCTAACAAGGCCTTATTTTGTTCTAGTCTCAATGTGACTTTTGTCCATGAGTGCACGACAAGAAACTTTTGGTGGTAACAATTTTCTCCACACTTAAGGAGTTAAGACCTTGATTTCAAACAGCTCACAACACCGACTATTTTATTATCAACATTGTGCTAAAATATTACTAAAATATTAAAAACTATGGGCAAAATGGGATAGAATGGGGGAGTGTCCCCTAGTCTATCCCATTTTGGCAAAAAAAATAAGTATGGTTATCAAATTACAATGGAAATATCAAGACTCTGTAGTAGTTCTAAGCCTCGATAGAGCCACTTCTCCAAATGATTAATACTTTTATAGAAATAAACAAACTTATAAGCATCCAAGATTCCAATAGATTCTCCAAGAGTTATATCTCTTCTAAGACCATTCTCATGGCATCTACTTCCTTTGATTTGTGATAGAAATCTATCCATTTGTATTGTGACATGCAAACAAGAAAACACAGTCATGAGGACACTATGATCATGAGTTAGTGGGAAAGATTCAAGAGATGGTGAAGAGGGTAATAAGGGTGGATAGAAAGGCAGCATGGAAGCTCTATGTCAAAATGTTTAAAGCATGGCCAAGCCTCTCTTAGCAAGGTGTGGATTTTCCCCAAATATAAATATTATAAGTAGCCCCTATTCAAAGCATATACATACCTTTCTACACATAGAGAGGCCTTTCTACGCATGAGTAGGTCTTTTTGCCGAGTTTTGAGCATGTGAAGCCTTATATTAGAATGTTTAAAGAATAGCCAAGCCTCTTTTAGCAAGAATGTTTTGAGCATGGACAACCCTTTTGTGCATGGGTAGCACCTTACAAGCATGTAAATAATATGAGCACTCCAAACAAGGGATGCTTAGGTAATTAACGCCTTTGATGACCTTTTACGTATATAAACATCACCTTTTGAGCATGTACAAAGCATATGCAACCCCTTTCGAGCGTGGAAAGCCTTGATTTAGAATATTTTGAGCATGGAGAGGCCTTGATTTAGGATGTTTTGAGCATGGGCATGCTTTCCTGCACATTAGCAACACGTAACAAGCATGTAAATAGCATGAGCACTTTCCTCCCAGAATGGAGAAATCCTGTGTGAGTATGTGGAGAATACACATAACCCTTTTTGTAAACACAAAGAACCTTTTGAGCATACAAGCATGTGAAGAACCTGTGCAACCCTTTCTTGGAATTGGGAGCATAAAAAGCCCTATCTCAACATGTTATGTCTATGGACAAGCGTTTCTGCACATTGGTAGCACTTTAGCAGCATATAAATGGCATAAGCAGCCTTTGAAAGGCATAAGGATGCCATGTACATACATACATGACCATGCATTTGATGCCCTTTTTGAGCATGTACACAACACCTTTTGAGCATGTACAAAGTATATGCATGCCCTTTTGAGCATGGAAAGCCTTTATTTAGGATGTCTTGAGCATGGACAAGCCTTTCTGCACATTAGCAATACTTTACAAGCATGTAAATAGTATGATCAGTTTCTTCCAAGAATGGAGAAACCCTATGTATGTGGAGAACACATGCAACCGTTCTTATAAACACAAAGACCCTTTTGAGCATGCAAGCATGTGAAGAACTTGTGTAACCCTCTCTTGGAATTGGGGGCATGAAAAGCCTTGTCTCAACATGTTCTGACTATAGATAATCATTTATATACATTGGTAGCACTTTAGCAGTGTAAATGGCATAAATATTCTCTGAAAGGTATATGGGATGCCATGCAAGATGACCATGCACATATCATAAGTATGTGCATGGCCATGGTGAATGGCATGTATGCATGTGCATGGTCATGCATATGTATGTATGTATACCCATGTGCATGGCCATGTATGTATGCATGTCCATGCCATGTCATATATTGACATGGACACGTCAAGTCCACATTAGCAAAATTCACACTGCTAATGCTTGCCAAAATGAAAAAAGCTCGCCGCCAGATGCTAGCCAAAAAAATAACCTCATATATACATATATAAGAATACATACATAATATATACATATGTAAGAATACACAACACATGTATAACATATATAAGTACATAATCCATAATCCATATATATATTACATAATACACATATATAAAGGACAGCTCTAGAAAGCTGGCATGATTGATCTGATGCTCCGGCACGTCGAAGGGGAGCCCTCCACGTGGCGAGATGGTAGGGAGCCCCCCTTAGGAGAGATTCAGAGCTGCCACGTGGGTGGGCTCCCCATAAAATATAGTAGAAGTTAGGCTTTTATATAATAGAAGCTTTACTAGAAGTTAGGCTATTATATAATAGAAGCTTTACTAGAAATTTAAGCTTTAATAGAGGCCTCTTGGGTGAGTGTGTGTGCAGAATCTTAAAGAAAAGAGCTAAACCTTAATGTTAACGTTACAAATTGAAGGAAGATTCTCGAATATACCTTGAAAATTATTTATGACGCTTAGGACCTTAGGCTAAGGCAAAAATGTGAGGGGGAGATATTTATTATGAGCTTAGGCAGGCTAAGGGAAAATGTGGAAGATGTTTTGGGATTGGGTATAATTCCAAAATGGCAAGCAATAAGGCAGGAAGTGCTATCTCGGACCTTACTAACATACAGGGATGGATTGAACAAAATGGCAATCAGAGGATTCAGAGCCCTTCCCCCTGCCGATCCCTGCACTTTGTGCGGCTCCAGCAGCGAAGCTTTCATGGCATCCACCTCTTCTACTCCGTTCTGCTTCCAGTAATCTTCTCCTCAATCCATTCCATTTCCAGCTATCCCTTGCGTTCCTTCCTCCTCTCTTCCTTGCAGGCAAGGCGTTTAATTTGTGCTCCACCTGCAGGTCTTTTTTTACTGCAGTGTAGAACTATACCATGCCTTCTGTTGTAGATATCAGCGCCATAGATGATTCTAGGGTTATCTTCAAGGATCAGGCCGAGAGTAAGAGTGCTTGCAGCGATGAAGGCGATGGGGATGGCCATCACGTAAGTGCCAAGCTCGAAACTACGCTGGAGGCCAGCTTAAAATCTCCCGTAACGCCCGCTCCTGCCTACGAGCCCGATGGAACGCCGGCTTTGCGCTGGAAGAGCTACAGTGTCAGTGATTCTGACAACGGCAACGGAAGGCTCCCCTGCTCTCTGATGAAGGTCGAATCTTCAAAGGAAGGGAAGGCGAGCCCCGTGGATGCGCAAGGGCAAGCTCTGGTGGCCAGTGAAACCTCGCCTGTGGAGAGTACCGGAGGCTCTGCCAACCAGAGAACCAACGAAGACGCGGCCGCCATCAGTGACCTCGCTAAGAAAGTACGCCTCCGCGTTAAGAGAGTAAGGCTCTCTGCTAAGCCTAATCTCTTCCAGAGAAGGGATGCAGATTCTGAAGGCAAGGAGAAAACCTGTGTGACGAAGCATTCTGTACCGAAGAAGGAGCCAGTTGCAGAACACAAAACATGTGCTGGAGTGCCTGATGATGAGCTAGCATCAGGTAGAAATGTTTACCAGGTACATGAAACTCTTCCAGCAGAAGACGCCTCGCATACCCCCTCCTGCAGCATAGTTGCTGAAGAGAAACGTGGAAGAGTTGTTCTGGATGATGGTGAAATCAATGCATCGAAGGATTTTGACCTTCTTTCTGTCAAGGGTAATGCTTCGTTAGACAGTAGAGCAGAGCATGTGCCTCTCGGAAGCTCAAAAGCTGCTGAGTCAGTAAACTTGGTTCATGCGGCAGATGCCTGTAGTGCTCCAGATAAAGCATACTCTATAGCTCAGACTGCTGCCTTGGGAGACAGACACGATCCCTCTTCGAAAGGGGCATCTAGAGAAGAGGTTTCAAAAGTGATTTCAAAAGGGCATGTAGACTATTCTGGTGTTGAAGGTCTACCTATAGAAAACAGAGCCTGGAGTTGCATAGATCGTGAGATCTCATCCAGAGAGTATTCATGGAAGGAACACAGAGAATATTGTGCCCATGGAAGGCGGCCAGCACGGGCACACAGCTTTTCTGTGTCTGTCCAGGATGATGGTATAGTGGCTGGGACATCAAAGCTGGACATGAGAGAACAAACCCTTCTTCCTGATGAGCCACCTGGATTCAGTTTTGATGGAGGTTCAGATGGGGGCTCTGCCCGAGGCTTAGGTGGAGGTAATAGTCAAAGCTACAGCCATAAGTCTGAAAGAGGTGCTGATTCTTACTACAGCCAGAGGGGAGGTTCTGAAAGTGGTGTCGCAGAGTCAAGCCAAAGTGAGGGATCAGAAGATGCAAACTCTGAGTCTAGCCACAGTCAAGACTCTAGAGGAGTTCACCCAGGAAATCTGGTGAAGCAATTCTCTCCGGGCACCCCTGGCAGAGGCTCTAACTTCACAGAACAAGTTCCATCGCTATGTGATGCAGAAGGTAGGGCTGCCTATGCTTTGTATGTTTGGAATGGCCTGCTGTGCCAAAGTCCTTTGATGTACAAAGTAAACAGTGGTGTGTTGATGCATGTGTTGTAGTGTTGGCTTCTCCTCCATCTTGATGTGTTGCTCATCGGCTGCTGTATGTTGGTTTGTCAACAATCAGGGAATTTATGGCATACTGGCAAAAGGGCCGAGCAGGTCAGGGAGAATGAAGATGCCCGTCCTCAAGACACCATACCAAACACTAGAGTTAGGGATTTACTGACTTCTGCCCATGATTCTCAGTCTGATGAGGTACAGCAGTGTACTGTGAAGAAATTGCCAGCTTCAGGTTGTGCTCCATTCAGTCACTTAATTCGCTTGAATTGGAAGTGGCCGGCAGATGCGGACCACACAACCGGTGCAGAGGTGTCCAATAATCGCATCATGGTTGTAAAAGAAAGATCAATTTTTGTAGGTTGCATCCCGGATGGCGTTCAGAATTTGGAACAGCTTCTGCAAAGTTTGGTGGATAGATTTATTGAAAGGTTTGATTTTGCTCCTGCTAGACTTAGTCGGATACAAGTGGTCAAAGTTGTCAAAGATTTCGCCTTCATAGAATTGGCTACTGAAAAAGTTGCTCAGGTTGTTCTTGCAGCTAATCAACTTGATGTGTTTGAGTGGGGAGTGAATGGATTCCACTTCAATATCCAAGGTTGTACTGCAACACACACCTCTGTTAGACCTCTGATTGAGTACATGCCTCTGAGGCCAGCCAGAGTGATCTTTGTAGGTAATATACCCAAGTCCTGCTGGCAAAGAGAATATCTTGAGGCCTTCTTTTCTAGGATTCTGAGGGGCTCTGATGGACCTACTGATTTGAAGTACGTGGCCTCTGTCTATCTTCTTCCTGAATCTAGTGATGCCTATGTGGAGATGGCCTGTGAAATCATGGCTGATGCTCTTATCTTTAAATGCACCAAGAGTCCTGAACTGCTGAAGGACATTGGAGAAGATGTGCTCATTTGCCGCGACACAAGCTCTGTCCCTCTTATGTCCAGGCATAACGGAACTGTTTGTCCACAACGTTCCCTCTTTATCGGGGTATCTTCTGGAGGAGAAGAGTTTAAGATTGACTCTGTGGTGAAAGTTTTTATGGAACTTTTACCCTTCATCTCGAGGAAAAGCAATCAGCAAGGCTATCTTGAGTATGTGTGTGCTCAACCAGGAAAGGATTATGCTTTTTTTCAGTTCAACTCAGAGGCTTTTGTGGATGCTATCATGGATGAGTACATTGAGAACACCCAGATTTTTGTTTGCAGAAGTAGTCCTGTACCATACATTATCCTTCGTCCTCCAGAGTTTATTCGGCCAGGGACAAGGTATCATTCAGACATTGATTACCGAGAACTGTCTGGAACCACGCATAAACTACCATCCAAACAGTCTTATGGTACAGATGTGGACAGACAAAAACGAGGAAGAAGTGGTTCTTCAGAGAAAACTGGGAGCATTGCTTTCAAACCTCGAAGGTTTGGGGATGAACCTGTGAAGAAGCCAGATTGTATTGTTTCAATAGGTGCATCTCAGCCGCCTTTGGCAACTTGGAATGGAGTTTCATCTGCAGGAGCTTGTTCAGCTGATCCAGAATGCATGATTGTTGTGGAGGGTCTCCCTCAAGGGCTCAGCTACAAACTATTATGGGGAGCCTTGAATGAGCTGTTTGAGAGGTCTCTCTGTCATACTGGACTTCTTGAGGTTGGAATGCTTGTTGTAAGGTATCTTGACCAGGATGGCGACTTTGATGCGGTGGCAAGCCTGCCAAATACCGATTTTGTATGTGCCTTGCTTTCAATGAGAAAGGCGTTTATGGTAGCTGGAGAGGAGATTAGGCTGCTACCTAAAGACCGAAGAAGAAGCTGTCATTGGAGAGGGAACCCCGCTGACTTGTCTGGTGGCTATTGTGAGCTGTCCTCCTTGAGTGATGAGGACTCTCAGGGAAGGACAGTGATAAAAAACTGCGCTGTTGATGAATGGAGTGCTCCTAGTTACATGGAACAAAGGAATCGAGGGCACTCAGAAATGGAGGGTCAGTATCCCCCAGGATTTGATACCACCATGAAAGGCCCAGCCAAAAGAAGGAGAAACCTGGATGATGGTACAGATGAATGGTGCCACAGTGAAGGGCGACGAACTGTTTCACCCCAAGCAAAGCAGGGCTTTAGAAGCAACCCTAGGGAAAGCTCCCAGCACTGGAATGGTGCCAAATATCAGCATCAAAGTCGGAATGTGCTTTCTAGGCCTGGGAACCCTTTTCCAAGAGCATTAGAAGACCTGCATTGTCAGGGGAACAATCCAAGAGTCAAAATGCCCCATGTTCAGAAGGGTTCTGGATTAAACAGAAATAACTGTAGGAGGGAAGAAGCTGGATCAAGGCTGAAAAATACATTTCTCAAAGAAGATTTTCGAGTAGTTAGTAAGGAAGGTAAAAGGATAATCCAACAAGTGGGCAGTCCTTCCATTTGTGAAACAGGAGTGCCGGTAGGAATGGGCACTTTTATGAATCCGTCTAACAGGAAGAGAAAGCAATCAGATGTTGGGCAAGGTGGCCCAGTGCACATAGTGGGACTCAGTCATAAGAAAACGAGAGAATATCCACAGTTTCCTTGAATAGTGAGTGGATCTGCAGGCTCATGCCATGCCACGTGAGCTAGTAAAGGTAGGTGTCTGAAACACTTAAGCTGCTCTTCTTGTTGGCCGCCTTTCTTCTTTTTTCTTCCCTTCTTTTGCTTTATTTTGTGGGGTGGTAAGTCTCTTTGTGTCTTTAATTACGCTCTATTATTGCGTTGAAAGATCTAAGGGTGTTTATAGATACAAGTAGAACTTCCCTCCTTTTCTGGGGTGGGCGAGAAGATGGATGGGGGAGACACCCCCGTTCATAAGAATGGGCCCTATTGTAGAGTAATGTGCCTTGTGATGTGTGACAGTAGCCATCCTCCAAGAATCACGACAGCTTCTCCTTCGTTTCATTTACAAACACGGCACCTTATCGTTACCCTATATTTTTCCAGCACTTCACAAGTTATGCCCATCTGTTATCTCTAGTGATAAAATTTGCCAAATGAAATTCGCAAGGGTGGCTTCAGGTGAATTCGCTTGGTCCTAGGCTTTTCTTGACAGCTTTGGGGTTATTCTATAGTGAGAACACTGCCTGGGGAGAAGGTTTAGTATTGCCACACGATGCTCTGAGTTAAAGGCTCCTGTCTTTGTGAAATGAGATTTGTTGTGCGTTTACTACTTGTTCAGCTACTACGAGTGACATATCATTCTTCACCTTGAATTGTGCACCTCGTGGTTAATAGTGTTACAACCCCACAGGACTCCTAGACGCAAAACTTGAGTGATTAGAACAAACGCCCTAAGACGGCTCACCTCCTAACCATAGGTTCTTTGCTTTGAACCACCCCGAGCCAGGGCTAATGTTTTATCTCCCACAAATTCAAGCAAGTCTTCCTTCAGCAAGGCGATCAATGCCCTAGCACACACATAGTAAGAGTCTTCATCAAACTTTGACCAATAGTGAGGTCAAGACAACAATAACCCACGTCTCACTAATATAGTCACTATTGCTATAAGTAACTAAATTGTTATAAATAGCTAGTACTCATGGATATTTTAATAATAACCTTAGCTACTTGTATTAGTGTGTTTTCTCCTAATCTTAGGGCTCCTCCAACTTTCTTGGACTAGGTTACTAATCTTGAGGATTAGCACTAGGTACATAACATACTTCCCCTTGGACCAATTTCACTCTTGGAAACAAAATTTGTCAAAAAACAAAATTGAGAAACCTTTGTTGTAAACTAGCAATTGTCTCTCAATTTTGAGCACATTCCTAGTCATGGATATAAACAAGTGAAACTCAAACTACATTTGACAACTAGCTCCATAATTTGGGTCATTATTCATGCACTTTTCACTCATAACTTTGCTATAGGAAGTAACTAAATCTGCACCTACTATTCCTACAACACTATACGAGTGGAACTAAAAATAGACCAACTCGAATCAAGACTACAACACAATCTCTCTATCCAACCCCCGAGGAATCGAATAATCTGACTTTTCAAAGACAATTGTCGAAGCCAATCAAATTACCTATTCTATTAGGATTTGGGCTATTTTTCGTTCTTAGGGGATAAAATACCTTCCCTCTTTGGGAACCACAAAACTATTAGATATTTGAAAGTCTCGCCATAAGTGACTTCTAAAAGTGTTCCCATTAACACCATGTCCAAACTACAATACCCATGATATAACTATCCTATTGTACCATATCCTCTACCAAATGCACACTTGTGGAACTGGTTGTATAACAAGTCAATTCTTTCTAGGGCTACACCTAGAACTTTATTTTCAAACTCAAGGGAAACTTGGGTTGACACCCATACCAAACATAACATGTTCAATATTATCGTAGGTAGATTTTCACCTCAAATGATCTCTTGGTGTTGAACATGTGCGATGTTTAACTAGAACTGATGTATCCTCTTTGTTGCTTGATAATTTTGAGAACAATAATCATGAGTAGGAACCTACCTCAGCCAAACTTTGACTATTTGAAGTATATAGAAACTTTAAGTTCCAACTCAGCCTACTGTGTCAAGGTAATCAAGGTGCAAGTGCAATTTGCCAACATCAACCCTCTTTTCTAGAGCTCGGTCGAACAAGTATAACCCCACCAATTAATACCTTGCTACACAACTCTAGATGACAGCCATAAAAGCTGGTAACCTTGTTTTGTCAAAAGAATGGCTCGTAAATCGTATATTTGCCACATAAAAGGTGTGGCTAATGAATTGGACATTTGCCATATTAGAGGCTAGTGTGCTCACCCTATGACCTAGGCATCTAGCAATCTTGAGCTCTAGATAACTATTCTATCAAAAGCGAAAACATTTACCTTGATGGAACCCTGTAGACCCGCACTTGTGATACATCCTAGTGT